>NC_141534.1:261966250-262282500 GCF_021556685.1 Rattus norvegicus | reverse complement strand
ATTTAGCTCAGCGGTAGAGCACTTGCCTAGCAAGCGCAAGGCCCTGGGTTCGGTCCCCAGCTCAAAAAAAAAAAAAGAAAGAAAAAAGATTAAACAATGTAATTAAATCAAGATGCTTTAAGAGACAAACCTATACAGGGTGGGCCAAAAGAGAATATATATATATATACATATATATTCCATTATATATATTATACTATATTTAATTAATATATACCATATGATATATAATTATAAAATATATTATGTTAAATATCAAGTATCATGTATCATATATCATATATCATGTATCATATGTCATATTACATAATATAGCTTTTTCTCACATGCTGAATATGATTTCGATATAGATATAGATATATTTTAAGGAGATAAAAAACAATGAAAATTGCAAAAATGGGGAATAGGATCAAGATACACCATTCCTCATACACATATGAAAATATCATAAGTTCATTGTTTTATGTGGTAACTAAAATCTAATAATAACTGTACAAAACCTTTCTTGAATTATTTAATCAGATAAGTTTTGTTTTTATTTTATTTGTTAATATTCATTGTAAATGCTTATAAACTTATGGCACCCAAATTTACATTCGGATTACAGATTACCTTATGGGTTCAGGAGACTTTTTTTTTTTTTTTTTTTTTTTACTTTTGAGATCTCCCTAAATTTTACTTTCTGCCAAGAAGTTGAGATCTTTCTGTATAAGTTTTTCATCCAATCTCCATGGGCTTTTTGTCAACATATTTATTAATTGTCTTATAATTCTAAAGATAAAAGATGAAAAGATTTTTTGGTTTGGTTTTGCTTTGTTTCATTTTGTTTTGTTTTGTTTTTGAAGCTCACATCAAAGTGTCAGAGAGACTGTGATCCTTCTGGAGCTCCAGAAATGGGTGCATTTTTGTCTTTTGTAAAGGCTTTCTCTGACAAGGATTTATTTGAGACTGTTTCTACCTCCCTACCTGTCATTTCTCTGTCCATTTTTACATAATCTTTATTCCTCAAGAGAATTCTTTCCTCTATGCGATGGCTACAAAGAATTCTCAGCTGAGGAATATCAGATGGCTGAGAAACACCTAAAGAAATGTTCAACATCCTTAGTCACCAGGGAAATGCAAGTCAAAACAACCTGAGATTCCACCTCACACCAGTCAGAATGGCTAACACCAAAAACTCAGGTGACAGCAGATGCTGGCGAGGATGTGGAGAAAGAAGAACACTCCTCCATTGTTGATAGTATTGCAGACTGGTAAAACCATTCTGGAAATCAGTCTGGTGGTTCCTCAGGAAATTAGACATAGTACTACCTGAGAGAGCCTGCTATATCACTTCTGGGCATACACACAAATGATGCTCCAACACACAACAAAGACACCTGCTCCACTATGTTCATAGCAGCCTTATTTATAATAGTCAGAAACTGGAAAGAACCCAGACGTCCTTCAACAGAGGAATAGATACTGAAAATGTGGTACATCTACATAATGGAGCACCAATCAGCTATCAAAAACAGTGACTTCATGATACTTTTAGGCAAATGGGTGGAACTAGAAAATATCATCCTGAGTGAGGTAACCCAATCACGAACAAACACACATGGTATGTATGCCCTCACTGATAAGTGGGTATTAGCCCAAAAGCTCGAATTGCCCAAATTACAATCCACAGACCACATGACACTCAAGAAGAAGGATGACCAAAGTATGGATGCTTCAGTCATTCCTAAAAGGGAGAACAAAATACTCATAGCAGGAAATACAGAGACAAAGTGTGGAACAGAGACTGAAGAAAAGGCCATACACAGATTACCCAACCTAGGGATCTATCCCATATACAGACATCAAACCCAGATACTATTGTGGATGCCATGAAGTGCATGCTGACAGGAGCCTGATATAGCTGTCTCCTGAGAGGCTCTGCCAGAGCCTGACAAATACAGAGGTGGATGCTGGTAGCCAAACATTGGACCGAGAACAGGGTCCCCAATGGCTTTGTGGGGCATCAATGGGAAGAGAGGCCCTTGGTCTTGTGAAGGTTCAATGCCCCAGAGTAGGGGGATGCCAGGGCAGGGAGGTAGAAGGGAGTGGGTGGATGGGTGGGGGAGCAACCCTATAGAAGCAGGGAGAGGGGAGAATGGAATAGGGGGAACCTGGAAAGGGAATAACATTTGAAATGTCAATAAAATATTCAATAAAAGAAAAAGAAGAAATTAAAGAAAGTCTCCCATAGGGCCATTCCCATGATTTGAGAAAAGGGGTTTTAAATCAATATTTATTTTCTCGTATATTTCATCCTTACCTCAGACTTTCCACCGTCTTCTCTTCCCAGCACCCCTCACCTCCTCTCCTCTATTCCCAATCCACTCCTCCATTCCCAGTTCAAAAAGGGAAGATCTGGCAGGCATTACCAATCAAGCAGGCCACATCAGGTTGCAATAACAATAGGAAATTCCCCTTATGTTAAGGCCAGAAAAGTCAACCCAGCGAGAGGAAAGGAGTCTAGGAGGGAGGTCTTTCATTGTGGGTAAGAGAAAAAAGGCTAGAGAAGAAACTGGCCAAGATGGGCTGTGGGAGGTACTTTTGGATGTGGACTGAGGGAGATAACCAGCGATTTATTGCCCAAGGTAGTCAGTAAAGAGCCACATGTATCTTCTGCCAGAGGCAAAGGAAATGGCTTCTTTTGACTAAGGGTAACACTAGTTACAGGTTCCTTAGTTATGCTGGCTTTTATCTAACAACTGGAAATTCTTCTACAGTTTAGCTTGGGTTGAGCCAAGATCGTCATTTCTGGACATAGGGACTTCATGAGACTGAACACCTCCTTGATGTTATAGTTAAGTAGCTGTAGTTAGTCAAAGTCCCCTGAGAAACCTGCTGCCAGAGAAGAGCAAAGAAACATTTATGATTGAAGAAGACACTACCTCAGCAAGTCTAGTAACTTCTTCCAATGAGTCCTCTATGCTTTTCCTTTTCTTGCATAAAAATTATTTCCCAAAAATTCCTTGAACTAGAAATTTGTGGCATGCTATATCTGTGTTTTACAAGAACAGCTTTGAAAAAAAGTTTGTTTTTTGTTTGTTTGTTTGTTTGTTTGTTTGTTTGTTTGTTTGTTGGAGCAATATTTCTGTCTCCTGAGTATTTGATAGAACAGCAAACCTTAAGAACATTAGATGCTGGGTCTAGAGAGATGTCTCTGACAGAACAAAGATTTCTGTGTAAGCATAAAATCTATGTTGAGTTCTCCAGAATCTGTGTGGTATGTATCTATAATCCCAACTCTTAGAAGATGGAGAGGAAGAATACTAGGGTTTACTGCCTAGTTACTCTAGCTTAATGAGAGAGTTCTAGCTAGGTTCAGTAAGAGAACCTGCCTCAAAAATAAGCTGGAGAACTGTTAAGGACTATACTTGAGACTTCTGTTCTCCTCAACACTCATATAAATGTACACACACGCACCTACAAGCACACACACACACACACACACACACACACACACACACACACACACACACACACACACACACTTAAACACACACAAAACACACATGCAAACCTCTGGATGCCAGCACCATGCTCTCATTTGCTGACTCATGACCACCTTCTGACTTCCAAATCAGCAGTGGCAGGTGGAGTCTACATCACGGAGCATGAAGTTAACTGCAGGTTTAACCGGCACAGTTTCTATTCATCTTCCCCTTTATTTAAAAATATGCCTTGTACATTGAACCCTCCAAGATAATCCTCAATACTTTCCTATTTCAGGTTTTTGTTTTACCCGTGTCTGTAAAGCACCTTTTCCAAGGCTAATCCACATTTTCCGAGGTTCCAGAATTGGTTCTGAGTATCTGTGTGGGGTTATTCATTTGCCTACCACACAGTCCACGCAGATAAAAAGAAGAAATTAAGAAAGTTCCAATTTCGAGCATTGTAAGTCTGAAGCAGCTTATCGTTCAGGTATTTTAGTGAGATTTGTTTTGATTCAAATCAACTACTGATTTGCTGAGTGTGACCTTGTCTGTGTGTAAAACCCTGGATCACAGTGTTCAATGCATAGTCAAGTTGACATAAATAAGGGAGGGCTACTAGCGAAGGATGAGTTCATGGGTTTGAGATTCCACATTTATAGCTGTAAAACCAATACAAAGTGAAAGATTGTATTTCTTTCTCTTTTAAAGGCAATAGCTAGACTATATATATAAATTTTCTGTAAGTTTATTTTATGACTCTGAACATACTGGATTTTTTAAAAATGAGATGCTTCAAGTACATTACAGCTCAAGTAGGGTTACATCCTTTAATCACCTCTACAGGCAATGTTTTAATCTCCAAACCACAAAGCTAATGTAATCCATATTATTTTTCATCAATGTAACCTTCATTCTATTTACCAACTCCAATTTCCTTTCTGATTTCCACTGTGTTCTCCTACTTGCAGGGCCATCACTCAGTTTTCAAAATGACTTTGTCTCACGATCCTTCTCACGTGCCAACATTTGCAGATGTTCGTGTCTATCCTGGGAAGTGTCAGTGTGTTTGCACAAAGCCCATACACACTCTCACCATAACTTAAACCTTTTCCTCTAGGTTGCCTCTGATACTGGGATGAAAATAATTGTAATCCTGTATCACTTTCGGCAATGATAGTAAGAAAAGTGTGTCTATTCATGTTCAATAAAGGTCCCTTCCTTTTTTCTGGAATACTTTTGAACTTCCAATGGTTGGATGTGACTGATGCACGCAGGGCTTTTGAAATCATCAAGCTAGCTGTATTTTTTTAACACTTAAGTTATTTTCTCTCAGTTGAGATTTTAAACTTTCAATATTCTCTTTAGGCAAAATTTGTTTTTCTTTACTTTACCTTTTGTGTCCCACAGTGTTAAGAGATCTGTAGATACTTTGGAGCAAAAGGCTGGGGTGATTTCTAAAGCCGTAGCTCAACTTCAATAGAAGCGCCTTACCCTTGTATGACTGAAGCATCTGCTTTCTTGTGAAACTGCAAAGAAAAGTGTCTACTGAGGTGGTAGGAGGTCATTGTATCAACTGTTCTTTGTGAGCAACTGAATTAGCTTCATGACCTTCCTTACTGGGGACTAAGCATTTCACACACTCACTCCCATTTTTCCTCTTTCTGGTTTATTCTGTCCTCCACAGGTTCTTCATCTAGGACCCTGTGTAAGCTTCTGTGTGAGAATTTTCCTTTCAACTCCTCATTTCACCAAGAGCAACTTCTCCTTCTGGCAGATAAAGCACCATGCAGAATCATAAGTTGTAAAAGCAACTTAGGGATGTTAGGTAGGGCTGTGTGTGAAGGATGTTAATCTGCTGCCTGGACATTTTTTCCAAATGAAATGGCCTAGTGTCTATTGATCTGAGCTACTCTGATCTTCTTATGGTGTGCCCAGTGGGCTGGCAGAAAAGAAATAACACTTGGTGGGCTTTTTCTTTTCTAGCTAAAGTCATGAACCTGCTTACTCTTGTCTATTATCTATGTCCTCCAAGGTGGACGATACCCAATAGTTCTGTTCCTGAATCCAAAGACAATAGAGCATCTTGTCTGTGGAAATACCTATTGTATGCTACTTCTTCAGTGTGTGTGCATGTGTGTACTCATTTCACAGTGAGTTATCTAAAAACATCAATGTTTGATACCATATCGAGGAGTAATTGATTAGGAGACTAATCCTCAGTGCTCTCCACTAATTGCCACTACAGAAAATTTGGGAAATTTTTATGTTAACATGTACCTAAGGAGACAACTCTGGTATCAGTGAGTGTCATCTTTCACATATAAATTTTGTTTTGTTTTACAAGTGTTTTCTCACTGTGAAACTCTGGCAGTCTTGGAACTCACTGTATAGACCAAGCTGGCCTCCTACTGCTGAGTGCTGGGATTAAAGGTGAGAGCCACCACTGGAAAAAATTTCCTGAACAAAACACCAATGGCTTATGCTCTAAGATCAAGAATCGACAAATGGGATCTCATAAAACTGCAAAGCTTCTGTAAGGCAAAGGACACTGTGGTTAGGACAAAACGGCAACCAACAGATTGGGAAAAGATCTTTACCAATCCTACAACAGATAGAGGCCTTATATCCAAAATATACAAAGAACTCAAGAAGTTAGACCGCAGGGAGACAAATAGCCCTATTAAAAATGGGGTTCAGAACTAAACAAAGAATTCACAGCTGAGGAATGCCGAATGGCTGAGAAACACCTAAAGAAATGTTCAACATCTTTAGTCATAAGGGAAATGCAAATCAAAACAACCCTGAGATTCCACCTCATGCCAGTGAGAATGGCTAAGATCAAAAACTCAGGTGACAGCAGATGCTGGCGAGGATGTGGAGAAAGAGGAACACTCTTCCATTGTTGGTGGGATTGAAGACTGGTACAACCATTCTGGAAATCACTCTGGAGGTTCCTCAGAAAATTGGACATTGAACTGCCTGAGGATCCAGCTATACCTCTCTTGGGCATATACCCACAAGATGCCCCAACATATAAAAAAGACACGTGCTCCACTATGTTCATCGCAGCCTTATGTATAATAGCCAGAAGCTTGAAAGAACCCAGATGCCCTTCAACAGAGGAATGGATACAGAAAATGTGGTATATCTACACAATGGAATATTACTCAGCTATCAAAAACAATGACTTTATGAAATTCGTAGGCAAATGGTTGGAACTGGAAAATATCATCCTGAGTGAGGTAACCCAATCACAAAAAACACACATGGTATGCACTCATTGATAAGTGGTTATTAGCCCAAATGCTTGAATTACCCTAGATGCCTAGAACAAATGAAACTCAAGACGGATGATCAAAATGTGAATGCTTCACTCCTTCTTTAAAAGGGGAACAAGAATACCCTTGGCAGGGAAGAGAGAGGCAAATATTAAAACAGACACAGAAGGAACACCCATTCAGAGCCTGCCCCACATGTAGGCCCATGCATATACAGCCATGCAATTAGACAAGATGGATGAAGCAAAGAAGTGCAGGCCGACAGGAGCCGGATGTAGATCGCTCCTGAGAGATACAGCCAGAATACAGCAAATACAGAGGCGAATGCCAGCAGCAAACCACTGAACTGAGAACGGGACCCCCGTTGAAGGAATCAGAGAAAGAACTGGAAGAGCTTGAAGGAGCTCGAGACCCCTTATGAACAACAATGCCAAGCAACCAGAGCTTCCAGGGACTAAGCCACTACCTAAAGACTATACATGGACTGACCCTGGACTGTGACCTCATAGGTAGCAATGAATATTCTAGTAAGATCACCAGTGGAAGGGGAAGCCCTTGGTCCTACTAAGACTGAACGCCCAGTGAACGTGATTGTTGAGGGGAGGGCGGCAATGCGGGGAGGATGGGGAGGGGAAAACCCATAAAGAAGGGGAGAGGGAGGGATTAGGGGGATGTTTGCCCGGAAACCGGGAAAGGGAATAACACTCGAAATGTGAATAAGAAATATTCAAGTTAATAATAAAAAAAGCAAATAAACAACAGCAACAACGAAAAAAAAAGGTGAGAGCCACCACTTATGGCACAACTATGATTTTCATAACTGACCTTGTATGTTTATTGTATACCCATGAGTGTATATACATAAATATGACTATAATTTCCTGAGATTGAGGAATTCTCATGTGGATTAAACGCAGTGGTACCTCTGTCCTACTGAACCTCTAGTACACTGAAACCTCTGTTGAATGGTACCAGCTACTGTATCATTATTAGGAAAAGGGTCTGTTATTTGGTTCATTCTTCCTCAGAAATAAGAAGTCAAAATGGCATAGAGTTTTGTCAGTAGAGCAACTCCCATCAAGGCCTCTCAAGTTCTTCCACTGAACTGTCCATTTGACAGACCAGTCTTCTTGAAAGGAAGAACAAAGAACAAAGAACACTCTCAAAACGTATGGTCTGTGAACACTGAAACTAGTTACTGAATGTTCTGTGTGCAACAGAAAAGATCCGTGACATCACACTGTGATGCTATAGGTTTAGTAAAGTAAATTGAGTCATGGGGAACTTCTAGCAGAAATATAGTCACGTGTAGCTTTCTGTGTTTCTGGTTCATTTTCTCGTGGAAAGAGAGAGTGCTAACTCCACACAAACCTTACAGAGCTTTAAGTAAGAACAGGGATGACTATGTCCCTTTTGCTCCTAATGATGTAGGGGAATCATCTGAGCTGGATACTATAAAATACTCTATCTCTATTCATTCACCACTTTGTTTTGCAAAGATTTTAACTTCCTTGAGTTCCCTTTCATGAAGATTATTTTCTGAGGTGCTCCTCCATCTTTAGCCTTTCACTCAGTCTAGTTTTAGTGTCCTTGCTTGCCCATAATGTGCTTCTAACAGAAGCATACTGAGGATATGAATGACACTGTTATGGGTCTGCAGAAAACCAGGACAAGGTGGTAATGATGTGAAATGTAATGGCTGTTTTCTAGTGCCGAGGTAGTGAGGGGTTTATGCATTTACATATAGATCTACCCGTGTACATGTGTTTGTTTTCTACCATCTGTGTAGTTATCAAACCTCACAGATGACAGTTTTCTACGTCACAGTCATCTGTCTTTGATGTGCTTTCAATAGGTGCTACATTTGTTATGCTTTTTTTATTTTCATTCCACACTATTCTTAGGTAATTTTATTCATGGCTTTAAATACCGTGTGCGGGCTGAAAATTCTTCATCATTTATTTCTGCATCATTATCCCTCGAGATCTAACCAAGCAATCGTGTTACACATTTTACATCTTCTACTGAATGTCCAGCAGTTGTTTTGGTTGTTACACGCCTTGAGTGCAACCTCTGATACACACCACATAGAGTCCTTGGTCATTTCTTGTGCATGACTCCCCATTCTCTGCTGTCTGAACCTTTTCCCATGAAACTTAGAAACTCAGTTCTTTCCTTCAAGCTTTATGTCTAAGCAGTACTTTCTACAAGCTCTGTTTTCACCGCCTGTACCGATTCTCCTATTGCCCCCAACCCAAGCTGTTATTTCTGTGACCTGGCCAACTGTGTTGATCTCACGTCTGGTTTTGCTCTTTCAACTCCAGCTCCCACATGTCAGCTCCCACAGCCATCGGTGTGACTTCTACAAAAACGTGAATCAGATCATGGTGTTTATTTATTCGGAGTCATCCAGTGATGCCTATTCACATTCAGAAAGAAGTCTTCACCAAGGCTCAACAAAGATTTCTAACTGGTTCGTAAATACATTCCTGATCTCACCAAATATTTTCCTTCTCAGTCACCTTGTGTCAGATACACTGTTATTTGATTCACTCATAGTTTATAATGTCATTTCCTTGTAAAACTCTGGTCCTTCAGAGTATGTGTGTGTGTGTGTGTGTGTGTGTGTGTGTGTGTGTGTGTGTGTTTGCATATGCACACGAGCACGCATATGTGAGCAATCATATGAAAAGTTTTTACTATTTCAAGAACTGGGGCCATTCCATAAAGTGTACCCTGTGCAGGGATCAGCACTTAATAGTCACTCAATAAATGTGTGTGAAGTTGGGGTGAATCAATGCAGTGCCCTTCACATTTAGTGCTCATTTCCTTGCATGGATTTTTTTCAATTGATTAAATGATTAAATAAGGCCTCCTTGCTGGCTCATATAAAGCATTAAAATAGTTAAAATAAAAATAAATTAGTGTTACTTCTTTACTTGATGTGTAATACAATGCTTGCTTGGAAAGTTCTTCCCAATAATTTTCAAATCAGGCAATTTATTTTTAGTGAATGAGGAGGTAACCATTTTCCTCTTTGAATTTTAAGAATATTGAACAATTTGCTTTAATTTTTACTATAAAAGGTGTAAAAGAATTGCAAGCATAGCTAGGAAATATTGATGACTAAACTGAGGCTAAGAAAAGAATGTCTCAAGTTCTTATATACACTGAGGACAAAAGCTCAAATATTATTTGTTGATAATAGTAGAAAAAGAAAACCAGTTCTCCTTTTGCATCAGTGGCACCATTGACAAGTCTCTTGTGTCTTCTCTTCTTATTTGGAAGATACACTTCTGGGGAGTGGGAAACCTCGTGATGAAAAACAGTGGATCCAAGGTGCACATGGTCACATCAAAGAGCAAGTCCAAGCCAGAACTAGACAGCAGTGACAATCATTTTGCCATCCCCTGCCCCTCTCACATTTTGACAAGGGTTATCCTAATATTCAATTATAATGTTACTTGGAATGCATGTCTACTGACGTAGGCGTGTTAAAATCAGTGTTTTCATTTTCCAATAACCATATGGATAGATGAAACTGCTGGGTTGGAGCCAGTGGAGTCATTTATTTTTAACATTGTCTGGAAGCAATCATTGTTCTGCATCAATGTTATTGGAATGCATCAATGTTAAAGGAAAGCTGAGGCTGAATGAACCCTCAGGAAAGAGCAAGTTCATGTGGCCACACTACTCTACCATGGTTAAATATGGTAGCTCTCAGCATTGTACAGAAACAGCTGCTCTGTTTCTTTCTTCCAACTTAGAGGTTAGTGATTCTCACAGCTCAACACAATCAAGGAAAAGGTTTCCTTGATAATTAAATGATTTATTATTCATTTTTTCATGCAGTGTGCTTTGATTATATTCTTTCTCCTCTCCCAAGTGTTGCCATCCCATCCATCCAACTTTATGTTTATTCTCTCTTCCCTTTCTGAAAAAAAAAACAAAACAAATATAAATGCAAAACAAAAAGAACATCAAAAACAAAAGTAAAAATCAAAACAAAGAAACCCCTTAACTATATGAAATTTCAAAACAAAATAAGATAATATCACGGAGTCCATTTTGTTTTGGCTAACTACTCCTAGACATAGAACCTCACCTGCAGTGTGGCTGACATATTCCATAATATCCAACTGAAAAATGATTTCCCTTTTCCATCAGCTATAAATTACAATTGCTTCTGGGTTAGGAGTGGGACTTTCTGTCTCCTTTCCCTTTTCAGAGCTGGGATTTCGTCTGGTTTGAAGCTGTGCAGCCCCAGTATCTTGGATTCATGTGCACATCAGCCTTGTGTCTCGAAGAGACTGTGTGGTCATCTCCCTGCTCTGGCTCTGACAATCTTTGCACCCATTTTTTCCCATATACCTCTGAATGTTGGGGTGGGTGGCATTTGTTAAGTGGCACTAGTGCTGATTCCTTCACAGTTCTCACACTTTGCACTTTGTCCTTGTGTGAGTCTGTGGGTCTCCAGGTCTCTGAATGAGCACCATCCACTGCAAGAAGAAGCTTCTTTAGTGAAGGTTGAGTGATGCTATTACACATAGGTGTAATAATGTGTCTTTAGGAATTATTTTATTGATCTGTTCGTTTTTTTCTTTTCTGTTGACTAAACGGAGCATTTTTAAGTAGAAATAGTTATTACTTATTCATATCCTCTTTTGATTTTTTAGATTCTTCCCATTGCTTATGTACTTACTAAATGTTGACTTTTAAACTTTCAAAACTTCTTGCTTACCAATTAAAAATGGAAACATCTAACTAGCATGAAGAACAGGCAATATTAGGACTTGACAAATAAACAGAAAATTTTTTTTCATTTCTCTAGTACCCTAATTTAGGTTGTAGAATTAAGTCTTAATAGCATTGGATTCCAGAGCTGTAAAATTCTTAAGGCTCAAAGAAGGTCTAAAAAGAACATTTTCTTTCAAGTTTTACAGCTACTACTTTTATTAATGTTCCTAAGTATTCAAGGTTCTGGATTTACACATTGTTATAAATTGACCAACAGAAATTTCCTAGTATCAATTAATCCCTAGATATACAATTAAAGCAAAGTTGGCCAACTTGAACTGAGCAAGTTGGGTAAGAAAGATATTGCCTTTGCATGAGTCAATGTATCTGTAGATGAACACTGTTAGGGCAGGCCAATTTTAGGATCCAGATTTTAGGTTAGGCACGGTGGGAGGCTATCCCAAAATGAAATTGTGGGTGAGGCAGATACTGCAAAAGACATGTATCTTTATACTTATGTGTAGAAGAATGTTAATCCAGCAACATGGCCATGGCTGCTCTGGCAAGAGATCACATCCTTCTAGGTCTATGTGGTCCGGATGGAATGACACACCTTTAATCCCTCTGTCTGGAACAGAGACATGCTTTGAGTGCAATGTAGGTAAAGTTAATGTGTAGAAGGAAGTGGTCATGCTTGAAAGTGACTTCAGAGACAGAGACACAGACAGAGACAGAGAGACAGATGAGACAGAGAGAGACAGAGAGACAAAGACAGAAACAGAAAGAGAAAGAGAGACAGAGACAGAGGAGACAGAGAGACAGAAACAGAGACAGAGAAAGAGACAGAGCGTTTTTACTGTGACAGTTTTACAGATGCAGATTGCAGGTGAAGACAGAAGGAGCCAGAAATTGTTAGTTTAAACTAAACAATCACACAGACACACACACACACACACACACACACACACACACACACACACACACACACACCCCAAAAATAAAACAAAAACAAAAACCCCACATACACTTCTGTTTTTAGCATACCAACCTTTTAACCTTGTTTACATATGGCAGGATATCTTTTAGCATGGGTTTCTCTAGTCTAAAACCACAGACTGGGTGATTTACATCAAAAAGTAAACATTTCTAACAGTTCTGGAATCTTGCATTCTGACAGTGTATGGTCTAGGTGCTGGCAATTTCAAGGTCAAGATCCTCGTCCTGACTTTCCTAAGGCATATCCTTGAAACATCTTTACCTGGATATACTAAAGAGTGGGCTTTGTCTTTATCTGTTCTGATAAGGCTGTTAATACCATCAGTGGATTCTACTCTCATATCCTTATTTAGACAAATTAACTCTTGCAGGTTCCAACTCTTAGAATATTGAGGATTGGGATTTGAACATTGGAGCATGCAAACAGTCAGTCATATAATCTTTGCACTAATGCTCTAAATGGAATTCTCCTTCACTTTCTCTTGGCTATTTCCCTAACATCTAGATTTCAACTTTACTATGTTCTTCTGAAGAAACACTGCAGAATAACGACTTCCATTTTATCATGTCACTCTATTTTGCCACTGGCAGAGAATTTATCTCTTGAGATGGCAATACTTTATGTCTTATTTGTACACGCTCAATTATATTTGTTGTTTCTGTTTTTGTGTACTACCATTGGCATTTTGTAGGGCATGTTTTTGTTTATAATATTTTGTTTTCTAAAGAAATAAAAGAGCAACAGCTAATTTGCTTTGAATTATAGTAATTAAGACACAATATAGAAGTGCAATTGAAAACAAAGGAAGTAGCAAATTGAACCCTAAATTGAATATTTTTGAGGGAACGTGTAATTAACCAGTGTGGAATAAATCTGCTTTTGAGAAAATGGGTGAAAACAAGAACACATAATGCTCATAGCCTTGAAATTATGTTTTAAATTTTATGGATAAGAATTATACTAGCAAATTATTTTTATTCTTCACTGTTCATGAGCTTCCAACACTCTGAGTCTGTTGTCTGTGGAGAGATTAAAGCTAGACCTTTGCTTGCTAGTTCATGTCGGGTTTTGCTTTAACAGTAGGCCAGGATGAAATGCATCGGGGAAATATACTGATACCATGGAAACACTTAGTGATGATGACAGGTCATGGGAAGCTCAGTGAACTTGAGTTATCCAAAGGATGGTATTTAATTTTACAGTTTGTTTTCCTGGATCCTTTAGAATTTAAAAGGGGTGAGTTAGATTATTTCTCTCATTACAGACTGAAGTGTCTATAATTCCACTTTCACAAGTAGCAGAAATTTGTGTTATCTATATTTCCCAGTAGACCTTTTCTGATAACAGCATTTTCCCTGGGAAGCCACTGCTTTCTTCTACTTTAGTCTTAGGGATTTTCTGTGTGGGTGGAAATTATCAACCTGGGTGTGTGTGTATTTGTGTGTGTGTGTGTGTGTGTATGTTTAATCTATCCAGTCAGACTATTTCCTGACCTTGATAAAGATCTTGGTTTAGGGAAAATCGGCATCAATATAATAACTCTGAGAAATTATTTGCCTTGTTCTTTCGGGGATGCCCCTACTCCAACTGTCTAGCCCTCATGGCCACAAGCAGAAGATCCACCTTCCCAATGGGAACTTCTTCCTTTTCCTCCCTCTATTTCCTTCCTGATCTCTGCCTCAAACTCCAAGCCTAAGAATTAAAGCCCCACCGACTACTTTTCTTCCCAGCTACAGGCTGTAGGCATCTTCATTAACCAATCACAGATAACTTGAAGGGCAAGGTTTACACAACAAAATCTGATATACATGATGATCTGCTTATCTTGGAGAAAACAAATCTCAGGGTGGAGAATTTAGCATTTGAATGCAAGCAGCATCAGACCTACCCACTGCAAAGGTTAATACGACAGAGAGAACCACTGTGCTGTTTTCTGCTAATAGGGACAGAACTGAGTTTGGATCTGTAATAGAGATTATATCTACCTCAGTGAAGGTTGGTGGACGCACATAAATGATCCAGAAGACAGAGGGTGGTCATTTTATAGCATTCACTTCCCTTCAGCCATGGTGCTTTCATTTATGAGAATGAGTAAGTTACATGCTGGCCTTTGTGAGCATTTATTAACACATTAAAGAAATCTTACAAATGGCAGGGGCACAAAATGTATTGATATGAAGGAGAGAACAAAGAGAATTTCTCTTGGAATAATTTGACCATGCACAAGGCCAAATTTGAATCCTCTGTTGCTCTCTCCCTGTGTCTACAGTCTGTCCTCGAATATGTTTCTCCATCTGTTTATATTCGTGGTTACTGGCTTGTCTGTGTTGCCTGTTTGCTGTACCTGTTTATTTTCTTGTCCTTCCTGCTTGTCCATAAAAAGGGGGCCTTGTTTGTATTTATTGAACACAGAAAATAGGGTATAGGAAAAATGAGAACAATTTAAAAGAAAAAATTGAGTTTTATAGAAGTTAAGTTACTCTCCCCTATTGACCAGGAATAGCAACCAAAATTGCAAATAAATGGCATCTATCCATATCCACATGTGACTCCCAACATTTAAGGAATATTTGAATTGTTTAAGGTTGCTTTGTAACAGCTGCCTATTTTCAGAAAATGATTATGACTACATAGCCATGCATTTCTCTAGATCAAGAACATAGAAGAATACAAAACAAGATTAAAGATATGCCTTCAACTTAAGTTTTTAAAGCTAATTGCTTGGGAAATCCAAGGCATAGCGAAACTGGTGGCATTCTTCTCTTAAAAGCAGGTAAATTTAAGCAGGACAAGTCAACCACACAGTAGGACAGCAAGCAAAGTACATAGCCTTAAGTGATCTCAAGGATTAACTCCCCTAAAATGCCTGGCAAAAGTTGAGGCACTTTGAGGGCAAGAGATATTTCGTAAACTCTTATATTTTGTTATTGCTTGGTAAAAATGTTCTCCAAGACACTTCTAAACCTAAGGTATATTGTCTGATTTTCTGACATTGTGTTTCTGTGTGATGTGTCTCTGTGTGCTTGTTTTTTGTTTGTTTGTTTGTTTTGTCTTGCCTTGTAAAAATTAAGAAAGAATTTATCTTTTTCTCATGCTGATGTCATAATTTTTGTTAACTGGTATTGATTTCCGTATTGTGCTCATTGGTGTTCTGATTACAATGGAGATATTGAACACCGTATTTTTGAAAAGACTGAATGTAAAATAAATACTTATGGACTATTGATTTATTAATGAGGATTGTATTTAAATTTTAATTTGTGTTGATCATAGCAGTTTGGTTTCAGACCTAGGACAAGGGACTAAGGTGCATAGTTTACATACCAAAGTAGACCTGGGTTCCAGGTCCTCCCAGCATCCCTCAGTCCCTACTTGGCATACTCTGCCCCCAACCCTGAGTTTTCTCTCTTCCTGCCTCCCCTTCCCACCTTTTCCTGTGTTCCTCGGGGCCAGTGAATTTGCTGCTGTGCAGCTTCTCAATAAACCTGTGGTTAATACAATCTAATTTAATTCACTCATTTCACTCCAGCAGAGAAACAGCCTAGCAATAACCTTAGGTTTGAAATAATCGCATTTAGAGGCTTAAGAAAACAATGCTGTATCATCAAGGGTTTTATTTTGGCCCATGATTTAGGGTTTCTAGTATAATGTAAATGAATGAGGAAATAGCTAGATGTAGTTATTCAAAATGAGAAGTTCTTTTCAATTTGACCATTTGGAAATGGGTTAAATAATGACCTGGGATGTCTATATGAGATGCACTTAGTTAGACCTTAAGGGAAATGTAAACTTCATGACGTTAGGAAAAACTCATGAGGCTTAGTCTGGTGAGACAGATGAAAATGTCAAAACCTTTGTGTGGTCTGGACAGAGATATGCTACTCAAGACTCTAACCACTCATTATAATGTGTTGAGTGTGAGGAATGTGATGTTTGTAGAAATCAAATACTGAGTGAAAGGGTTTCATTGTCACTTCATGTAATGCAGAATTGAGAATTTGTGCAGTTATACAGTTTTTCACACTGCTTAAAGATGTTTAAGTAGTTTAGTTGTGCCTGGAAAACATATTTATGGATGTGGTATGTGCTTTGGGAAGTTGTTTTGCTATGAAGAGAACCCATGACCAAGGCAACTGAAATAAGAGAGCATTTAATTGGGAGCTTGCTTATAGCTTCAAAGGCTAAGACCATTGCCATTATGGGAGAGAGCAAGAAGGCAGGCAAGAGGAATACTGGAGAAATAGCCAATAACTACATTGTGATCCACAAGCAGAGACAGGGAGTGCCTGGGGCAGGTGTGAAACATCCCAGCCCACCTTAACTTACACACTTCCTCCAACAAGGTCACACTTCCCAATCCTAGCAATCCCTTCAATTAATGAAATTTCCTGATGACTAAGCATTCAAGTATATGAACATATGAGGGTCATTCCTATTCAAACCACCGTAGTGGTGGACATTGGCAGGGCCAGTTCATAGACATCTTCGTAATGAGGCTACTGTAGGCTGTTTCTTTTGAGTCCGTGATAACACTGATAAAGAAATATCCTTGCACATTTGAACGGACTTAAACTTGATCCTCATTTATCCCAAATTTCCTGGGAGCATTTTGTCCTTATCCCTGGATCTATTCTCCAGCTGGCTTCTACAGGTTAGAAAGAAAATTAAAATTGCAATGAGGACGTTAAATCCTGTTCTGCATTAGATGTATTTAAAGTCCATTTGTAAATTTTTCTAACAGCTGTAAAGTGGCTTTTTAACACATTCAGTAATTGAAATTATTTTGAAATGCTACTCTTGTCATACATCATTAAGATCACACTCCTACCTCTGGGCCGGTTTAGGAGTGGCTTAGACATTTGCACTGCCCTGCTGAATAAATCTAATTTGTTTATAGCTGTCAATGCAACATTAGGTTTGGCGATTCCTGGGTGAGTGTTTCCAGCCTTCTCGTCTTTAGAGTTGTTCTGCTGAGGATGTCCTTGTCTGAGTTACCAGGGTGTGGGAATGCTATAGTTGATAATCCTTTCCCGTGAGATCTATGTCTCTGTCTCTCACCATTAAGTTTAGAAATACAGAAAGTTGCTCCAAATGTTATCTTCAGTTGGAAGTGGTTAGTTTGCCTTTAAACTTCTCTTCCTTCTTGTCTTGATTTTCCTGGTTCTTTGCTACAACTGCTGCTGCTGCTGCTGCTGCTGCTGCTGCTGCTGCTGCTGCTGCTGCTGCTGCTTCTACATTATTAGTAGTTTGGGCTCTTGAATTTATAGTGATACCAAGAAATTCATAAGCTGTAAATATATTGTCGCATTGGTCTTTGGAATGCTAGTTATACATGCCCTTATTGTTATGCACATGGTGAGAACATGTCAATTCGGGAGTACACAAACCATAAGGTGGAGGTGGGCATCAATGTTATAAGATAAACATTCTTTCTTCTTTGAAACTGTCCAAAGGTGAAGAGAGTAGAGCATATCAAGGTGACAGTCAAGGTTCATAATACGAAAGGAGGGACAAGCCAGGAAAAACCAGAGCCAAAGATTTTGACCAATTCAGGGCAATACAGCAGCAGAAACCAGAAGCCTATAGTGGGTCAAACCCCAGGACAAGTCAGATGTCTACCTGGCAGAGTGAGTTCTGCCTAGCTGGTCCGGACACATAAGGCTTTTGTTTTGTGTAAGCCATTTAATTCTGCTCTCCGTCTCCTTGTAGAAATGCTTTAAACACCAGGCAGTTCATTCCGCCCTTGATTGAGAACTGCTGCATGGTGCTTTGCATATATTAGGTCTAATCCTCAAGGACCCTCCAGGTAAGTACTTTTACTTCAGTTTTACTGATGAAGAATTTGTAACTCCTAGTGATTTAGTAAATCTATGCAGGGATCTGCAGCTATGATGTGTCAGAGCCAGGATTCACAGCCAGTGGTGTCTGAATCCCAAACATGCTAGCTAGCTTTTTTTCTCAAGTTTCTTCCCCTGATTTCCTTTTCCTTAGTCAAATTCCAAGCCAGAACATCATCTTTCCAGCTGGATTCATAACTATACATTCAGAGAAGATGATGGGATTGAAAATGAATGTATTTTAAACCCTTGTCTTTACAGGAAGTCTCTGACAGGTCAAATCATTCGCCATGTGGTTCATACCAGCATTGTATTAAGTCAGAACACAAAATCTGGGTCTCTCGATTTCTAGGTCAGTATTATCCTTCTTGAATACATACCATGCCACTGAGCGCTGGCACAGAGAAGGGAGAGTTTTGTGAACTATTGTAAATATTTGTTTGCTTTTATTTTATACACGTGTGGTTTTGTCAGATCGTATGCCTGTGCACTACACGTGTGCAGGGCCCTTGAATGCCAACTGATGACATTGACATCAGATCTCTTGGAACTGGAATTACAGATATTTTTGAGCTAGCATGTGAGTGCTAGGACTCTAACCTGCATTTTCTGTAATACTCGCCAGTGCTCCTAACTGCAGAGTCATCTCTCCAGCCCAGAGAATATGGAGTTTCTGTCTTTCACATTTTCTGCTTTGTCATTCTTCATAGATTAACTGAATGCAGAAATACATTTACTGACTGATCAGACACCGGGATTTTATTTAGGCTAAAAAGGTATTTCCCTCCCTGTGAATATCCCAGTAGGAGAGGTTTTACATTAGAGAGGTCCTGGATGAGTACTCTGTCTCAAAATTGATACATCCTATGTGAACAGGCAGCACGCAATCCTAGTTTTGTGTTGATATGAGGCAATAATAAATTCTTTTAGCCTCGAGGGATTTGTTGTAGCTTGAATTCCGCCACAGACAATTCCATCAATCTAGTAACACTGAACTATTACTGGAAGAGAAATGTATAAATGACTTCTGGTATTGAGAAAATAATGCACAGATTTAGTTATTTACATGGAAATTAGACTGTGCCTCGTAGCTTGGGACCTGGTTTTGTTTTGGACATCACTGAAAAAGAAAAACACTTATAAGATGCCAGAGAGACAAAACATTTCCCTCGAATCAGACATCATAGCAACGGTGATCAGAGCATCACAGGGCATGGATTTCTCAGTCCTGTTTGCTGCAATTCTCTTTCCCTACCTAAGTGCCATTTAAGAGGATTGAAGCAGCAGCTGACAGAATGTGCTGTTCAGACCTGCAGCCCAGCCAACCGGCTAGAAACAAATACTGAAGACTTCTGGGTCAGAAAGCTTGAGAGCAGAGAACAGCAACCTTTGCAGGTTATTTTCCCTGCCCACTTTTAAGAAACTACTAAAACTACATACTAGAATATGTTTTTAATTGTCTTGTGGTGAGCATGTATACGAAAGTCATGTTCTTCAGATGGGTCAGAAACTCGGCTTAGTTTTAATCTAGAGGATTCTTACTTCCTTTTGTAACTAAATCAGCAGCACTTGTTCACTCTTCTTGAGCCTAAATGTGGCATCATTGAGCTGCAGTGTGGGTCTTGGGTCCCTAGGATCCTCTATCATGAAGATTTGTTGCATTTAAAGGGACAGTATCAACACTGGCATTATGTAATTTCCTTAACCCTTTGTCCTGATAGCTTTGAAGACTTTGAGAGAATCACTCTCACTGGCTTCTCCTGAGTTAACTTGCTCATCCTGAGCTAATGAGCTCACTTTCCACCTAGAGCCTCAGAGCTGTGTCAGAACCATCCGAGGCACATCAGAAAGAAAGCTCGCCAAACAGATCAGGGTACCAACCACACCTCAAAAGAGCAGGGATTTATTAGGAAATCGTTTTCCCAGGTTGCTTTAGTTTTGGTGCACTTGTTCTGTTTGTATTTTATGTTGAAATCTTTAACCTCAGTAGCTCAGAATGTTACCTTATCTGGAAGGAGTCATTGCTGATACAGTTCTAGATTCCGGTGATTCAAATCTACGATGCCTGGTGTTCCTATGTAAAGGAGAACTCTGGACACTGATGTGTGCTCAGAAATATTGTATTTATACAAAGGTTAAAAAATCCCAAGTCACAGACCTTGCAGAAGATAGGAAAAGTGGCTGCAAACTAAACCTTTCCTATTATTATTTTACTTTTACTCGTAACAAGGGCTTTCCAATCCCTTGAGTTTTGGAGTTTACTACAAGAACTGTGAGACTACTAATTTATATTATTTAAGCCATGGTCTTTCCACTCTTTTGTTACAGTGACTACAGAAATTTAATACAAGACTCACGTGCTCACTCCTTCTAATGCCATCTATGAGATCTAGATCAGTGTAGTTCAACATTGCTTCTGTATTAGAACTACTGATGTAGTTTGTCAATAATGTTCCCAGAAAACATGGCTGACAGCAGAAGCAATTGAAGATAAGTGATAAGCTTATAAACATTGAAGCAGAACTGTGGAAACTGCTAGCCAGCAGTAATGTTTTCAGTATTTCCAGCAAAATGGCTTCAGAACTCTGCTAAATGCAAGAGATAAAGTTTTGATAATATATTATATTAATCAATATAAGAGTCTACAAACAGATATATCACCCCCCCTCCCATGCTTTTGGATCAAAGTACTGGTCAAAGGTTAGGAAGATAAGGGTTGATGTGAAATCTTCCAGTTCAGGGTCTCCTGACATGGTAGATCTGGGATACAGACAAAACGATGGTGGGAGATAGTCAAAATATATTGTATATTGTGTCAGAGTAGGGAAACACTGTTTGAAGATTTTACTGTGGTCCTTTTATCAGATTTTCTCTACACAGATACCTAAGAAAGAGCTCATCTCAAGGTCTCAGAGAAACATCTGGAACTGAAGTTACTAGGGCTAAAATATAACCCTTAGCAAAAACCTGGGAAGCCAAAGGATCCTGAGTTCTAAATTGTAACATGTTTCAGAATTATCATGCATTTGTTATGCAAAATGCCTAGCATAAAGATGATATCTGAGAAACAATATATATGTTTAACCAAGAGCTGAACTAATCAGATGGCACAAGGACCACAGGGGGGAGGGGCGAGACAAAAATCAAAGAAGCCCAGTGAAAGCCATTGTCATAGGCATGAATACCCAAGGAAACATTGTCAAAGCACAGGATAAGGGTCTTAGTTTGGGTTTTATTGCTGTGAACAGATGCCATGACTAAGGCAACTCAAGCATGGCACTAGATGACCTGAGAGTTCCACATCTCCATCTTATGTAAGCCGGGAGCAGACTGTGCTCAGATAGCTAGAAGTGTCCCAAAGCCCACCCCACAGAGAAACACTTCTTCTATCAAGACCATACCTTCTCCAACAAGGCCATACCACCGAATAGTGCTACCTTCTGGGCCAAGCATATTCAAACCTGCAGAGAGAGAAAAGCTCCATTTGATTTTTTTCTTCCTTTGCCCAAACCCAAAAGGAACCAGAGATTGAAGGAGCTGGGATTCAATTTTTGGTTATAAGCCTATCTTTGTCTTAGGGTTTCTGTTGCTGCGAAGAGACACCATGACTGCAGCAGCCTGTATACAACATTTAAATGGGACTGGGTTATATTTCAGGGGTTTGGTCCATTACCAACACAGAGGAAAGCACGGCTGCATGCTGACAGACATGATTCTGGAGAAGGAGCTGAGATTTCTACATCTGGATCTTCAGGAAGCAGAAAGATAGACAAACTAGCCCAGGCTTGAACATCTGAGACCTCAAAGCCTACCTTCTAGGGTCAGACTTTCTCTGACAAAGCCACAGCCCTTCATAGTACCACTCCCTGTGGGTCTATGGGGGCCATTTGTATTCAAACCCCCGTAGCCTGCCAGACACAAAGCAGAGCAGAAACGAAGAATCAGCAGAGGGAAACTGTAGCAAAATCACCACTTTCAACTTTGAATAAGGGCCTGGGGTTGCCTGTTCCACTTGATAAAGCGTTGAAGTTTTTCAAGGTATGGATTAATACGCATATTTTAGAGAAAATTTATAATTCAAATCACAACTATGGTGAAGAGAAGCTTATATCTGTAAGTGTAGGGCTCAGTGAACTCTTACCTAGTAAATACATCTACCTAACCAGCATGGAGATGACGGAGACAAGATAGAATGACACCTAGAAGGCCTGTGCTAATCGTCAATCTCTAGTTTTCCTCCAAAGGTAACCACAGTCCTAATGACTGACGGTTCAGGCCTTATCTCTGTCTTAACTTTTAAAAAACAGCAAGGCATTTAAGTGGGATCCACCACATAGGCATCTTTCTCAGGAGTAGGACTTTGGACAGTGCACCCATGTGGCTGATTATGATGTCACTACTTGTCAGTAAAAAATGTTTTGCTGGATTATATATAAGGATGGATTACTTCAGATTTGGGCTTACCTAAAAATAGAGACCGTATTCTTCTTTAGAAAGAAGAGGGTAATAGGTAGAGTACTATTAAATACATATATTTATCAACTGTCACTTACTCATTTAAGCCAAGTATAGTGTCTCCTGTATATTCAAAGAAGACATGTCTATGATAAGACTCTTTGAATCACACACGATTAGCCACCTTTATCAAGCATGGATGTCCAACTGCACGGATTTCAGAGGCTATACAGTCTTATGAAGCCCTATGTTCAAAAGGAAGCCAAGCAGGCTTCTTTAGTTTTGAGTCAGGATACCAGGGAGTTTCCTTCACTGTGGAAAGAACAAGAGATTCGAGGCGTTCGAGTGTAAGGTGCTGGGTTAAAGAACACTAACTATAGTGACTCTAGCTATTGAAACAATAAGTGTGATTTATATGCAAAACAGAAGTTGCCATAAATAAAGGATTGGTATAGCAATTTCAGATTTATGTTAGTCCTTAAAAGGTTCTGAGGTTTCCTACTACATCAAAAGTGTAACATAGGTCACTGGTGTTCTGTTGTTGGGAAAGACAGTTAATGAGTACACATGCTGAGCATGACGGATGGGAACTTAATATCTAACTCGAGTCTTATTTAATTTCAACTGGTGGACAAGATTTCAAGTTTTAAACCCAAATGGGACTTTTGAGAAAGTCGGTGTTGTGTGACGAGGACCAGCATGTTGTGCTCGGTGGCTAAAATCCAGTTAGCGCTGTTTTGCAGAGCAAATATATTTAGAATTTAGTTTGAGGAGAATAATATTTGACAGGGACTTCTCTAGAGAGATTCATATTTTTTAAGAAAATGAATATTTGCAAAAAGGCGTCTGTTCTGCCCCTATGGCTCTACATAAAGGGCAGTATTGCAATAAGAGAATTGGGTGGGGGCAAACAATGGCTTCCAAGGAGAAACCTTTATGTAGCAAATAAACATCAGACACTTTCTTTTGATCAAATTTCAGTTATCAACATGACGGTTACATTTTGACATGTTAAAACTCACATTATGATACATCTTCTGTCCCCTTTGGCCTTCCTTGTTTTTCTTACCTCTTCT
The DNA here is from genome assembly GCF_021556685.1 of Rattus norvegicus. Taxonomy (NCBI): domain Eukaryota; kingdom Metazoa; phylum Chordata; class Mammalia; order Rodentia; family Muridae; genus Rattus; species Rattus norvegicus. Next base: position 262,258,650 of record NC_141534.1, on the reverse strand, counting down.
TTCCTTCAGATGGTTTGTTCTTCTTCACTCATACGTACTGTATCACTTCCCTTGTTGCTCTTGCTTTTCTCCAATTTCTACCTCAGACCTGATAATCCCCTCTACACATACACACAACACACGCATACATACACAAACAAACACTCAAGCATACACACACATTTTATATAGCTTCTTCATATGAAAGAAATGTAGAAAGTTTGTCTTTCTGAATCTGGGTTATTTCACTCTATGTGTTACCTCTCCATTTTATCCATATTCCTGTGAATAGCATGATTTCAATCTTTAAAGCTTCAGAGAATTCCAGCAGGCCTACTGTGGCAAATACCTCTGTGCCCTTGGGGGAACAGAGGCAGGCAGATGTCTATGTTTGAGCTCAGTTTGGTGTACAGGGCAAGTTACTGGACAGCCTGGGCTAAACTGAGAAACCCTGTCTAGAAACAAAAGCAACAAAAAAGCCTTATAGAATCCCATTGTGCATATGGACCACAATTCTTTTTTCCCACCAATCCACTCATCTGATTAGTTTCTTAGTTGTTGGGAGAGAATGCAAGCATCATGAATATGCACGCACCTTTGTGACAAGCTTCTTTCACATGCATACCCAGCGTTGTCAGATAACAGTCCTCTGTCACCTTTTTTTTTTTTTGCTTTAGAGCTTTATATTGATTCTGTAGTGGCTCCATGAGTTTACACTCCTCCACCAGCAGGGAACAGTGTTCCTCTTTCCCCATATCCTCTCCAGGATTTACTACCTTTTGTTTTCCCCGATGGTGTTTGTTGTTCTTAGTCTAATGAGATGGGATCTCACAAGAGTTTAGTTTGCATGGACTCTAAGGATGTTGGACACTTCTTCAAATATTTATTGGTCATTTGTGATTTGTTTCTTATAAGCTGTTTACTCAGTTCATTAGGCTGACTGAACGACTTTTGTTTAAGGATAATTTTTGTAAAGGAGCCTACCTATTAACTACTGTCTGTTGTGTAACAGGCAAATCATTTCCCCCACTCTGTATGCTGTCTCTTAACTGATACTGTTCTCCTTGTGGTACTGTTTTTTACTTTCTTGTAACCTCATTTGTCAGTTCTTGGGGTCATTTCCTATACCAGCGGAGTCCGTTTCAGAAATTTATTCCCATGCCCATGTCTGAAAGTGTTTTACCTATATCTTTTTCTCTATTATTTTCAAAGTTCTGATTCACAGATTAAGGTCTTCTATGTATTTTGCAGAAAAATCTTGGAGGGCTGAGTTATGAATATAATTTTATTTGCTGCAAGTGGGCATCTCCATTTCTTAGCATCAAGCTCAAAGAAGAATCTGTTTAACCAGTATAGATTTTTGACATTTTGTCAAGGATAGATTGCCTGTAAATCTCAGTGTTTAATCCTGTATTCTCTCATGTACTATATTTACATATCTCTTTTGTGACAGTGGCATATTGTGTTTGTCACTATGGTTACTAACTTAATATGTTATTTTATCTTGCAAATATTCCGTTGAAAATTCTTGTCTATGTTAATCAGGAATATTGGTCTATAGGTTTTTTTTATTGTTGTATCTTTACTCAATTTTAGCATCATGGATATTCTGAATCTGTGTGATGAACATGGCAGTATTTCTTCCTCTTTTTATTTTGTGGAACAACATTATGAGCATTGACATTGACTCTCCTTTAGAATTTGGTGTGGAATCCATTCAGTTGTGGTCATTCCTGTTCTAGGAAGCATTTTCCTACTCCCTGTTTCATTGGGTGTTATTATCTGTGATGGTTAAATCTCAACAGTCAATTTGATTGGATTAAGGAACACCTAGCATGCTATGAGGCATACCTTCAGATGTGTCTATTGTGTGTATGGTAGAATTTTAGAGAATAGAGGGAAAATACTAGCTTGCCAGTGATGACAGTGGCACCATCCATAGTCTGGAGTCACAAACTGAAAAAAAAAGTGACAAGAGAGAAAGTCAGTCAAGTGCTGGCATTCTCCTCTCTCTGCTTGTGGATTGCTAAAACATCCACAACAACATCCTTTTGCCACCATGGCAAAAAGCTGGCCCCAATCATCACAGCTTTCCTCTATGATAGTTTGCATTTCTAGGCCATTCATGCAAGTGAACATTGATCCTTTTGAGTTGTTTTTGTGGTAAATATTTATTCATTACAGAGAAAAGTGACTAATAGAAAAAATGATATCAGAAATATGGTCATTTCTGTAACGACCTGACAATGTAATTTGTGGGCCTTTGGCATTTGTGGGAGCACATATGTCACCTGTAGGAGGAAGAAGTGGCAGCAATTGGGTTCAACATTGTAGGTATACAACACTATGCCTTTTGCACATAATGCCAGGCCAGGAAGTAAATGACAGAAAGAAAATGGGGAGGGGTTATAAACCTCAAACCCCATACAAAGAGGCTCGATTTCCTCATCAAGACTCTACCCCTAAAGGTTCCATAGCTTTGCCAATCCACTACCAGAGCTGGGGATAAAGTGTTCAAACACTTACACACACCATAAAAAAAACAATTAATACTAAGTGTATCACATGTATAGTGAAGACTGCCTAGAAAGTTACAGAAGGGTAGAAAACAGCTTTATTAGGAGCCATGATATTGTTATACCACAATTTTTTTTGGTAAAACATCTGTCTGTATTCTGATTATGTTCTGAAAATGTGGATGAAGCTGAATTCAAAGCCGTGGATTAATTTTAGCAGATGGAATTTTAAGGCACAGTAACATGTGGACTTTGACATGGTTACTGCTTACCGTTCATAGATTTACAGAGAGAGAGAGAGAGAGAGAGAGAGAGAGAGAGAGTGCTGAAAGATATGAAAATGTACATCTGGTGAGCAAAGGGTCTCAGCGTATTTACAGTTGTGAGCAAGTAGGTGAATACTGAGCGTCTGTAATTGCTAGAGATTAGTGACATAAAAACAAACCAGAATTTTAATATAGAATAATAAAAAAATATGCCACAAGCACAGCTCTTTATCCACTGAGAGCTGCAGTGTGTAACCATGCAAACTGAGGGGAAAAAATTGCCTGGGAATGGAGTGCCTGAACAAACATTTTCCAGGTCCCCTTGTTAAAGGAACTCTTTTACTTTTAAAAAGGAAGGCATTTTTGCTACTTTTGCTTGGATCCAAGCTACCTCTAGAACTGGAGATGACACTTGCCATTGTCCCTGTGGTATGGGACTTTAGGGCACACAAAGGCAAGCCTGAAGAAGGACCTCAGGGAAGCTTATATGAAGGTTTCATAATGACGTCAGACAATGGGTAGAAGTGCCATAGTCTCAACAAGGATCTCATTAATCCTGAATGCAAAACTTTAAGGGTAGAGTCGAAGCTGAAACAAAGATCCTGAGGCACTAGAGATGCAGGATTATGGGATGTTTGCGTAGCAGATTGGAAAGCACTAAGTGAAACTGTTTCGAGTTTATTGCTTAGCGTTCTAAGCTACAGAATGGGGAGCAGACTATCTAGACTTGGAGCACACATTTAGCCATCAGGACTCTGGGATATGTAGAGCGCTCAATTTACCGTTTGCTCCTGCTAGGTTCTTCTTCTTCTTGTCTCCTGTACATCCATAATGAACATCTCCTCCGTTCTCGAAGGGGGCGGGGCTTACTCCATACTGTTGTGTACTTGAATTGTGTAACTTGTTAATGGTTAATTTTGACTTACATCTTGACTCGACTAAGAAGGACACTGTCAACGAGGCATACCTTCTGGTATATCTTTTAAGGACTTCTCCAAAGAGGGTTCAATAAAAGAGAAAGACCTATTCTAAATGTGAGCTGCATCGTGGGGGGAAGATTCTAGAATCAATGAACTAAGAAAACAAGAAATCCATTGGACCTCAGGGAAGCTTCTTTCTCTGCTTCCTGAGCACCAAAATGACGAAGTTCCTGCTGTGAAGACAAGATCTTTTTTTTTTAAAGATTTATTCATTTATTATATATAAGTGCACTGTAGCTGTCTTCAGATACACCAGTAGAGGGCATCGGATCCCATTACAGATGGTTGTGAGCCACCATGTGGTTGCTGGGAATTACCTCATGACCTCTGGAAGAGCAGTCGGTGCTCTTAACCGCTGAGCCATCTCTCCAGCCCTGAAGACAAGATCTTATGTGTGTTTAGGAGTTTATATGTTTTCCCATGTGTCTACAGGTTTCTGAAATATGTTTCAAGGTATTCTGTAAGGTCTTCTGGGTAAGTGTGGAATGTTTTGTAACATCCCTTTTTCACATCTGATTTTTGGTAATTTTTGGTAATTCTCTCTTTACGTGAATTAGACTAGCTAAGGACATGTCAACTGTTGATTTCGTGATTATGTGTTTCTTAGTGCCTTTCTAATATTTAAAAAAAACTTCAATATATTAAAAAGCATCTTGAAATGATTTTCCATAAGAGAAGCATGGCTTATTTTTAATTTCTGCCTTGATAATTTATTATGTCCTATCATTTACTGCTGGGGTGTGGAATGTTCTCATTTTTCTAAAGCCATGAGGACCACTGTTAGTTTATTCATTCAATAGCTTTATTATTTTCCAATGTAAGCATCCATTGGTATAAACTTACCTGTGGGGATTGTATTACTGCATGTCAAAGCTTCTGTCAGGTTGTAATGTCATTTTCATTTGATTGCAAGGTTTGATTCAAAATACTCCTTCCCGGATTTCTTCAACAGACTATGTTTCTTTCACAATTTTATATGCATTCTCTATTCCTTCCTGTTTAATTTCTATGCTTTCTCTTGTTTTTGATTTATAGTTGATAGGCTACAAGTTCCTGGCCAACATGGAGTCCCCCTAAGAGACCAAGATGGATAAACCAGATGTGAACCAGCCCCTTTTGAGGAAATAAAAACTGAAGATTCTCTACTTCTCAGATATCTTCCAAGCCTTATCTCAGTAGAGCAGCTTGACCACAACATCCTTAAACCTTAGTGACTGGAAGTCCCCATATAAAAATTCTGGTTACTTCAGTTCCTTTTCTCAATGCTCTAATGCCACTATGTGCCCATGTTAAACCACCCTGTAGAATACCCCAGCTCACTTTTGTCTGGGCTGCTTTCCTGTCTCTGAGACAGGGTGGTAGTTGGTACCTCAATGGAGCTTTGTCCTTTGACCTCAGGGTAGCTCTGGTGGTCTTCTGTAAGCCTGACAATAATTTTAGTAAGTTACTGGAAACAATAAAAGTGGCACTTTTTTTTTTTTTACTCTTGAGAAGACTTGTTTTGTGACCAATAAACTGATATATTTTTAGATACAGTTTCATGGGATACTGAGAAAAATGTGCATTCTGTAACCACTGGATGAGATATTCTATCGGTATTTGTTGTCAATTTGAGCTACCTTATAGTTTCTTCTTGAACTTTCTTTTATTTTTAGTTTGAACGATACACCTAGACATCAAAATGGGTAGTGAAATCAAACATTATTATTGAATCAAGAACTATTTAACCTTTCTTATTCATTAATATTTTATTAAATTGTTAACTTCAACATTCAGTATGTGTGTGTATATATATGTGTATATATATACACATATGTTTGTGTTATATGTGTATTGCTTTATTTATATTATATATAATACAATATTATACAACATAATATAAATATTTATATAAATACAATAGTATAATTATACATATGAACACATATGCAATTATTATATACTCCTGATAGCTTGTTCCCTTTATTAGCTATAGTAATTTTGCTTTGATGTCTATTGTATAAAATGTCAAGGTAAGTACATCTGTTTCTTTTGGTGTCTAGTTTCTTTGGTACATTGGCTTTCATTCTTTGACTCTATTTCTAGGGTTATATTTGGTAGAGAGAAGTGTCTTTTGGATACAACAGATAATGCTATCTTATTTTTTAAATCTAGTTTGTCTCTTTTCAATGGTAAGTTGAGGCCATTTATTTTTGATGTTCTTACTGACAGAAATTTGCTAACTCCTATAATTTTCTTGGTTGTTTTTCTGTTAACTGGATTATTTCTTGTATAGTTTTCTTTTCTCTCCTATTTGGGTTAGATTTTTTTCCCCCACTGTTTCCTATTAGTTATATTGAATTCTTTCCTAGATGTCCTTTGTTTGTCTCATGCAAGAAAGTTTTTATTTCCTGTATTGTTTTAATTGAGACTACATTTATTTTCCATCATAGTACTGTTTGGAAGTTGTAGATTGACTTAATTTGTACGTAGGATTTTATTCTCCTGACCTATCCTTTTATACAGGTCGATTTAAAAGCTAGGTCTGTTGGGCATATCCATCTCAGCTGACAATGTATTTTCCTCCCTTAAAATACATTGTTTTGTGATTTCCTGTCCCTGTTGCTGCTGGTTGTTTTGATAGTTTTGGCCCATTTGCTTTTGTGGATTCAGTGAAATTTTATACTTCGAGTTTTACTATAGGTATTTTTCTTTGTATTTTGGATATTCTGATAATAGTATGTTTTAATGATTGTATATTCTTCTCTTATAATGTCTATTAGGGGTTCTGATTACCTCTGCATTTGCATGTCCATTTATTTTCCTGTAGATTTGGGAACTTTTTATCCAGCATTTGAATACTTTCACTACACCTTTTGTTTTTAATCCTAGTTCTTTTTCTAGCACACTTAATCTTATGTTTAGCTTCATTCAGAGAAAACTCTTGAATCATTATGATCATATTCAACTTTTCTTTCTCCATTAGTGTTTGACTAATTTAGGCTTGGATCTGCTTTATAAAATGTCAGAATCGATACAAGTGTTTGTTTTGGTTTTTGTTTGCTTGATAAATTAATTCTATCCTTCATTACCAACTTATAGGTGCCCTCTCACAATAGTGTTTTGCATGTCATATCAGTTACAGAACTGGTTAGTTTCTTAAATAAGAAACCACAAACGTTACTCTCCATCTTTGATATTCGTTTTTTCTTCTTTAATGAGCCCAGTGGTCATGCTTTCCACTTTGATTTTTATTTCGTTAATACCTTTTGTCTTAATTTACAATGGTTTTATTTATTTTTTATTCATTTTTTTCCATCTTTATTAACTTGGGTATTTCTTATTTACATTTCAATTGTTATCCCCTTTCCTGTTTCCAGGCCAACATCCCCCAGCCCCTCCCCCTCCCCTTCTATATGAGTGTTCTCCTCCCCATCCTCCCCCGCACTCCCCCAACAATCACGATCACTGCGGGTTCAGTCTTGGCAGGACCAAGGGTTTCCCCTTCCACTGGTGCCCTTACTAGACTATTCATTGCTACTTATGAGGTCAGAGTCCAGGGTCAGTCCATATATAGTCTTTGAGTAGTGGCTTAGTCCCTGGAAGCTCTGGTTGATTGGCATTGTTGTTCATATGGGGTCTCAAGCTCGTTCAAGCTCTTTTAGTCCTTTCTCTGATTCCTTCAACAGGTGTCCCGCTCTCAGTTCAGTGGTTTGCTGCTGGCATTCGCCTATGTATTTGTTGTATTCTGGCTGTGTCTCTCAGGAGAGAGCTACATCCGGTCCCTGTCAGCCTGCACTTCTTTGCTTCATCCATCTTATCTAGTTTGGTGGCTGTATATGTATGGGCCACATGTGGGGCAGGCTCTGAATGGGTGTTCCTTCTGCCTCTGTTCTAAACTTTGCCTCCCTATTCCCTCCCAAGGGTATTCTTGTTCCCCTTTTAAAGAAGGAGTGAAGCATTCTCATTTTGCCATCCTTCTTGAGTTTCATGTGTTCTGTGCATCTAGGGTAATTCGAGCATTTGGGCTAATATCCACTTATCAATGAATGCATACCATGTGTGTTTTCCTGTGATTGGGTTACCTCACTCAGGATATTTTCCAGTCCCATCCATTTGCCTATGAACTTCATAAAGTCATTCTTTTTGATAGCTGAATAATATTCCATTGTGTAGATGTACCACATTTTCTGTATCCATTCCTCTGTTGAAGGGCATCTGGGTTCTTTCCAGCTTCTGGCTATTATAAGTAAGGCTACTATGAACATAGTGGAGCATGTGTCTTTTTTATATGTTGGGGCATCTTTTGGGCATATGCCCAAGAGAGGTATAGCTGGGTCCTCAGGTAGTTCAATGTCCAATTTACCTCCAGACTGATTTCCAGAATGGTTGTACCAGTCTGCAATCCCACTAACAATGGAGGAGTGTTCCTCTTTCTCCACATCCTCGCCAGCATCTGCTGTCACCTGAGTTTTTGATCTTAGCCATTCTCACTGGTGTGAGGTGAAATCTCAGGGTTGTTTTGATTTGCATTTCCCTTATGACTAAAGATGTTGAACATTTCTTTAGGTGTTTCTCAGCCATTCAGCATTCCTCAGCTGTGAATTCTTTGTTTAGCTCTGAACACCATTTTTTAATAGGGTTATTTGTCTCCCTGCAGTCTACCTTTTTGAGTTCTTTTTATATTTTGGATATAAGCCCTCTATCAGTTGAAGGATTGATAAAGATCTTTTCCCAATCTGTTGGTTGCTGTTTTGTCCTAACCACAGTGTCCTTTGCCTTACAGAAGCTTTGCAGTTTTATGAGATCCCATTTGTTGATTCTTGATCTTAGAGCATAAGCCATTGGTGTTTTGTTCAGGAAATTTTCCCCAGTGCTCATGTGTTCGAGACTCTTCCCCACCTTTTCTTCTATTAGTTTGAGTGTATCTGGTTTGATGTGGAGGTCCTTGATCCACTTGGACTTAAGCTTTGTACAGTGTGATAAGAATGGATCAATCTGCTTTCTTCTACATGCTGACCTCCAGTTGAACCAGCATAGCTCATTAGAGATATATATCTCCATCTATCTATCTACTACCTACCTATCTATCTATCTATCTATCTATCTATCTATCCATCTATCTATCTATGCATTGTTATCTACCTCTTCCTGTTCAGAGAGCTTTTAAGTTCTTCTTCTAGTACTTTGCCCATTTCCATATCATTGAACCCCTTAGCAAAGCTATAATGCTATTGCTTTACTTTTTCTTGTTCTCATTTTTGTGTTTTACTGAATTTGCATAGTTGTTTTGGATATTGCTCCTGGGTTTATTTAGGTATCTTCTCAATGAAAATTCTACTCTTAGGATGCAATTCCCAGTAACAGAGAGGAAAAACTAAACTGTGTTTGAATATTGCTTTTTTCACCTCCTGTACCAGAAGCATCATGGTTCTAACCTCCAGTTTGTCTTTTTTATTTTCAATGTTCCATCTTGTTTTTTTTTCCCTCTGTACTTTTTAGCTAACATATAACTGTGTTTGTGGATTTTTGAAAGTCTTCTTTTTGGAGTAGATTTTTTTTAAATTTTGAAGTAAAACATATTCATGTTTAGCATTTTATGCAGGAATCAGATAATTTCCATAACTGTTCATAACCTCCATTGTTTTAATTACATTTGAAGTTAAAGTAAAAAGTTAATTACCAGTTCTTGTGTCATCTGGAAAATGAACTGGTGAATATTTCGGATGCTTGCTCTGACCGTTAATTTTTCTTAGACTGACAGTTTTTCTTTATTATCGCCACCTCCCATAGGTTTTTTTTAGTATATTTTGCACTGATAAAACAAAATAATTCATTCCCAAAACAAAATAATTGAAGATGAGTTTTATTCTAATCATGTTTTCAGTGAATTAAACTTCAAAAATCAGGTCAATGATGTCCTGGCAAGAGACCCACAACACTATGATAGCATAACAGAGAGGAAGGAAAGAAAGAAAAAATTAAACCTTCTATTTGTCTGTAAGCAAGGAGGAAAAAAGGCTTTAGAGGGTCTGTGCTTATTCTTTTTATAATTACTATTTTCTTTGTGAGTTAACACACCCCTGTGAGACCTAACCTACTCTGAAATATGAGCATTAATCTTTTTATGAAGATATTCACTACTCAATTATTTTCTAGTATGTTCTACTCCTTAAAGACTCTATCGACTCAACATTACTCCAATGGAGAACGATCTTTGAGCATATGAACAATGGACACACCCAGGCCATATCCTAATATATTAGGAAAGTCTTAGTGGTCTGATATAACACAATGATTTCCATACCTCTTTCTAGCTTATTGTTATGACCAAATCCATTAGTTAAGTTTTTAATATGAATACATTTTTCTCTGTAATGAAAATACTTGGATATTGATTAAAAGTCTCTGATAAAAGAAAATTTTTCATGGACCTTGAAGTCAAATATTCTCTCAGCGATTTCCCTTAGACTGTACATATGCTCCTGTGTGCATAACCTTACACGGGTTCTCCTGCACACATGCCCCTGCCTGCACATCCCTACACATATGCTCCTGTAGTCATGTTCCTGTTTTCCTCTCCTTTGACTTAGACTAAGTGTCTAGGAACAAAGATTTGAAGAGATTTAGAAAGTTTTGAGGTGTGAATAATCCAATAAATGTTACAAGAACATACAATATAAATGACAGTTCCATTTTTTTAGCACAGGGTGATATGCAAATGTCATTTATAGTCTATAAGTTAGAAAATCCTCATATCAATATTGTTGTGTGAATAGAAAACTCCCAAAGTAATTTTTTCTAAATATTAATCTTTGGATTAGTACAGTTCTGAGAAACTATTTTCATTGTCTGTAGCAACATATGACTATTATCAATTTATCAAAGTTATTATATTTTCAAAAAGTATATTCTTTAATAATCCATATCTTACTGTTTTTAGTGTTAAAATTCTGTGACTTCTCCAGGAAAATACTCTAACAGTATCAGGTAGAAGTTGTTACATTGTTTTACTAGTCCCTTTACTTCACAATGATTTAAAGAAATATCTTTTGTTGAGTGTCATTATTTTCTTCTTCTAGGTAAGGCATGGCCACAGAAAGGGTAGTGTGACATAGTTCCTGCCCCTAGAACAGAGCCAGCAGGTGATGGGTCTTTTCAAGTGCTGATGGTTGCTATAGACGTAAGGCTTGTTTGTATAATACCTAATATATTTGACTTTGTGTTCCTCCTTTGGGGACTGTTCCCTCTGCCGAAGTTAATGACTCCATGATAATCAGAAACAGCATAATTCCAGGAAGTGAAAGTACACCTATGATCCTCAGCAAACTGGTAACACTGTGACCTTCAGTAGAACCCTTAAGGCTGTGGGAAAGAACTCTGAAAACATGAGTTCAAGAATGTATGAATCAATGTAAGAACTTTTCTTTATAGGTTTTTTTTTTCCAACTACACAAAATGTAAGGATGCAATACAAATTGCATGGGGAGCTTCATGGACCTGAAAGAAAAGAGGCAGCTGCACTAATGAGCCTTTGCGAGAAAGATATTTAGGGGGTGGTGATCTCAGGGCAGGATCCTATCCAGGTGAGTTTATCCTTTGCTTTTGCAGTTGAACAAGAAATAGTTTGGACTTTTACTCTGGAATAAACTACAATTTAGAAAGGGAAGGCACACTTGTAGTCTTGATATTGAGGCTGGAAGACACACGATTTTAATGTGGATCTTGAGGAATAAAGGCCAGGAAAAGCTTAGGCCCAGGCATGGTGGTATACACCTTTAATACCAGGAGACAAAGGCAGGTAGATTTTTGAGTTCAGAGTCAGCCACAGACACAGTAGGCTCTAGGTGAAGAGGGACTGAGGTCCAAATGTGATTGTTCATTCCTTCATTCTCAGCATTCATGAGACAAAGTAAAGTAAATCTCTTAGTTCAAGGTGTGGCTACAGGGCAAGTTCCAGATAAGCTTTGGCAGTGAAGGAGTTGGAAAACAGAAAGCTGGTAATAATGTAATAGAATAATGGGGTCATGTTCCAGGTCCACCAAGCAGTAGAACCCAGCACCTTTCAGCCATGTGGCTCTATCTTTAGTGTCACGGGCTAAAGTTATAATATACTGATTTGTGGGATAATCAAAAGTGAACCTGGGGTAGATGATCTAATCAGTATGTGATTCCTAAGAAAGTATGTTATGCAAAATAAGAGACTGACTTTGGTATACAAGAGTGAGTGATCTTGAGCAGAGAGCTATTTTGTGCAGAATACAAAGCTCTCAGCTTACATCTATCACTGACACCAAATCATTCATTTTACTCTCCAAACCACCTCTTTCCCAGTATCCTCTACCAAGCAAGACAGGAACTTGGCATTTTTCTACATCTATGTAGAAAATTTATGGTATTTATGCTACAACACTAATACAGCAAGGAAGATATACTCTCACTAAGTCATATTGACATTGGGTATTTGGTGGATAATCAGTACATCTGTGCTTGAATTTGATGCTCTCTCCCTTGGAGGGGAAAGACATTATATCAATATCATGATCAATAAAGTTAATCAAAAGCCTATGGCTGGGAAGGCTTAAGTCCAAGGGAGGAACACATTACTGTTGTTTCTCAAAACAAAAGGATTATCAAAATACCTTCTAGATTTTTGTTCTGAACCTGGGTCAGAGAAGTTTATTTTTGCATGGGGTTAATGCAGAGAGTCCCATCTGGTCAAGTGCTGAAGATAAATGACAGACGAGTGCTCTTGCTTAAAAATAACAGCTGTCTCACACAATAATTACCACCACCATGGCCCAGGGAACATCATGGAGAAGAGGGCAGAAGGAGCAGAAGATTTGGGGGGTGGAGAAGATTGCTGTGAAATTCTGTCGTCTAGATACAATATTGTAATTGCTACCATCAACCCATTATGGCTATGGATACCTGTAAAAATATACCTGTACAAGTATTTTGAACTTTCCCCAATGTATAGGTCCTTAAGGACCTTAGTTTTTCCTGAATTGCTATTGACCATCAGTAGTTGCTGGGGAAGAGATGCCATTTTCTTTATGAGTATGGTCATTAGGGAATTAGGTGGTAAGAAAGAATGCTCAGAGAGAACGGGAAGTACAAGAGGGTAATAAGGGATAAAGAGAATCTTGAGCTATCATATTAAAGATATGTATGGACATAACTGAGACACATGGAACTGGAAAATGGAAAATTCTTTAAAAGTCTTTCCTTATGCTTTTAATAAGAGATAACTCAGAAATCTTTGTCTTTAGAGTATAATATGCAAGTGCAATATAGAATGAAAACAAAATGTAATTCTAACTTGGAAGTCCATTTGACATTTATGTAGAGGATCATTCTTTATTTGTTTACTCTTCTCATGGAAACCATTCCAGTCGTATTCCTTTAATTGATTAATGTAACTACCTAGGCTCTGCACAGGGAAGTTACATGATTTACTGTGACTCCTATGCTCTTGTTCTGTATTGCACATTGTCCAAAGGTTACTGTTACTGTACTAGAAAAGCTACTTTCACGGTTTTGTTTCTCTTTCATGGCTACTTGTACAAATCTTAAGCCAAGCTGAGCTGATTTATAACAATATATGAACATTTGCTTTTCTTCAAAGAGAAAAAGGATACTCATGTAGACCTGGAATAACATTCGGAGGTTTAGAATCCATAATACCATTGCTTATTAATGAGATCATTAAGAAAGTTAGGGTGGAAATATAATCTTAGGTAGGATCTAATCACATCTCTCTTTTCTGAAATCCTTGGGTGTGAGATGAATTTCATTTATTCTTATATCTTGAGCACTGGTCATAGTTCTTGGCATGTGATGAACATCCAGGAAAATTTGTTTGAAAAGACTGAAAAAAGGAGTGATTTAACTAATCTCATCAAGTTTTAATTTCATGAATTTCAATGCATATTTAATCGTATTATCAGATGCAATTACCCTTGCCCTTTTGATCTTAATGGTGTGAGCTGGCAGTAAGTGTTCAATTTTCCACAAATGCACACACTAAATTTTTTTTTGGTTTGAGTTTGTAAGGGGGGGGGGCTGTAGAATGTCAGTCATTCTATTGGGTGAATTATAGTCTATACTTTTTATATTTTTATGATAATATATTATGTTTATGTATTTCAAACCATTCTGAAACAAACCGACCTAAGGAAAATGTTATTCATGGAGTTTGACTTTATTTTATAATTAAGCAAGCACATATGATGGTGTGTACATAAACTGACTTGCTCACAATTCAAAACAACTGTGTATTTTCAATTCAGTAATGAGTATTGCAAGCACAAATACTATTTTTGATAGTGACCTATTTATTCTATGAAGTCCTGCTTTACATATTACATCAGCTTTGTATTAATAAATTTCCCAAGAAACAAAGTGTCAAGGTAGAAGACCCTTTCTCTTTTTAAATTTGTTTCTCATTTATTGCCTATAAACAACTGCATTATAGTTATTAAATTAAAGTTATTTAATTAAAATTATAGTTATTAAATTTTTTAAAAAGCAAAAGGAATATTTAGGCAACAAATTCCCACACACTCACCATCAAATATACATTTCTTAGTTTGGAATGGGGTGATGTTAAATCTTCTGGACTTTTTAAATAAATTTTTGTTTCTATTTTTTTCAGACTAAATGTACTGAAATTTAAAACATTGCTCTAGATAATTTTATATCTCTGTTTCTATAAGCTCTTATCATGATACACGAAATCATTCTCTTGTAACCTAGCATCACTTTTTGAGAAATGAAAGTTGGGGCAGAAATTTTCTCCAACTCTAAAGGAGTGTAAATTTGTGAATATTTGTACTTTCATGTTAACCATAGCTAAATCAATTAAGTTTCTAATTCCTCTATGTATTTTGTCCATGCTTATGTTCCTGCAAGCATCTTTTAAATGTGGCCTCCATACCTTCAGTAAACGCACTAACAAAGATATGGATCCAGTGGCTAGAAAGCCAGCCATGTTGGGAATCAATACATTACCTGCTGTTCTTTGTGCTTGGTGTTTCAATTGAATATAAGCATTATAACTTGAAACTCATTTTTGTACTTTGTTTTCCAAGTATCAAAGATAACTTTAACATTGTTCTTTATATACACTTGTATTTGCTTGTGAAAAAAATCCTTTGAAAAATTAAACTGTAAAAACTACAAACGGAATATATTTATAGAGACGAACTGGTGAGCACAGTACTGTAAATTTTTAAATGGTATATATGCGACCTGTTGTGTGCCTTGCACAAGGGAGCATTTTGTGTATACATTAAAGGGATGCAGGATCAGCTAGTAAGAAAAAAGGGGGGCAACTCACAAGTGATAAAACTGTTCACAAAGCGACAAAACTCTAGAAAACAAATATACTTGGGAGTGGAGAGATGGCCTGTGAACGAGTTCAACTGGAGATTATGCTTCAGAGCAAATGAAGCATGTTTTCCTGGATGGTATATTAGTTTTCTATTACTGCCATGAAAAATGACTTCAGTGTGATGCTATAAAAACAAACCAAATTTATATTCTCACCATTGCGATGGTGGGAAGCCCTCACTTGGCCAAAATTGAACAATCGGCAGGTCATTGTCTTTCCTCTGAATGCTTCATTCTCTTGTGCAGCTTCGAGAGGCCAATTTTATCCCAATCTCTGCCTTATCTCTAATGCGAGCACTAGGAGAAATAATACTTTCCCTTCCTCCCACCGGACTGAACGCCTTTTTTCTAGAGACCACATTGATACAAGCAACTCACCCGGACAGATTTTTCCTAACTTCTTCAACTTAATCACATAATCAAAGATGCATACCAAGAAAAATATTTATAGCTTCTAAAATTAAGATATTCACATCTTTCAGGTGGAGAGCATCTTTCTGCCTACTGCATATGAATTGGTGAAAAAAATGGAACCTCTTGTCTTAGGATATCACACTTAAGATTCTAGGAGAGTGAATGAGAAGCCACTAAGAGGACCTGTTCATAAAGTCACTGGGGCTTTATGACACTCACCACCACAGTCATGCCAGGAGCAGTTGCCTCCATCATTTAAATGACTTTACAGTTTTTTTTCTAACACTTTTGTACCTGGAGCCAATTATTTCCATACCAGGGAACACAATGTCAGTAGCCCCTATGATACTGTTATTGTGAAGTTTGGTTCTTCAAATGTCAATTACAATAGAGATTTTCGTATTCTAACGTTTACTCTCTAAGGCACAGTAGAAGAGAAACTTAGCTAAAATAGTAAAGAGTAGGACCAGGACACAGGTCTTTACTGTGAAACGCAAGGCACACAGAGTCATTGGGGAATTGGGAGATCACATTACATATTCCTCCATAAAAATGAGATTGAACATATGTTAGGTGTTATGGATGTGAGATAGGGAGAAAAAGCAAAGCATAGAACACGTGTAGTGGACCAGCTAAAAGGTTCAGCAAATGTATGTCAAGCTGATTCTCCCTGGGCTACAAGAAACAATTACTTCTTAAAATACCGTCATCCTATAAAGGCTGGAGAAATGGCTCAGTGGTTAAGAGCACTGGCTGATCTTCCAAAGATCCTGAGTTCAATTCCCAGCTTTCAGATGGTGGCTCAACGATCTGTATGGGATGTGATATCTTCTTCTGGCCTGCAGGTATATCATGCAGATAGAGCACTCATAAACATAAACTAATCTTCCAAAAAAAGATATAGTGCTATCCCAAGACTTGAGCTCTCTTGTTTGGCCTTTCTCCATATGTCCTATAAGACTAGAAAGTATGCTGATAAAAGATAAATAGAAAAATGATACGAAATGTACTTAATTAGGAGTAGTTTCAAGTCTACACTTTCATCTTCGGGAATGTTTTTTTTAAATGCATAGTTTCAAGCAGATTAACTTGTTGATCCAGTATGTCCAAGATGTGCCTCAGGGTGTTTTTATTTTCATATACACTTCCAAATCTCCTTGCAGAGAGCTTAATACAGGTCAGAGTTCTCATAGACAGGTATAAAAATGCTAGCCATGAGACCCGGTGAGATAGAGACCCAACTGCCTGGTCAGGTGGGCACTCCTGAGGCTGCAGGTGGAAAGGACCACCAACTCTGCTCACCCCTGCCCACATCCCTGGCCCAAGAGGAAACTGTATAAGGCCTCTGGGCTCCCGTGGGGGAGGGCCCAGGAGGGGCAGGACCCCTGCCTGAGACACCGCGGGAACCTGAAAGAAACAGACCGGATAAACAGTTCTCTGCACCCAAATCCCGTGGGAGGGAGAGCTAAACCTTCAGAGAGGCAGACAAGCCTGGGAAACCAGAAGAGACTGCTCCCTGCACACACATCTCGGACGCCAGAGGAAAAAGCCAAAGACCATCTGGAACCCTGGTGCACTGAAGCTCCCGGAAGGGGCGGCACAGGTCTTCCTGGTTGCTGCCGCTGCAGAGAGCCCGTGGGCAGCACCCCACGAACGAACCTGAGCCTCGGGACCACAGGTAAGACCAAATTTTCTGCTGCAAGAAAGCTGCCTGGTGAACTCAAGACACAGGCCCACAGGAACAGCTGAAGACCTGTAGAGAGGAAAAACTACACGCCCGAAAGCAGAACACTATGACCCCATAACTGACTGAAAGAGAGGAAAACAGGTCTACAGCACTCCTGACACACAGGCTTATAGGACAGTCTAGCCACTGTCAGAAATAGCAGAACAAAGTAACACTAGAGATAATCTGATGGCGAGAGGCAAGCACAGGAACCCAAGCAACAGAAACCAAGACTACATGGCACCATCGGAGCCCAATTCTCCCATCAAAACAAACATGGAATATCCAAACACACCAGAAAAGCAAGATCTATTTTCAAAAACATATTTGATCATGATGCTGGAGGACTTCAAGAAAGACATGAAGAACTCCCTTAGAGAACAAGTAGAAGCCTACAGAGAGGAATCGCAAAAATGCCTGAAAGAATCGCAAAAATCCCTGAAGGAATTCCAGGAAAACATAAATAAACAAGTAGAAGCCCATAGAGAGGAGACACAAAAATCCCTGAAAGAATTCCAGGAAAACATAAATAAACAAGTAGAAGCCCATAGAGAGGAGACACAAAAATCCCTGAAAGAATTCCAGGAAAACACAATCAAACAGTTGAAGGAATTAAAAATGGAAATAGAAGCAATCAACAAAGAACACATGGAAACAACCCTGGATATAGAAAACCAAAAGAAGAGACAAGGAGCTGTAGATACAAGCTTCACCAACAGAATACAAGAGATGGAAGAGAGAATCTCAGGAGCAGAAGATTCCATAGAAATCATTGACTCAACTGTCAAAGATAATGTAAAGCGGAAAAAGCTACTGGCCCAAAACATACAGGAAATCCAGGACTCAATGAGAAGATCAAACCTAAGGATAATAGGTATAGAAGAGAGTGAAGACTCCCAGCTCAAAGGACCAGTAAATATCTTCAACAAAATCATAGAAGAAAACTTCCCTAACCTAAAAAAAGAGATACCCATAGACATAAAAGAAGCCTACAGAACTCCAAATAGATTGGACCAGAAAAGAAACACCTCCTGTCACATAATTGTCAAAACACCAAACGCACAAAATAAAGAATATTAAAAGCAGTAAGGGAAAAAGGTCAAGTAACATATAAAGGGAGACCTATCAGAATCACACCAGACTTCTCGCCAGAAACTATGAAGGCCAGAAGATCCTGGACTGATGTCATACAGACCCTAAGAGAACACAAATGCCAGCCCAGGTTACTGTATCCAGCAAAACTCTCAATTAACATAGATGGAGAAACCAAGATATTCCATGACAAAACCAAATTTACACAATATCTTTCTACATCCAGCACTACAAAGGATAATAAATGGTAAAGCCCAACATAAGGAGGCAAGCTATACCCTAGAAGAAGCAAGAAACTAATCGTCTTGGCAACAAAACAAAGAGAATGAAAGCACACAAACATAACCTCACATCCAAATATGAATATAAAGGGAAGCAATAATCACTATTCCTTAATATCTCTCAATATCAATGGCCTCAACTCCCCAATAAAAAGACATAGATTAACAAACTGGATACGCAACGAGGACCCTGCATTCTGCTGCCTACAGGAAACACACCTCAGAGACAAAGACAGACACTACCTCAGAGTGAAAGGCTGGAAAACAAATTTCCAAGCAAATGGTCAGAAGAAGCAAGCTGGAGTAGCCATTCTAATATCAAATAAAATCAATTTCCAACTAAAAGTCATCAAAAAAGATAAGGAAGGACACTTCATATTCATCAAAGGAAAAATCCACCAAGATGAACTCTCAATCCTAAATATCTATGCCCCAAATACAAGGGCACCTACATACGTAAAAGAAACCTTACTAAAGCTCAAAACACACATTGCACCTCACACAATAATAGTGGGAGATTTCAACACACCACTCTCATCAATGGACAGATCATGGAAACAGAAATTAAACAGTGATGTCGACAGACTAAGAGAAGTCATGAGCCAAATGGACTTAACGGATATTTATAGAACATTCTATCCTAAAGCAAAAGGATATACCTTCTTCTCAGCTCCTCATGGTACTTTCTCCAAAACTGACCATATAATTGGTCAAAACACGGGCCTCAACAGGTACAGAAAGATAGAAATACTCCCATGCGTGCTATCGGACCACCACGGCCTAAAACTGGTCTTCAATAACAATAAGGGAAGAATGCCCACATATACGTGGAAATTGAACAATGCTCTACTCAATGATAACCTGGTCAAGGAAGAAATAAAGAAAGAAATTAAAAACTTTTTAGAATTTAATGAAAATGAAGGTACAACACACCCAAACTTATGGGACACAATGAAAGCTGTGCTAAGAGGAAAACTCATAGCGCTGAGTGCCTGCAGAAAGAAACAGGAAAGAGCATATGTCAGCAGCTTGACAGCACACCTAAAAGCTCTAGAACAAAAAGAAGCAAATACACCCAGGAGGAGTAGAAGGCAGGAAATAATCAAACTCAGAGCTGAAATCAACCAAGTAGAAACAAAAAGGACCATAGAAAGAATCAACAGAACCAAAAGTTGGTTCTTTGAGAAAATCAACAAGATAGATAAACCCTTAGCCAGACTAACGAGAGGACAAAGAGAGTGTGTCCAAATTAACAAAATCAGAAATGAAAAGGGAGACATAACTACAGATTCAGAGGAAATTCAAAAAATCATCAGATCTTACTATAAAAACCTATATTCAACAAAATTTGAAAATCTTCAGGAAATGGACAATTTCCTAGACAGATACCAGGTATCGAAGTTAAATCAGGAACAGATAAACCAGTTAAACAACCCCATAACTCCTAAGGAAATAGAAGCAGTCATTAAAGGT
Organism: Rattus norvegicus; assembly: GCF_021556685.1. Taxonomy (NCBI): domain Eukaryota; kingdom Metazoa; phylum Chordata; class Mammalia; order Rodentia; family Muridae; genus Rattus; species Rattus norvegicus. The sequence continues at coordinate 262,238,550 of NC_141534.1, read as the reverse complement.
CTCCCAACCAAAAAGAGCCCAGGTCCAGACGGGTTTAGTGCAGAATTCTATCAAACCTTCATAGAAGACCTCATACCAATATTATCCAAACTATTCCACAAAATTGAAACAGATGGAGCACTACCGAATTCCTTCCACGAAGCCACAATTACTCTTATACCTAAACCACACAAAGACACAACAAAGAAAGAGAACTTCAGACCAATTTCCCTTATGAATATCGACGCAAAAACACTCAATAAAATTCTGGCAAACCGAATCCAAGAGCACATCAAAACAATCATCCACCATGATCAAGTAGGCTTCATCCCAGGCATGCAGGGATGGTTTAATATACGGAAAACCATCAACGTGATCCATTATATAAACAAACTGAAAGAACAAAACCACATGATCATTTCTTTAGATGCTGAGAAAGCATTTGACAAAATTCAACACCCCTTCATGATAAAAGTCCTGGAAAGAATAGGAATTCAAGGCCCATACCTAAACATAGTAAAAGCCATATACAGCAAACCAGTTGCTAACATTAAACTAAATGGAGAGAAACTTGAAGCAATCCCACTAAAATCAGGGACTAGACAAGGCTGCCCACTCTCTCCCTACTTATTCAATATAGTTCTTGAAGTTCTAGCCAGAGCAATCAGACAACAAAAGGAGATCAAGGGGATACAGATCGGAAAAGAAGAGGTCAAAATATCACTATTTGCAGATGACATGATAGTATATTTAAGTGATCCCAAAAGGTCCACCAGAGAACTACTAAAGCTGATAAACAACTTCAGCAAAGTGGCTGGGTATAAAATTTTAACTCAAATAAATCAGTAGCAAAAGAGAAACAAGCCGAGAAAGAAATTAGGGAAACGACACCCTTCATAATAGACCCAAATAATATAAAGTACCTCGGTGTGACTTTAACCAAGCAAGTAAAAGATCTGTACAATAAGAACTTCAAGACACTGAGGAAAGAAATTGAAGAAGACCTCAGAAGATGGAAAGATCTCCCGTGCTCATGGATTGGCAGGATTAATATAGTAAAAATGGCCATTTTACCAAAAGCAATCTACAGATTCAATGCAATCCCCATCAAAATACCAATCCAATTCTTCAAAGAGTTAGACAGAACAATTTGCAAATTCATCTGGAATAACAAAAAACCCAGGATAGCTAAAGCTATCCTCAACAATAAAAGGACTTCAGGGGGAATCACTATCCCTGAACTCAAGCAGTATTACAGAGCAATAGTGATAAAAACTGCATGGTATTGGTACAGAGACAGACAGATAGACCAATGGAATAGAATTGAAGACCCAGAAATGAACCCACACACCTATGGTCACTTGATTTTTGACAAAGGAGCCAAAACCATCCAATGGAAAAAAGATAGCATTTTCAGCAAATGGTGCTGGTTCAACTGGAGGGCAACATGTAGAAGAATGCAGATCGATCCATGCTTATCACCCTGTTCAAAGCTTAAGTCCAAGTGGATCAAGGACCTCCACATCAAACCAGACACACTCAAACTAATAGAAGAAAAACTAGGGAAGCATCTGGAACACATAGGCACTGGAAAAAATTTCCTGAACAAAACACCAATGGCTTATGCTCTAAGATCAAGAATCGACAAATGGGATCTCATAAAACTGCAAAGCTTCTGTAAGGCAAAGGACACTGTGGTTAGGACAAAACGGCAACCAACAGATTGGGAAAAGATCTTTACCAATCCTACAACAGATAGAGGCCTTATATCCAAAATATACAAAGAACTCAAGAAGTTAGACCGCAGGGAAACAAATAACCCTATTAAAAAATGGGGTTCAGAGCTAAACAAAGAATTCACAGCTGAGGAATGCCGAATGGCTGAGAAACACCTAAAGAAATGTTCAACATCTTTAGTCATGAGGGAAATGCAAATCAAAACAACCCTGAGATTTCACCTCACACCAGTGAGAATGGCTAAGATCAAAAACTCAGGTGACAGCAGATGCTGGCGAGGATGCGGAGAAAGAGGAACACTCCTCCATTGTTGGTGGGATTGCAGACTGGTAAAACCATTCTGGAAATCAGTCTGGAGGTTCCTCAGAAAATTGGACATTGAACTGCCTGAGGATCCAGCTATACCTCTCTTGGGCATATACCCAAAAGATGCCTCAACATATAAAAGAGACACGTGCTCCACTATGTTCATCGCAGCCTTATTTATAATAGCCAGAAGCTGGAAAGAACCCAGATGCCCTTCAACAGAGGAATGGATACAGAAAATGTGGTACATCTACACAATGGAATATTACTCAGCTATCAAAAACAACGAGTTTATGAAATTCGTAGGCAAATGGTTGGAACTGGAAGATATCATCCTGAGTGAGCTAACCCAATCACAGAAAGACATACATGGTATGCATTCATTGATAAGTGGCTATTAGCCCAAATGCTTGAATTACCCTAGATCCCTAGAACAAACGAAACTCAAGACGGATGATCAAAATGTGAATGCTTCACTCCTTCTTTAAATGAGGAAAAAGAATACCCTTGGCAGGGAAGGGAGAGGCAAAGATTAAAACAGAGACTGAAGGAACACCCATTCAGAGCCTGCCCCACATGTGGCCCAGACATATACAGCCACCCAATTAGACAAGATGGATGAAGCAAAGAAGTGCAGACCGACAGGAGCCGGATGTAGATCGCTCCTGAGAGACACAGCCAGAATACAGCAAATACAGAGGCGAATGCCAGCAGCAAACCACTGAACTGAGAATAGGTCCCCTGTTGAAGGAATCAGAGAAAGAACTGGAAGAGCTTGAAGGGGCTCGAGACCCCAAAAGTACAACAATGCCAAGCAACCAGAGCTTCCAGGGACTAAGCTACTACCTAAAGACTATACATGGACTGACCCTGGACTCTGACCCCATAGGTAGCAATGAATATCCTAGTAAGAGCACCATTGGAAGGGGAAGCCCTGTGTCCTGCTAAGACTGAACCCCCAGTGAACTAGTCTATGGGGGGAGGGCGGCAATGGGGGGAGGGTTGGAAGGGGAACACCCATAAGGAAGGGGAGGGGGGAGGGGGATGTTTGCCCGGAAACCGGGAAAGGGAATAACACTGGTAATGTATATAAGAAATTAAAGTTAATTAAAATAAAAAAAGAAAAGAAAAAAAATGCTAGCCATGCATGCATTTGTTCTCTTCCTTTGAAGAAAGTGACATTGGACTCTAAAGGAATTGAGAAACATTTTATTCCCTTTCTGTCATTCATTTAATAAGTTAGTCTTTTTGTGAACCCCATAGCTTCAGTGATGGTGTCAGGTCTTGGGGCCTCTTTTTGAGTGGATCCCACTTTAGGCCTGTTGCTGGAACTTCTTTTCCTCAGGCTCTTCTCCATTTCCATCCCAGCATACCATGATTGCTCTCCAAAAGACCCAACAAGCAGCTGAAAGAGTCAGATGCAGATATGTGCACCCAACCAATGAACAGAAACTGTTGACCCCTCTGGCTGAATTAGGGAAAAGCAGGAGGAAGCTGAGGAGGAGGGAAACCCTGTAGGAGGACCAGCAGTCTCAATTAACCTGAACCCCAGAGATCTCTCAGACACTGGATCACCAACCAGACAGCATACACCAGCTGAGATAAGGCCTCCAACACATATACAGTAGAGCACTCCCAAATCTGGTTTCAGTCAGAGAAGATGCACCTAACCCTCAAGAGACTGGAAGCCCTAGGAAGTTTAGAGGTCTGCTGGGGTGGGTAGGGAAGGGACACCCTTATGGAGACAGGAGGGCAGTGCAGGAGGTTGGGGGGGGGAGGTATGGGATATAGAACTCTCAGTGGGGTGGACCATAAGGGGAATAAAATCTGGAGCGTAAAAATAAATACATACATAAATAAATATTAAGTTAGTCTTTAGCCAAAAGCCTGTAGTCTGACCGAAGAAGCACAACAATTTGAAGACCAAAACTGCACAAAATATCTTCAACTGGTTAAAATATTTCAAGTACAAAGTTTCTGCCTTCCCCAGAGAGGGTTCAGTTTGACCTTAACATATGGCAAGAATGTAAACGTGTCACTCAAAGAACTGATGGATCTAAGTGGATTTATGCTCCCACTTGCTCTGAAGCATATGCAGACAATGTCCTGCTTTCACAATGAGGAACTTTAGAATGTCCACTCGAAGACTTCTGGCCTCTCACTTCCTCCTCTACCCCTATCCTCAGCTATGTCTACTGTGCTTGAAATGGTAGACATTCGTGACTTTCTCTGGGCCCGTAATACATCCTCTGAAATCATTCTAGAGAATGGAGGTTTGATTAGAGTGGTATGTCTGAAATGTCAGAGGCTTTTTCTGTCTCATCTGAAGGAAATCAACTACGTTGACAGATGTTCTCAGAGATAACACTGGAGTAGAACTCCACAGAACCTTACAAACTACCTGGGCTCTTTAATCTCTCCCTTTCCAGAGTTTCATTTTTGAATTCAATAATGTAAGCACTGCAGATCCTTTTATAAAGTGACTTAACTTTTACTAATCAATATTTTTACTCCTTATTTATTATTTTATTTGCCATTTCTCAATTTCCTCCCCAAACTTTGCATGTCATAAGAAGAAACTGTACTCAATTTTACTGAGGGACCAATTAGCTTATGTCAGAGTTTTGGGGAGGAAATACTAATTAAATGTATAAAGCAAATTATTATGCTGCTCATGTGACTGACATGAGGTGGCTCCTGTAATCGCCTACTCCTGTTACTGACACTTCACTTGGTGCTTTACCTTGAATGTTGGCAAGACCTATAATCCGCTTTCTACTTAACAAAATACAATATGGCTCAGATGATGAGGTGTATGTGATTGTGTGGTTTCGTGATTATGCACCATTTTGTGCTACGGTTCTTCTTACTTGAGTCTCCCCCTCTCTAGTTGTCTGTTACGAAGCAAGCAACTTCTTTGGGGAACTTCATGAGGAAAGATATCATGGGCGAGGCCTGAAGGTAAATGGCCAATAAATGGTGTAGAAAAATGTTCTTAAGTTTCCAAACCCCTGAAATGTCAGGTCAGAAGCCCCGTACTCAGAACCACCAATAGAGGCAGACGGAAATGCTCAAAGAAAATCATGTTCTATGAACAGAATCATTTTGATAATAACTGCTCTTCTGTGTCTGAACAGCAGAAGGATAAGGCTTGTGTCACTGTGGTTTCAATGAGGCTGACCAGATTGCTTACCTTTCATCTCCAGCCGTGGGAAAGTAGGCCACACTCCGTAGTCAAAGGAACTGGGCTGGCAGCCGCTATCCTGTTTCCTGTCCACTGAAACTAGGCAATATTTTGACACTCTGATCCCCTTATCAATTTCTCCATGTCGTGTCTGCATCAAGCAGCTAGCAGAGACAAAAACCTAGATTACTACCTGACGGTGGAGCTTAAGAAGATTGCTCAAGATCCACCGATGCACCTGGGCTTCTCTCCTGCCTTCCTAATGTCAGCTAGAGTCACAGACAGCTGATTCTCCTCCTTTACTCACATCAATAAAACGAAGCGAGACATAGGAATTTGGAGTGTTTAGCATCTCACATTGTGTCCACCTTCTCCCATCAAAACAATCCTGAACAAGGCAGTGAAGAGTAACATTATTTTGGCACTGTGCTTCTTCGTGGCTATGTAAGGAGGACATAATGGATACTTGAGCCTTCAGCTGAGCTCAGTATCACAAGCTTCAAGGAAATGGGGATACAGGCTAATTGCCACTCCCTAGGCACCATGCCTATTTTCCTCTGTCATTCTCGAGGATCACCCGGTGAGTAAGGAGCAATATGTAATTTAGCTGCTCCTCCTTCTATCCCATGGAAATAAAGCAGCTTGGATCAATTCACAGATCTCTCTCTCTCTCTTTCTCTCTCTCTCTCTCTCTCTCTCTCTCTCTCTCTCTCTCTCTCTCTCTCTCTCTGTGTGTGTGTGTGTGTGTGTGTGTGTGTGTCTGTGGATCCTATCAGGAAACTCAATTATCAGCCCTTTCTGGGGAAAATGAAATTGTGTAAGCTATCTCACTTCCTCTAAAATGAAATCAGCAAGACCAAGAATGAAAAAAGGATGTCTACCCCACCTAACTGACGTGAGGCTATGGACTCAGCACTGTACTTTAAACAAGGGCATCCGAGAGCCAAGTAGGAGCATGAGCATGTGCAGTGTGCACACTACAACTCCTCAGGGGGATTGCATGACAAATAAGTGATAAATAAAACCCATATCTCAGAATAATGAGTCCAAGATAAAGTCAAAATCACTTATTATAACAGGTAAGTCGAAGTATGAATAAGAAATGAAAATCATTAAATTTCCATACTTAGATTCATCAGATATCAGCATTATTGAGTAAAATAATTTAAAGCAGTCATCATAATGACTTAGCAAATAGTTATAAAGTCTTTTAGTTAAGTGAAAAAAAAACAGGAAAACACCAGGAATGAGAGAAAAGCTATCAATAAATGGAAAACACAAAAATATAACAGGTAAAATTAAAAATAAAAGACCAAATAAGATCAGTAGAATAGTAGAGGAGATAAGCTCTGCTTACAGCATACTCAAACTTTTCTTATGTGTAAAACTTGTACATTTCTTTAAGTGCTTCTCAGCCATTCAAGATTCCTCTGTTATGAATTCTCTGTTTAGCTCTGTGTCCCATTTTTTTAATAGAGTTATTTGATTCACTGGAGTCTAACTTCTTGAGTTCTTTGTATATTTTGGATATTAACCCTCCATCCGATGTGGAGTTGGTGAAGATTTTTTTCCTAGTCTGTAGGTTGCCGATTTGTCCTATTGGCTGTGTCCTTTGCCTTACAGAACCTTTCCTGTTTCATGAGGTCCCATTTATCAATTCTTGATCTTAGAGCCTAAGCCATTGGAGTTCTGTTTAGGAAATTTCCGTCTGTGCCAATGAGTTCAAGACTCTTTCCCACTTTCTCTTCTATTAGATTCAGTGTATCTGATTTTATATGGAGAGATCCTTGATCCACTTAGACTTGAGCTTTGTGCAAGGTAACAAATATGGATCTATATTCATTTTCCTACATACAGAAAAATGCCAGTTAGACCAGCACCATTTATTTTTGGAAGAAGCTGAGGAGGAGGGTGACCTATAGAAAAACCAGCAGTCTCAACTAACCTGGACCTGAGATCTCTCAGACACTGAGCCACCAACCAGGCAGCATACACCAGCTGATAGGAGTCCCCCAACACATTCACAGCAGAGGACAGCCAGGTCTGGACTTAGTCAGAGAAGATGCAGCTAACCTTCAAGAGACTTGAGGCCCCAGGGAGTGGAGAGGTCTGGGGGTGGAGGGTGAGCGTAGTGAGGTGGGACAACCTCTTAGAGACAGGGAGAGGAGGTTTGGGGTATGGAACACTCAGAGGGTGGACTGGGAGGGAGATAAAGTCTGAACTGCAAAAACATATTTAAGAATAAAGAAACAAAACATTAAAAAAAACACCCAAGATATATATTGTAGTTTTCTGTCTGTCCACACGAAGCAGTTCCAGAGACATACTAGACACTAGGTCAGGCCTACTACATGAAGGCCATGTATTTCTATAGTGCCTCTCCTATTATTTTCAAATTATTCTTCATTTGTCATTAGTTACTTTTCTTACTGCTATGACCAAATAACTGACAAGAAGCAACATGGAGAATGAAGGGTTTATTTTTCTCACACTTTGACAGCCCAGCTCATCATGGCAGGGACTGCATGGCAGTGGGGATGGTTTTGGCTGTGGTTGTGAGGAAGCAAGAGCCTCTGACTCGTGTGCAGGCAGACCAGAAAGCACAGAGAGATGAACGCGGGTACTCACATCCTCCTTCCTCCTCTTGGGTGCCAGTCCACGGGACTATTCCATCTATGTTCAGGGATGGTGTCTCTGGTTTTGTTCAAGCCTCTTTGAATACCTCCACAGACACAGCAAACTGAGGGGCTGGCTAATGTTCTTGGCACTGCTAGTCCAATGGAGCTGCAAACCAAATTAGCTGATGCTAATTCTACCACCGAATCACCAGTGCTGAGCACAACGGCTAGCGGAAGTGTTTTGCCAAAAAAGGAAGAAAGATAACAAAGGCTTGTAAATGCAAAATGGGAAGAACACTAGAATTCATGGTGGTACAGGTAAGTCTATTTTTCCATCTTCAAGATTATAATTAAAACTGGTGGCAGCATTAAAAATTGTGATGGCATCTGGTGATATTCAGTGTGTTTAAGGGAAATATTTAAGGCAATTGTAACAGTAGGGAAGGACAAAGAGGGGACTTTAAGTGTTATTAGGTTAATACCAGAAGATGGTAGTAAGCTATTCATATATATATATATTGTAAAGCCCAGAGCAAAGGCTACAAGAATGATATAAAGTGGAATTATAATAAAATTAGAATACTAAAAAGTTTCATTAAGTCACAGGAAAGTGAGAGCTAAAAAACAAAGAAAATAAAATAAACACAACAAAACCAAATGCAAATATAACCAAAGAAATGAATAATAAAGTAGTGTAATTGAATTGTAACAGATAAGTAACCAGCTTTTCGATACACATTCTTAGTACTATTGTATTAAGAACTATTAAAAAACAGATGATACAGAGTATTACACACACACACACATGGCCACACACATATACACACACACTCAAAGACACACATACACACATACACACATATACACACACACGCATGTACAAACACACACACACTCACAGACACACCTACACACACAGACACACACACTCACACACATACATGCCCACACACATATACAAATACACACATTCACACATGCACACACAGACACACACACATACACAGACATACACAGATACACACAGACACACACACACACTTAAACAGCAATGCACCAAAGAACAGAGTCTGAAAGTGTGTGAAACATCATATGATGTAGCAGAAAAGAAAAAAAAAAAGGCTTTGTTTTCAATCTTTTGAGGATCAGGATATGATCATACTTTCATGTTTCTCTTCCATCTCTCCAAATTTAGTCATGTTGTTTTTAGACAATTTTCTTGCATACATGTTTGCTGACCACTCTCATCCACATCCCATGCCGTCCTCTCCATAAATCTCTTTTTCATGCTCATGGCCATTTTCTTTATGCCCCACCTGAGATTAACCAGGACTATCTGTGTGAATATGAGTCTGTAGCCATGTGTTCAAGGCTGGTAGGCTCAGTGTCGTCATACAACTAAACACAGTGCTTTTACCTCCTACAAACCCTATCAGTAGCCAATAGTTCATAGGGAAAGTGAAGGGCAGGCTTGGTCCTTTCCAGCTTTTGACCTTTTATTGGATAATAGGTGCCATTTTTATGTATTGACTTATAGTATCTTCTAAATATGATAATTAACATAGATTCAGTTACTCTGTACACATTTCACAATATCTAGGTTTATTTATTGTCTATTAACTCAGCAGATTACACAAATCTTTGCTGCTTAAAACTACAATTACTTTCTCCTAACTCTAGAGCTCTGGCAGAGATGGTGAGGGCAGTTTATTTCCACTCTTTGAAGACTTGCTTCTGTGTAACTTTAGAGAGTATAAGACTTGGCCCTAGTATGGTTAATTATTGTTATGAGAAGCTGCTGCTGACTGTTGGGTAGCCCAGACAGGGCTGTGGATTCCAAACAGTCCGCATGTACTTTTGATGAGAGTTTAGTTTCAATTGCCCAATGTATCAAAACATCCAACAGGTGTTTTTGGTTTATTTTATCAACTGGCCGCATAATGATTTATTATGCCATACCTGTAAGCCACCCAGATTAAAGTGATAAAAAAAAAAGACCTTTATGCTTGGCAGAGAAACTCAGTATAAGACACTTGGTAGGAGAACTTTGTTCCAGACATTTCTGAAACACCCACACCACATTTCATTTTCTTTCAGAAGAGCGGGTAAATTAGCCTAACAGTTATAAGGAATATCCCCCCCCAATCTGGATTATGTAGCAGACCAATTGTTTAATTGTCACCTTGCAACCTCTGTGAGGTGAGGTGTCCTACATAAATATCTGTAATTGTTTGAGTAGAGGTTTGTATGGTACTTAATACGTACATGTATTTTTATGTTCGCCTCAATTTCTCTTATTTTTTTTCAAATTTATGGTTCTGGAAATGGACAGAGAACTGATGTAAGTTTTTCTTTCTGCTCACGAACAGAGTCTTAGGTGGTTAAAGACAAACTGGAGGTGCAAGTTATGTGAACCTACCTCAAGAAATAGCACCGAAGCCTTCGATATGTCTGGCACCTATGACTTGTGTATCATAAGATTCTTCTATCCGGTCCCTGTCATGACTGTCTTAGACGGAGCACCTCTCGATGAAGATGTATCATGTCACCTTCTATTGATCATTATCTTTGTACTGGATGTGTTTACTGAGGTGATCTGTAATAGTGAAGACTTACTTACAGGACCAGGGCTTTTGTGTCTCTCTTTCAAGTAACAGTGTAATAATGAGCCTTTGTCTGATCCTCTGCACAGCATTCCAGGAAAACTACTTAGACACGATGATGATATCTTTCCTTGATTTTGCTCTAGCAACATAGGAGCAAACTGTTGAATGTTTTCTGATGCGTACCCACGGGAACAGTTCTGTAGAGGCCTATGCTTAAATTTGTATCAACTCTTAATTTTCTTAAGGGAAACTTAAACATTACTTTTAAACGTTTCATAGATTAAGTGCTCAATATCCCCAACCCACAGCCCCAGTATTTCCACAAGTTTGCTAAAATGGGTATTGCATTAACTTGCAGAATACTTTCCTTTAATCGTTCTTTCATGTAGAAGATTCTCCTGCCCACGGTTGGCTTTCCTGTGAAGTATTGTTATGAACGGTAGCATCACTCACACATGACCTTCACACAACAGCATTTTCCCTCGCTTTTCCCATTACTGTGCCACTTTGTGTCTGAACAGGTCAGGCCTGGTTTGCTCCTCACAATTGTCACCTAGCATGATTTTTTAAATAAAAAATAGGCTATATACCTAATTATGTGCTATGAGCTTTCAAAGTATAAAGTCTATTATGATGGCTACATTTAGTTCATACCCAAAACTTGTATTTAAACACATGGATATACTATTGCGCTTACTGAGAACATTATGCAGCATATGTGCCAGGGAATTAATTGTATATCTTAAAATGATATTTACAATGCCTATTGAATTATTTTCTGTGTATCACAGGTTACTATTTCAATTACAAACTGGTATAGTACTACTTGATTTAAATATGATGTCTATAATTCTCTATTCCAGATGCCTAGAGTGAAAGTATTGCCTTATTTTTTTTTCTGTTGATTTATTTTCTTGACCACTTTCTTCACCAAACAGACTTTCCATACACATAAAACCCGATGGGACTTGTACAGTGTCAGAATATAGAAAGATTGACGTTATTTGATAGCATATGGCATGAGCAGTGGAATTTTAAAATGATAATCACATATACAGTTTTATTATTAACTGCTTAATAAATACTTGGGTCCAGGCTTAAAGAAATACAAAGTTACCAGTCTCCTTGGAGTAGGGATCGGGTACAGAGGCTGTCATATTCTCTACAGAAACATTATTTCCTATATGTGATAAACGGGTAATTCGGCCAATAGAGAAATTTCCTAAAGACAAGAACGGCAACATACTTGCATCGGTGTGTTGTCCGGAAGCTTGCTTTAAATTACGTTTGCAAATTAGTGATCAGTGAATACCTCCAATCTGTTTTTTTCTTGGATTTCCTCTTCAGTGGCCATTATGGATTGGGACATGGAAAGGCTTAGAGTTGGTGTTCATTAATGGACTGACAAATTCAATTACATGGTAACAATTTGAGGCAAAAATTACCACCAGAGCCAGGCAGTAGAGAACCTGGAAACCAGAACTTATATTAATTAGGTCTAGAATCTTGCTTATAAGGAAAATAAAGCTCCAAGACTATTTGTAATAAGTTAGAACAAAAGGAAGCACTCTTGTAGTAGAGATTGGAGGTCTAAGGCTGTAGTAGAGAAAAGCAGGGACTGAAGCCTTCACAGTCACCTAGAAGTAGTAAGGCAATAACTCAATGTTCTTTTCTTGAAGAGGGCTGCATATATGCCTTTGTTCCTTCAAATGGAGCAAAGTACATTGTAATCTGTCGTACTCTGTTAAGTACAACTATTTCTTATCTAGGCAAAGAGTCTTGACTGGGAAAAGACTCTTTTTAACTAAAAAATAAATCAATAGCAAAACTGGATTCCATGAGAATTTAGATACTGTGAGGTTTTTTGTTTTGTTTTTTTTTTCTGTTAGCCTGCCAATTATTAAATATGGTTGTTTAAGGCTGTGAAGAGTCCAGCAGGTGCTTCACAGAGACTCAGACTCTAATGGTTCTTGAAAGCAAACTTGCATGATTAACCTCAGTTCAGAATCAGAGATATCTTCCAGATGTTGGCAGGAAGACAAGGGAGTCGTGGGGAGAATAATCTGATAGTGAGGAAGGTCCCTTCACTTGACCTTCCTTTATTTATTATTTCAGCGTGGGACTTGTGTTTTGTCTAATTTTAATGTATTTATAGATTTCAAGAAACCGTTTTTTGCCTGTTTCTATCAAAAAATACAGTAAAAGGTCTTGATGATTTGTACGACTGAGAACATTTTTCAAGAAAAAGAAAAAAATCACAAACTATTCTCTATATTAAAAAAAACAAGGGTTGGGGATTTAGCTCAGTGGTAGAGCGCCCCTGGGTTCGGTCCCCAGCTCCGAAAAAAAGAAAAAAAAAGGGAAAAAAATAATTCTTAGTGACATGCTATACTTGTTATTCAAATTTTAGATGTCACAAACGATTACAACTTCAGAAATAATTTTCAAAACCCATTTGGATTAGATTTCTCATTTATTCAAGTAAAAATCATTAATGATGGGAAATAGGAAAAAAGCTTTGCTATATAATTGTTTCACTAAGAAATTGATGATATTAATAAATGTTGATTGATTATAACTTCCAAAAAAAGTAATTAATATGCTTAAGTAAAATTACATCTCAGCAGGTAACCATGACTGCTGCCAACTCTGACAACCTGAGTTTCATCCCAGGACCCACATCACCGTAGAAAAAAAAAACCAATTCTAATGAGAGGCCCTCTAACCTTCTCCTCCCTGCTTTCTCTCCCACAATAAATAAAATTATTTGAAAATAAGAGTAAACCCTTCCTGTTAATACAAGATTAGTAGGGGGTCAATAGATTGATATTTAAATGCCGGTTGATTATCTCTTGTTTGAAATGCTTAAGACAAAAAATTGATTTCATATTTGAGATAATTTTGAGGGGAGCAGGAAGAGTTTGGTTTCCCAAATTTGCAGAATAGTAATGAGAGATCTTAGAGATGAGATGAAAGTTTTACTTTAAAGTTCATTTATGGGTCATTTACTCTTCACACAGACAGGCTCGAAGGCATTTCATGTGACCTCTTCATCAGTCCATACATGTGACTTCAAAGTGAGTTTACTATGGCTACTTAACTGAATGAGAAAAGTCAACCATTTACATTTATTGATTTGTCTGCATAATAGGATATCATCTAGTGAAAGTTAGTGATGGTTGTCTTACAGATCCTGTCATGGATGGCCTGAGGATACACAAAAGATACAAAACCAGAGTTTCATTTAGATACCCGTTGTCCCAGTTTGTTTTCTGTTGCTGTGATAACCAGTATGGTCAAGGGCAACTTAGGAGACAGATGGCATTTTTCACTTGTACCTTCAGATTGCAGTCTATCATTGAGCAATGCCAGAGCAGGAACTATCAGACCCTCCAGAGTCCCCTGCAGTGTTTGACCTCTGCTGAGCCCTGCTGAGTCATGTAGAAGCCTTTTGTTCCTAACAAAGGAACGCCCTGGCCCAGTAGCAACACACCTGGGCGTACACCTGGGTGGTGGCCCATCCTTTCCTGTCTTTTGTTCTCAGTCTTTGTTCCTGGGATTTAGGCTGGTCTTCCTGGATTTCTCCCCAGTAAATTTGAGACACGAGTTTGGTCTTTTGTTCCTGAAACCTTAAGCCGGGTTTTCCCACTGTGCTTCCTGGAATTTTCTACCCCTCGAACTTGGGGTATATATTTAGTGAATAAAGCTACAGATTTGGCTTTCTTAGGATATGACTGACTGGAATAAGTGTGTTTTTTAATCCCGCAGGTTTACACCTGGTTCTCGGTACCATATTGGTGTGGGCATCAACAAATGGAGGTTCCGCCAAGATTGGAAAAGAGAAGGTTTCCTGAAGGTTGTCCCGGGGAGCTGGCTGGCAAAGAAGGAGGGACATATTGGGGTAAGATGGGCTAGAAAGGCCTCGGTGATTTGGGCTAGTGTGAATAAAACTGGTAAAAAAAAAAGGGGGGGGGGGGACAAGGTAACGGTTAAGTATGTTTGCGTATGAGTACTTTTAGAGTTATGTTTTAGACTTTGGACCCTGACTAGAGACAGTTTACACCCTATACATGAGAGAGAATGGGTTTGAGAAAAACAGTCCTCCTGGACTTTCCAAGGATGCTTTGGAGAAAGAGAAGGAAAATGAGCTTAAGCTTTTTCAGAGTTCTCCTAGGGACAGAAGGAAGGCAGGAGACATCCTATGTCTTTGCTGGGCCCTATTGGAGAAATGCTCATTTCTGGTTCTGGGTTCCATAGGTAGAATATCTGGGTCCCTTTCGTGGGACACCATCTAATTATGTTTATTGTCTCTCCTTGGTGCACCAAGCTGTCCATGTCTGTCAGTTTATGTCTGTGGTCTTTGTTTCTTGTTGCTTAAATGTTTTATGTTTTTTGTTCAAAAGAAAAAATGGTAAAAACTTTATCTGATAGTCGTTCATGCCTTGATTTGGTTTTAACTTGTTTCAAAAAAGGAACAAATAAATAAAAAAACAGTTTCAGTCGGCCTTTAGAGTCCTGCACCTGTAGCTAGGAGCCTAGGTCAGCTGGAGAAGCTCCCCAGGGGCACCTGCTGATCTTCAAGGTGCCAGCAGCTTCTCAGCTTCTATGGTAAGGGAGCTGATGGCTGTTTCTCTTAGAAAAATCCCTGACTGTGATTATTGGACTTAGTAGGTGACAAGGTGCTTCTCTTAAAATTACATCTAGCAAAAGTAAAAATGATGTTTGGTCTAAGTATTAAAGGTATGTGTAGCCACTTCATTTTTGTTCCTGATTGGTTTTAAATGTATAAATATGCTCTACATATGTCTTGGTTATAGACTATTGGCTTTTAAGTTATTGGGTATGGTTAAAAAATTGTATCATTGGTAACAGAAAGTTGGTTTAAAACTGGTAATTTGGATAGAGTCATTCTAGACAACATGTGGCATCAGCCAACCCAGGGAAACAGGTCCAAATTGGGATAATATTTTTGTGGAATTCTTATCCTATAAACCAGACTTATAAAAAATTTAGGGCAATGTCTTTTTTTTTTTTTTTTTGAGATATTGAAGGCTGCACCATCGTGCATTCATATGCAGGAATTGGCAGCCAAACTTTATAGCGTGAGGGATAGACTCAGTGTTTTGGAGAGACTGGATTTTGGAGACTAGATTGTTTGCTGAAAGTTGAGTTTTGCTTTCCAAAGTTGTGGTTGTGCTCTGGTGTTACAAGGAGAACTTAAAGATTGTGGTTAAAGATTGCCAGTGTTACATTGGCTAACTCACACATATTTGTAATTAAGAAAAAAAATCATACAGGTAGAGATTGTTGCAAGATTTACAAAGAGTTGATGAGACTGTGGAACTTGTGAGAGCATTACAGCCTGTTTGCTTACTCCAACTGCCATTTCAAGATAGATTTAGAGGATTGTTTTTATGCTGTTTCTTTACATCCTGGTGATTGTGAAAGGTTTCCATTTAGTGACCTTGCTTATATTTTTAGAGAGGTCATGAAGTGTTTTCATTAAAAAGTTTTACAAAAGAATGGCTAATAACTTTATATTATGTAATTTTGCCTCTGCTTCAATGTAAGAAGTTAGGACTTTGAATCTTTCAGTGTATGTGGATATTTTATTATTGTTATAAAAATATAAAAATAAAAAAGGTATGGATGTATTTTTTCCCCGCAAGGTCCGGCACCTCAGTGCCCCAAGATATCTGCTAGGTATCTTGGCAGAAACACATCCCAACTCCAAGGCAGCCCACTGTCCCTTGCCACCACACACTTTCCTACACTCAAACCGTCACATTAAAGAACACACAACACAATAACCTTTGATCCAATTGGTAAGATATAATTGCCCACTTAAACATACAAAGCCCGGTACTATCCATCCCTTAGGAACATTAATAACAACCTGTAAATACAGAGCAGAATCTTAACATCACCTGCCATATTGTCCTGCCACAGCTTCTCTCCTTCTCCTATCTCCTGTCTCCTCCTTTCTCTTCCAGTCTCCTCCTCTTCCTTCAAACTTCTCTCCTGCCCCTCCTTCCTTCTCCTCCAATGACAGGCCTCCTTCTATCTTGTACCTGCCCCTCTCCTGTACTTTACAAATTCAATGGGGAGAAGGTTCTGGTGAAGTCACCTGATTCCTGAGTATGTGACTAGGCAGCTGTCCTTGGGGCACTGCAATTAGCATCCAAATACAGATAACTTCAGGGCAAAGCACAACATTTTTATTAGCTGATCCCTCTAAAAAAAATTTTACTACAAGTCTTTGCTCTTACAATGTGCTTTAAAATTTTAGAGTAGTTACTCCAGAAACAATTCAAAAACAATATTCTTTTTAATATTTGAGACATCGGTTGTTCCCTAAACAAATTGTGGCACAGAAAATTCAAATAGTTTACTTTAAATTATTTTAAAAGCTTCTAAAGATGTGTTAATTGGCTAAGACCTCACTTTAAGCTTACCACTGAGGACTTAAGCCTTTGATATCCTCAAGGCAGATACAAATCCTAATTCCTCTAGAAAATTAACTGATGAGGGAGGAATAGCTTTGCAGAAAAAAGAGAAAGCTATTTGTCAAAGACAGATACATTAATTATATAGATTATGATTATCAGTTGTTGGTTGTTTGTACCCACAGTAGTCCTTTGGCAAAAGGGACCATTAATATGGACTCACTTTTCCTCTTCAAGTAAAAGTTTTAATGCCCTATTATGAAGCTGTTGTTGTGTTAATACAGAATTGTAAGATAGAGTCATGAAAGTATTTTAAAAAGGAACCTGGTAAAACATACCTTATTTCAAACAGCACTGAAATTGGTTATTACAAAAATACTGATATTTGGCCTATTACATATACAAATTTTTCAGGCAAAATTGATAATTTTACTCTATGCATGCTTTTGTATTTCCTGTAAATATATGCATGCAGCCCATAGAAAATGTACTTATTGGATTTATAGATGGTTCATCTAATGAAAAGGCAACATATATACTTTGATCACATGTTTATTCTCTTGAGTTTCCTCTTGTTTCAGCACAGATTATTGAATTATGTGCTGTAGCCACTGTTTTTTAAATGTTGAATAATCAAGCTTTCAATTTATGTACTGATAGCCAATGTGTGACTTATGGTTTACAATTGATTAAAGATTTTCTTTTTTTAGATAGTGCTTACCATCAAATTTTACAATTATTTATGCTATGCAACTGATTGGAGGCAAGTTTTCTACATGAAATCAGTGAGTGATGATTTCAGTGTGAATGTCTGACAACTCGCTGTCCTTTCAGAGCTCTGGCTCAGGCAACTGACTAAACAAAACCATAGACTCATAGCTAGCTTTTTGGAAATGGTAATGGAGTTGATAGCACACTCCATTTGCTTATTCTCAACTCCCAGCCTTCCCCTGCCAGCTCAGGGATTTCTAAGTAAGGCTAAATCTGGACAATATTTACAGGATTTGGCATTTCTAATTAATGTTTAATGTTTAGGTAAATAAAGCTGGTGAGGGGCTGGAGAGATGGCTTATTGGTTAAGAACACTAACCACTCTTCCAGAGAATGTACTGTTCCTTTATAGGCCATGTAAGAACTCAAACTGGATTGCCTGGACCCCTTAGTGAAGGAGGGCAATGATACCAGGGAGATTATAGACCTTACATAGGAACAATTAGCCAAACAATCTCATTCTTTACACAATCAAAACAGTAATAACTAGAGAGAATAATTTGGTATACAAGTCAAATTATAAATACAAGTCCTCAGGGTCCTCAATTTCTTCCTGTATCATATAATAGTGTTAATCCTTGAGGACTTATAAACAATATAATAAATAAATTAAAAGGGGGAGTCATATCCCTATGTGCCATACAATTATGTAAATAATGCTCCTTTTATTTTAAATTTTAAAATTTGGATGCTAAGGAACTCTCTGAGTGAGTGTTTATGGCACTCTACAACTAGGCATACTTCTTCGTAGGTGAAATGGAAGGAAGGATGCTCATATTGGCATATGGCATGATCCAGTTCAGGTATTTTATATGGGGAAGAGGCCATGTTTGTGTTTTTTCTGTAGGATATTGCAGGAATGTGCTAGCTGCCAGAGTCGCTGGTGAGACATGCTGATGCTAGGAACATGAAGATTCAGCTCTTGTGGTTCAGGTCCCTGGAGTCATTCCTGTGCCCTTGGATGAAGATAAAGGATGCCCCCTCATCTTGTGTTATCATGGAGATTTTGGCATTGCTGTAGTCATTGTTACCACTGCTGCATGTCCTGTCCCACGACGGCCTGCATTCTGACCCTCCGTGCACCACTGCATGCTGGAGGAGAAGACTGGACTCTAGCTGTTACCCCTGCCCCTCCTTGTTCCCCCGGCAGCTGTTGCTTCTGTGACTGGTGTTGCCATTTTGCAGTCTGTGGCTTCACAAGAATGCCATCTGTGTGAGGCTGCTGGAGACTAGGGAACTTTGCCCTGGTTATGTGGATCTCAGCCATGGTTCCACTGCTTGACGGTTGTTCGGGAGAAGGTTGGTTGTTTGGGAGAAAGTCAGCTGATACTGAACTGTCTTGGGAAAGACTTTGACATCATCTCTGCTATTGCAGCAGTCATTGCTTCTGCAGCCACTGTGTCTGAAGTGTCTGGAATTGCGCCCTCCCTCCCCACCAATCTGATGTTAAGGCAAGCAATGTGGGTAAACTTTCAGGACTAGTTGCTGACAATTCGGAATTCTAAATTTAAATCAACAATCAGTACTCTTACAGGAACAGCTTGACAATAGCCCTCGGTGTTATGGCCCTCAGTGTTATGGCCCTCAGTGCTATGGCCCTTGGGCACTGCAGTAGTCTGCTTTGTGCTTCTTATCATATGCGCGAACAGCACTAACAGTTCTGGGCAGTGATTAAGCAAGTGTTGCTCTCCTTGGTAGGAGACAATTCCTCTGCCCAAATCGAGTTCAGCCTTCAAGAGAAGCAGTTAGCCAAAGACAGGCAAGTCTTTGGGACCAATCATCACCTAAGACAGGAAACTCTGAGACTGGCAGGGTTTTTCCAGAGTTGGGAAAGAGGTTGACACCCCAAAGTGTCCTAAGACAGGTGTTGCTGAATAAAAACCAAAAAAGGGGACTGGTCGGACCCTCCTGTTTCCCCTGCAGTGTTTGACCCCTGCTGAGCCCTGCTGACTCATGTAGAAGCCTTTTGTTCCTAACAAAGGAACGCCCTGGCCCAGTAGCAACACACCTGGGCTTACACCTGGGTGATGGCCCATCCTTTCCTGTCTTTTGTTCTCAGTCTTTGTTCCTGGGACTTAGGCTGGTCTTCCTGGATTTCTCCCCAGTAAATTTGGGGCACGTGTTTGGTCTTTTGTTCCTGAAACCTTAAGCCAGGTTTTCCCACTGTGTTTCCTGGAATTTTCCACCTGGTGAACTTGGGATATATATTTGGTGAATAAAACTACAGATTTGACATTCTTATGATATAACTGACCTGAATATGTGTGTTTTTTAGTCCCACAAGCTTACGCCCAGTTCTCTGTGCCATGTTGGTGTGGCCATCAACAAGGAACCTGGAGCAGGAACAATGGAGGGACGCTGCTTACTAGCCTCCTCTCTCTGGACCATGTTCAATAAGTTTCCTTATATAACCCAAGACTAACTCTCAGGGATGGCAGTACTCAGAGTATTCTGGATTCTTTCACATTAATCAACAATCCTAACTGTTCCTCACAGACTTGGGCATAGGCCATTCTGGTTGGGCAGTCTCTCAGTCGAGATTCCCCTTCTACAACAACTGAGTGTGTCAAGATGAGAATAAGAACTAAGCAGGATACCTGTATGCAAGTACATGTCATGGCACTGTACACAATGTGTGCATACCTATGACATGTATGGCTCAAGATCCATAGACTAACGGTCCTCAGAAAATCCACTGTGCTATTAATTCTGAAAAAGTTCTTGCCCAGATCCTCCTTTCTTTCCCAAACAGTGGAAATGGCTATATAACTAAACTCCTTTTTAAAAGGTTTTAATCAAGTGTTACCTTAGCAGGCAACAGATGGAGGGAAAACATTTGATAACACTTTGGTAGCAATGTGCCCAATACACGATATGAAGCACAGATGTTTATCTGGAATGGCCTTGAAGATGGAGAATAAAAACTTGGAGGAAAGCTGTTGAGTTCCAAAACCTCTCTGATGCCATATTGTAAACAGGCAGGACAGCCTCCAAGGGGTCATGTTAACATCTGACTCTTATAGTCTGCTCATAATAGAAGATGCCAAGGTGGGCTTGGGCTCAGTCGGCACCAAAACATGGAACAAAAGTGTCTTTTTGCACCTTCTGAACAGTGTTTTCCATCACTGAGTTTTCATGACAAATTTCTTCCCTTTTTCTGTAACTCTCTTGAGTCTTATATTCCTCCACATTTCATTGTATGCCTCATATGTATGTGATGAAAATCCATGTTGATTCTCAAACATCTTAAACTACTTTTAAAAACATGTGGCTCAAAGAATCCAGGTGTTCCAGGCATTGCGTGCCACAATTATACTTCTGGGAATCCCCAATGCCTACCTGCAGTGGTTGGACTGTTCCTATGCTCATCTGTATTTTATATTACACTATCTTTAAATGAAGCTTCCACTCAGAGATGAGGGAAAGTATTGAGGTATCTGTCATTTGATACCATGGTCATACGTTGAAGTACTTATATCAGAAGGAATTTATATATTTCATAGAAAGTTTGCTATCATTTGTGGGGCCTGAAGTACAAGAACAGATGGACAGAGTCTCTTATTAACTGAAATTCCCAGGAAGAAATGATACACCTATACTAAACTTTTTATAGGGCAAATTAATGGCTTAGAACCTCTGTGATTGTAGAAAGTTGAAGTGCTATACTTCAGGAGGCAAATAGCCTTTGGTTGAACCCCTTAACAGACCTTTACTAGCCACTTCTATCTTATATTTAGCATCCTTGTGGCTATTAGGTAAATTCTTTTGGAATGGGCAAACATAACCCTAGCTTCAACCAATTTGATGGTTAAGAATATCAGCCCACAGCATCTGAGTCTGGAGTAGAGGTGTGCATACTTTGCTGTGACCTGCTCACATGAAGCTTCCACTAATGGGCTTCAAAGATAACTTGATTTCTGGTTTTCTTTTTGAAGAGACAATGAAAACTTTATAAAATTGTTTGCATGCTGGAAAGGAGTTGTTGGGAAAGTCCACGACTGTGTTCTAAGGCCATGGCCATTCATATCTTCCTCCTCTGAGGTAAGAGCTGTTTTTTTTTTAACTCTTATAACACATATTAAATTAAAATAGAAATACATCACTCATGTGTAAGACTAGAACAATGGAGATATCAATAGACATGTCACCATGAAAGTGGCAGTGTTTCACAGGAGCCATCCCTAGACAAGAAAATCTATAGGCAATTAGTGAGTGTTGGTAGAAAGAGAGTCAATTTCTCTTGTGTGTGTGTGTGTGTGTGTGTGTGTGTGTGTGTGTGTGTGTGTATGATTTATATATATAAATGTTGACATCTTCCTCTCCCTTTTCCAAGTCTATCCTGCACATCACATATCCAGGCATGTGCTTTGTACACACCCCAAATCATAAGTTTTATTGTCCACTGCAAACATCTGAAAATGAGTTACCTCTTAAAGTGACAAGAATTGAGAGAATGATCATCATAGAACCATACTCTTCTTTGGGGACAATAAGTAAAATGGTTCAGTGCACACTTTGGGCTGTTTAAGCAAGTCTCTCTGTGTATATGAGGAGCTACTTGAGAGTAGAGTTTTAGGAATTTGCCCTAGTCTTGGCTTCAGTAATTAAATATAGCAGATCAGGTAGCTTAAATAAGGAATCATTTTGTGGTTTCCTGGATTGTAGTGTTGAGTTAGAAGTTTCAGCCTATACGAAGTCTGAGCAGTATACTTCTCCCAGCTTTGTTCTCATGTGGCAGTTGCAGGGTTTTTTTTTGTTTTGTTTTGTTTTTTTTAATGGATACCTATCCTATCATAAGCACTCCACTTTCATGATTTACCTGCTCTCTTGCCCTCCCTAGCGAGTTTAACACCAAATGGCATCCCATTAGGCATCAGGGTTTCTTCCATACATTATATTAATTAGTTACATAAAGTATCCTTCATTTACTAGTTCACTTATTACTTCCTGTTCACTCTTCTTGTAGATATGTTTTCTTCAGTTTTTATGTTGTGTTTCACATTCTTGGCATAGAGTGTTTCTACAATCTTTGGGAAGTCATAAAAATCGTGTTTGGCTTAATATGACCAAGCAAAGATGATTATTTGAAGATTCTTCTGTGATATTTAATGACAGAACTTTGGTTTTGCTTTCTCCTCTGTTACTCAGATTGTCCCTGCTCTTGCCATGGCACCCCTGCTGCTCCCCAGCAGTTTCCACACCTACACTTCTTTGTTAGTCACTGGTATTGTTTGAAATCCTACTTATGAGGGAAAACAAGAATGATTGTTTTTTCATGATTGGGCTTGCAGTTTCAAATATCACTCTTCTTTTAGTCTTCCCACTTTCTTTTCTGACCTATTCTACAGCTTCCCACCTGATTTTCCTGATTTCTTTCCTGGTACTCAACACAGATAGAAATATTTTAACTTTCTTTCTTGACACATTTCAGGTTTGTTATTTAAAGTTAGTCTCTGAATTAGAATTTTATGTGAGCCTTTTATCAGTTAAAATTATGTCCTCTAGAATGTGGGGATGGGCAGGGAGGCTGGACATGGTGTCACCCATGTTTAATTCCAGCACTTGGAATGTAGAGGCAGGCAGACCACTGAGTTTGAGGTCAGCTTGGTCTACAGAGAGTTCAATTATAGCCAGGTCAACACAGAGAAACCCCGTCTTGAAAAACAAAATAAAAATTAGATTTAAAATATTTTATGTCTTCATAGTCTACTCCAAATGCATGAGTTGTATAGATAGATTAGATGCTCTTTAGCTACTTACATTTATAAAGAAAAATGATGCCACTCTGCATAGCTTTTGGCCCACAAACTCCTCAGAAGATAATAATAGTAAACTTAAAGAAAATCTAGAAAGGAATCACTTAATACATGTCTTCATAAGACCCATTGATACTTTTGCACCCTAAAGACGGTAGCCTTTTATTGATAGAGTTGATTCAGAAAAATCTTCATGCAAAAAAAAAAAAAGCAAATCACCTTTGGGTGCTATTTAAAATGTGGCGGTTTTAGAGGTCATTTGAAATGAATGATGGATTCTTATCTGTGATATCTGTGAAAGAATTATACAGGTATGTATTTTTAGTAGAACAGAGCCTAAAATTCAGTGGCAAAATGTAATGAGTGGCACACATTTCTGCTCTAATTTGTTCCTTGGCTGGCAAGAGTCAAATGCAACCTCCTGTGGGTTCTTGTCATTCTTGGTTGGACCACTGAACATTGGCTTACTGTCCCCATAGGCAAAATAAGAGGAAGAGTTGAGACAATAATGAGGGTAATTCAGGCAGTGTATGTACTAATAAAGAAAGCAGATGCTTGGGGCTTGGTTGACCCTGTCTAAAATGAATAGCATGGGTAAATGGGCTTCTCAATGTGTTCTGTCATGTAACTAGAAGCCATTGAAATCTCTGATTTCTCAATGCTGCTGGAATTTAAACTGATGCCTCTTTATAGAAATGCCTAATTGCTGCAGCTTAACCTACTTACAAGGACATTATAAACCTTAGCCATAATTGCACTGTATCTTATTAATGCAGAGACTTCAAATAATCCTGCTAATCTAAAACTGGACAATTGCACAAGAAATGGGTTGGTAACTCAAATGTCCAGTCACTATAGGAAATGCTTACTAGAGAAGCTCTGAGCAGAAGAAATGACGTTAAATTCAATTTGACTTGAAAGTTTAAGAGCCTTCTATTATTGAATTAAGTATCCCATTGATGCTTCAAGGGGCATGGTGGGGGAACGTTCTGTTCCAGTTTGCTAGGCGAAAGTAAGAGAGAAGGTGTTTGATTTTCCATGCCATTGACTCCTCTTAAATAGCAGATGAGTTCACTTTCTAATGTTGATGTCAATATCTACTTTGGGAATAACGCAGGTCGTTTAGTCAAACTTCCTCTCCAGTCATTCCTTAAAAGTTAAAGGGACTATCCTAAAGTATCCATGAAGTATTTCCATTTGACATCAGCACTCATTTACCTATGTCTAGTCAAAGAGAAAACCCATGTGAAGTGGCAAAGATGTGTAGGAGGAGTTCACTGGTACAGAAAGTCAAGTAAGAAACTCCACGATAAGAACACATCAGATGGCCCAAGATCTAGTTTCAACAGCATTTATTGCTTCCAACAACATTCCAAGTGAAATTCTTGAGACTTCAAAGACATAACCACAAACAGATTGTGAAAGTTTATCACTATGAACCTCTTTGTTTTGCATAATTAAAGCCTTTCCTTTATTCTTGAGAACTGCATACAGGTATATGATGATATATAATTATATCTACTCTTCTCTAATAAAACCCACTGTCCTATCTACTTCCCCTTTCAAACTTTATGTTTTTCTTTCTTACTTTTTTCCCTTTGATAATACAATGTCTAATTTGTGTTGGCTTGTGTGGGGCCATCTACTGGAGCATGGGATACACCACCAGCCACACTCACCAAAATAATAATTCTTTCTCCCCCTATAGATTTTTAGAAAGAGGTAGAACCTGATGATCATTTACTCCATCTGATCCAGAATGTTGGCTGTCTTGATTGTGTAGAGGTGATCATAGCTTCAGTAAAGTACATGGGTGGGGTAGCCATGTCATACTTAGAAGATAACATTTCACAACACTGTTCCGTATATATATATTACAGCTTATACCTTTTTGAGCTTCTCCTTCTGCATTGCCCTCTCAGGTTGTGTGTGTGTGTGTGTGTGTGTGTGTGTGTGTGTGATATAGGTGGTATCCTATCAGAGTTGCATACTCAGTCTCTTTTTTCTTCGCACGTTGGCTAGTTATGTTTCTTTCCACTGAATGCTATTCACTATAGAAGCTTCTGTAACCAATATTCAGAACTGCTTAGGTCTCTGGATTTATAAATGATAAATGATAAATATGTCAATTTGGTAGCATAACCACTTAACAAAATTACAACGTAGGGTTCTATCCTAGAGTCTATGAACTCCCTAGCTATGACTTTTGACCAGGATTATAGTACCAGGCATGAACTTCTAGCCCATGAAGAAGACTTCAAATCTAACCACAAAATGGTTATGTACCCTTTAACAGTCATGGAACTACTGCAGGAGGTGGCATATCTTGCCTAGCATGTCAATTTTGTGGAATGCAGGGTTCAATATTGGGACTCTCCACTGATGTCTTTCTCCTCCAGCAACCTTTAATGCTGTTTTCAGTTTCATAATTGTTAATGCAATTAATGATTAAATTTAGAACTGTGGCACAAAACCTTGTGGGATATTTTATTTCTAATTTTTTTCATAACCATGGTCTTTGGTTACCTAACTTCCATGAGGACTGTTTTTAATATTAATCTACTATCTGTATCTCTTATTTAATCAAAAATTAATTTGCATATTGTAATTAAATATTCTGTTTTATTTAAACAAAAAGTTTAAGAATTTATTGTTGCTTGATTTCAGTAGGAGTGATAAACACCATGACCAAAAGTATTGTGGGAGGAAAATTTCATTTCATCCTTCAGTTTACAACTCTTCATCAAGGGAGAACAGGGTAGGTACTCAAGCAGAAATTGGGTCAGGGGCCTTGAACGGAAGCTGCCATGTTGTTCTCTTTCTTCCTGGCTCAAGCAGCCATCTCACCTATCAAAGGTAACACACCCACGTGGGCTTGGCACTCCCATATCAATCACAATCAAGGAAATACCACACAGAAATGTCCACAGGGTAGTATGATATAGGTAATCACCCAACTGAGACTTCATCAGCTAACTATACTATGTAAAGTTGTGAGCTAAAGCTAAGGAAGGAAATATTCATAAAGAACTTAATATATCCATCCCAATTCTGAAGCTATGTTTCTTTTTTTAATATTTATTTATTTATTATATATAAGTACACTGTAGCTGTCTTCAGACACACCAGAAGAGGGAAGGGCATAAGATCTCATTACAGATGGTTGGGAGCCACCATGTGGTTGCTGGGATTTGAACTCAGGACCTTTGGAAGAGCAGTCAATGCTCTTAACCAATGAGCCATCTCTCCAGCCCTGGGGCTATGTTTCTTTAAACAAAGCTATAATTAATGTACTTATATGAGATACTCCACAGTTTTTTTCTAACCAGATGAATTTGAATATATATTTTCTATGCATATTATTTTCTCCCACCAGTCTTAAGGCAAGTGAAATAAGAGCTGATGTATTCACTTGATATTTATACATTTCTATGTTTCCTCTTCATAAGAATCATATTTGTTTTACTGTGATTTAAAAGGATAGTGAATGATCTCTCTCTCTCTCTCTCTCTCACACACACACACACACACACACACACACACACACACTATTCCTTACTTTAATGAATCTTAAAAATTAGCAAGGCCAAAGATTTTGTATACAGGTACAGATAAGAGATACACAAAATCTTAAAAAAAAAAAACCCAAAAAACTACTATATGGTGATAGAAGAAATTGGGTCCTAAATGCATGATGGAATGAGACTAATACCATTCACTCTTTCAAAAACTTAATGCTATTAATTTTTTCTCAAATATGGGATAAAACACTTTTTAAAATTATGTTTTTATAGTTATTCTGCTTTTGTCTATAGCATTCTATTTAAAATATTCCACTTAATTCTATTTGAATTATACACAGTATTTGACTTCTAAAAGTGTAGAATATAGTCAGTATATCAAAGGGAGCCAAACAACTGTGACTGAGTTAGGGAACAGAGATATGACTTATTGTGCAGAAACACTCATCATCATTCTTGTTGATTGATTGAACTATCTTTGAACATATTTATTGACCATATGTCATATCCCAAGAATAGTGTCAACTTCACTGTGTAAATTTGTATTTAGCCAATCCTACTGTACTAATTTCTGGCTTGATGGATAGAAAATCACTCATCCAAAACCAGTGCATATAGTTCATGAATTTCTTCCACAAGGCATTTGCAGACTATGTGGCTTTCTTATAAAAAGCATACTTTTGATGAGTAAGGAATAATCAATAAGAAAATTTGTAAAGAAAGTGTCCAGAATATACATATGAAGGAGAATTGATTGAATGATAGTTCAAAATAGTGCATTGTCAAGATATTAGAATAGGAAGAGTGTTGTAAAAGTTAGTAGAAAGAAATCAGACTGTTTTGCTTTGAAGATAATGTTAAAAGCTAAGTTTCATTCTATTTGTAGTAGAATGTTTTTGAAAACCTTAAACAATATTTCCATAGTTACATTTAGGCTTGTAAATTGAACTTAGAGAAATCAACTCAAGCAGTTCTTATGAATTACCATTTTCTGTTCAGAGTAATTGAAAAAGTAGAGCTTATCAACACACCCAGATCATGCATGATATGAAACGTAAATGTCTTATTGAGGAATAATGTTCCTTTTATTACAGAATTTATCTCATATTATAATGATGAATACATTAGAATACATGTACATATAAACTATGCCACATTGATAAGAGATATTCCATAAGAGTGGCAGCAAGCTTTCAGTTTTCTTTCAGAAACCCAGTCCATATTGAACAATTTTAAGTGGCTCTTAATTTTATTTTCTCTTCACTTTTTGTTTCTGTTGTTACTTCTGAGAAAGCTTTTCAAGGCTATTTCTGATATATATATATGTATGTATATATGTATATATATATATGTATGTATATATGTATATATATATGTGTATATATTATATATACCATTATATTATATATATGCCTTTTGAGCAGATCACTGTAGAACAATGAAGACATATTGTCTTATAGTGATGCCCTATAGACAAATAAATGATTTATTTTTTCTTAATGATGTTCCTATATGAATTCCTAAAATTATATCAATATTTTTTAAGTTCTATCATAGTGGGATAGGATAACCCTGCTATTAGGTTCTCTCTGATAATCAAAACTGCATTGAGAACTGTGACAGTCTTTAGTGTCAGGACTTAATTGCATCTGAGATAGTAAGTAGGTATTTTGCAACTTAGAGCACATCCAAGAAGTTGTAAAACCATTAACCCAAGGTCATCAACAGGAGACCTAACAATTTATTATAGGTGCTAGGACAGAAGATAAAATAATTGATTGGGTTTATCTCTACAAAACTTCAAAATAACTTAGTTATCATTTTTAACTCTCCATGAACCTGTGGAACTGTGACAGGTGATGAGTGTTTAGTCAGATAATTACTCGTAATGGATATGCATGTAAATCTTCTCTGTTGTGAGCTTCTTATTCGATTTATGATTTGAATGTATGTGTAAACTAGTGATGCACTTTTTACCATATGATCATGTATTCTGAAAGATGTGTAAGTGCTAAAGACAAAGAGAGGAGAGCATTATTTCTTTATTCCTCCTTTTTCTTAGCAATTTTCCTTGCCCTGCTTTTCTTAGCATTATTATCCTTATCTCCCCCTTCTTAGTATTCCTTTTCCTGCTTTTATTACATTCCACATATCTCCTTTTTCTTACATCCCTTATTCCCCCTTTTCTTAGAAACCCCTTTCTCCTTTCTCTTAGGGAACTTTCCTCGGAAACTTTTTAGAACTTAGATATAAATGCTAAAATCCCTTTTCAAAGAGTCTTTTATTTTCTTCTTGCAACTTCAACTAACAGGCTGGCAGTTAGAGCCCTGCAGTTCCTGCAGAGATAGAACAAAGACTACATTACTTAATCCCCTGCTGTTAGACTACAGGTGTTATTCGTCTAAACCAGGGAATTTTAACCCTCAGAATGAGCAAGAAATTTTTTAGTACTTTTTAGAATTTATCATCAGCATTCAGTATAGTTAGAGAGCTAGAATGTCTGGAGACCCTCAGTCTTTAAAGCCACACCTGAGTCCTACTATATGTCTTGTTTCAATTTGCTCCAGACCAGGAGGCTCATGGGAGGTAACTAATATAATGATGTTTCCAAACCCATGCTCCTTGTGATAGGTACAAATAGATACAAAACTGAGTTCAGTTTGGGTAATAGTTTAGAAATATTTACTTCTTTTCTGAGAAGCTTAGTCAGAATAGGACAATTGTCTGAATGTAAAACTGTTTTCTGTTAACTTGGGCAAATCAAGTTCTCTCTTCCAATGTTTGTTTATCTCAAAAGGGATAGTAAGTCCTTTATCTATGAAGGCTTTCTGTAAGATAGAACTGACATCACTTTCAGTTTACAAATAAGTGGACATACATACAGAGTTTTTATGTATTAAGCATGAAAAAAAATTCTAGCTGTGAAATGCTGACCCTTGGAATAGATGTATTAATAGTGATGATGAGTTCTCTGTGGCTCATTATTAAGTATATATTTAATATCAATGGAATTAGCTATATAGATTTTGAAATATTTTTTATCCTTTTATTTAAGAAGACACAGTTGTTAATTTCCTTATTGAATACCTACACTGTGGTTCTTCATCTTGCCAGGGGCAGGACTAGTGTTCCTCCTTTAAGTTACAGGAATCCATGCCGATTATTTAGTTGCCTTTTTGCCCTTCAAAACTATTGCTGTGTGCTCTGTCATTTAACATTCTCTTTTTGCAGATTCAGTATTTTTAATGTGTTCAAGCCTGGCTATGGCTATTAATTATCACATTTGCAAGCTGCTCAGAAAATAAAGATTTATTTTCAATCTTTCACAAATTTCGTGGTTGCTATTGCCACTGAAGGGTAAAGACAGAGACAGAGGTTAAGTGCATAATATCACAAATACTTTAAAATTCCTTTGTTTCTGCAGTTCCCAGCACAATTAAAATAAATAATATTGATATTAGTCACTGTTTTTGAAAAGAATGAAGATGCATAAGCAAATTATAGAAGGAAAGTGTTCTCATAGAAAGAATATGTCAGAGACTGGGTACCAAATGTGGCTCAGCTGGCTTCTGAGCACTAAGTTATCAGAGGAGAAGTTCTGAGTCACCAGAGACCTTTTTATTATTGTCTCTGTCTTACCTGCTGGCTGATTCATAGAAAGTCATAAAATATCTTTGCAGAATTGGTAAAGCATCAACCATTTGGGATCATTTTCTTCTTGTGTCAGTAATCAACCCACACAGGATGAACTAAGAATCATAGAAGAGTTCTCAATTTAATGGGATTCATCACTTCTGAAATTCAAAGAAACATAAAATAAAAATAAAATCTCTGAAAATTGTGGCCCTCAGAAAAATCAGTTGTTCCAGATACTGTATTCAAAATGAGTCACCTCTGCATCAAATTATTAGCTAGAGAAATAGTTATATAACAGGTTGAAACAGCTCAAGCACATTTTCAACATCTAGCTGTCCAAATGAGTAGAAATTAGAGATGAAGTGTATAATTAGTTAATGTAAACATTTTACACACACATATACACACAAATGTTCACACACACATACACACTCACGCATACAGTATCTGAGAATTGATATATAGAAAGAGTGAATCTTGGTGAAGACTGGGTTATTCTGTGCTAGCCTGGACTGTTAAACAGATTACATTGTGCTTTTTACAAGAAATCCAATAAGGTGTATAGTATTATTATTATCTTTATGTTATAGCTGAGGGATGTGTAGATACAGAAAAATATTAGACAATTTAGGCATGGATCAAAATTCAGGTAATGGAAAATCTGGTAGTTCACTCTAAGTAGGTAAATTGCAATACTAAGTGTGAATTTTTAATATAGTAGAAGTAGAAAATTTTATAGCCACTGAGAACTGAAATTGAAGACACATCAATACTCAATTAAGGACTGATACGCAGAACTGATATACATAGGTTCCTGAGTTCTGCTAAGAAAGATGGAGACAATGAATGTCATTGTGAACAAGCAACCTAGAACCCAAATCTTTACTGTAAAACCCATATTTTCACCTGTGCTCCTTCCATGAGTAACATCATCCTTATTTAAATAGGTATGTCCAGATTTATGAAGCATGCAGGTCTCTGTTTACAGATTGTGTCTGTGACTATGTTAATCAAAAGATAGACTATATACAACTATACTACCTCATACTGTAACTCCTGACTGCATTGCTTGGATCACTGTAATCTATTCCTCTTGGTGAGAAACTTAATCTCCACCACGTATGTGTTATCTACAAAATTGTTTAAATGTGATATATTATATATATATATATATATATTTGTGTGTGTGCATGTGTGTGTATGTGTGATGTGTGTATATACACACATACATACATATATATGTGTATACATATATATACATATATATGTGTGTGTGCATGTGTGTGTATGTGTGATGTGTGTATACACACATACATACATATATATGTGTATACATATATATATATATACATATATATGTGTGTGTGTGTCTGTGTGTGTGTATGTATGTATGTGGTGTGTGTGTGTTTGTGGTGTAGTTTACCAGTGACAGAGAACAAGAGTATTCACTTTTCCAGAAACATCAAATATGAAATGCATGTGGTGGCAAGGCTATCACCCCTCCAAACCTTTAAAAGAGGTTCCTTTCTCATTCCCACCATCTTGTAGCAGCACAAAGCATGGTTTAGCTTATGGCAGTCTAACGCCAGTTTCTATGTCTTCTTACTTTTCTGTATCTTTTTCTAAGGACATCAGTTGCATTCCATTAGAGAGCACTTTAATGGTTTTGACTTGGTTATCTCTACAAATACCCTAGTTCTAGATAAGGAGATATTTATAGACACTTACCATTAGAACTTCAAAGCATTTTCATAGGACTCTTGTTTGAACCATACAAAAATGCATAGTAGTTTAAGATTGCTTGTCTATGTAAGAGGATTGTAATCTAAATTGATAAACCATATATGTATTGTTAGTATTGCTCTTACGGGTAGTTTCTCTCAGCCTTACAGAGTCCTTATTTCCATAGTTAAGTCATTACTTTCTCTTCATCCCATTTGTAAAATATATTTTATATATACTTGAAAATACTTGACAATTTTCATTTCACATTTAGATTACATTGTTATTCAAATTATTTAAAAAGATATGTATGATAAAGTCCATCCACTATGTTGTAAAGTTCTCTAGGCCTGGACTACATACTTTTAATTATCCATCATTACCACCCACGAAGATCATGCAGCAAGCCATGTACATCCCCTTGTAACATTCAAATCTAACCAAGCTTATTTAATCTTTAATCTGCTTTGTATGTCTGTCAAGAGCCATAATTGGACAAGCTAGCACATGAGCTTCCATGGATTATAATATAAACTGCAACATATTTGCTCTTATTTGGCAAGACTGTTAAAGAATTCATTTTAGGAAAGATTCCTGCTATTAATATTCTTTTCCTGTTACTAGTAAACCTATATAACAATCACTGGGTATTAGCTCACCTCTTTTTGAGCAGATCTCTGCTGATGTATCAAGATGTACTTATAGTGGTGCTGTATAGACAAATAGATGACTTCTTAAGTTTTAATTATGATCCTATGAACATTTCTAAAATTATATCAGTATTTATTAAGCTCTAATATAGTGGGACTGCTATTAGGTTATCTCTGATAATCAAAACTGCATTGAGAACTGTGACAGTCTTTAGTGTCAGGAGTTCATTACATCTGTGAGAGTAATCAGACTTTCTACTACTCAGAGCATATTCCAAGAGATTGTAAAAACATTAACAAAAGGTCATAAAAAGGGAATTAATGATTTATTATAAGTACTAGGACAAAAGATAAAATATTGACTGGGTTTATCTATACAAAACTTCACTCATAACTTAGGTATGGTTTTAAACCTTCATTGAACCTGTGGAGCTCTGACAGGTGATAGATGTTTAGCCAGATAATTATTCCTAATGGATATGCATATAAATATTCTCTGTTGTAAACTTCTATTTAAGTTTATGATTTTATTTTTTTGTGTGAACTTGTAATTAATTTTTTAACATGTGATTGATCGTGTATTCTGAAAAATGGTTAAGTGCCAAAGAAAAAAAGAAAAGTCAGAATTGAGCTAAGAAGTATTGAGCTATGAGAGAGAACTGAGATGAGAAGTATTGGGCTCTGAGAGGGAAATGAGCTGAGGAAAAGTTTTTAGAACATTTTTAGATGAATTGAACTCAAGAACTTAGAAATATAGTCATAGAATTAGGAGAAAAGGCACTGAGAGTAAGAGCATTGTTGTGACATCAGAGCAGGAGTAGAGAGCAGGCTCAGAAGGAGAATGCAAAGTGGAATAACTTAGAGACTACAGTTAACATAAAACACTAAGAGAGCAATGTGCAGGATGCAGAGGGAAAGAAGAACAAAGAAGAAGTTGAAAAGAGCAGAAGGAGTAGGCAGGCTTCTCCTTACCATGGGACAGAACAGGTCCTTTCTTAATAACAAGGCAGGCTTAGTCTTATTAAAAAGAACAAAGCTTTTTCTTGTGTTTGAATCATTTATCTTTAAAAGGATAGAAGATTTTTCTTTCTCTATGCAATAAAGATTGGAGCTCACTTTTCATCCAGAATGTGTGAATTATTTCTCCATTGGTGCTTGGTCTGTGTATATAATGTAATAGGAGAGGTCAGCATCATCTAGTCTTCACTTTTGTGAGCAGTACCAAAAGACAGGTCTTCCATATGCCAGAAACAGTGTACAAAAGTGAAGAAGCATATGTAAGTGTAGATGTGTGTGTGTAAGTATATAAATTATAAGAATATATGCATGTGTGTATGTGTGTGTGTGTGTGTGTAAGAACATAATTGTGAGAATGCATGCATGCAAGCTGAGCCTAACTGATATAAATGGAATTGTATAAATATTCATGTGTGAATCTTATATGAACTTATGTGAGTTTATGCTTATTTACTTATGTAAAAGTCTTTCCTTCTGCAAGATTTTGGCCTCAGAGGAACATAGAGGGCAGATGAGTTACAGTTGCATAGTATCTCAGACTTATCCACCAGAGAAGTACTA
This sequence comes from Rattus norvegicus, assembly GCF_021556685.1. Taxonomy (NCBI): domain Eukaryota; kingdom Metazoa; phylum Chordata; class Mammalia; order Rodentia; family Muridae; genus Rattus; species Rattus norvegicus. The sequence continues at coordinate 262,204,040 of NC_141534.1, read as the reverse complement.
AAGCTGATAAACAACTTCAGCAAAGTGGCTGGGTATAAAATTAACTCAAATAAATCAGTAGCCTTCCTCTACACAAAAGAGAAACAAGCCGAGAAAGAAATTAGGGAAACGACACCCTTCATAATAGACCCAAATAATATAAAGTACCTCGGTGTGACTTTAACCAAGCAAGTAAAAGATTTGTACAATACGAACTTCAAGACACTGAAGAAGGAAATTGAAGAGGACCTCAGAAGATGGAAAGATCTCCCATGCTCATGGATTGGCAGGATTAATATAGTAAAAATGGCCATTTTACCAAAAGCGATCTACAGATTCAATGCAATCCCCATCAAAATACCAATCCAATTCTTCAAAGAGTTAGACAGAACAATTTGCAAATTCATCTGGAATAACAAAAAACCCAGGATAGCTAAAACTATCCTCAACAATAAAAGGACTTCAGGGGGAATCACTATCCCTGAACTCAAGCAGTATTACAGAGCAATAGTGATAAAAACTGCATGGTATTGGTACAGAGACAGACAGACAGACCAATGGAATAGAATTGAAGACCCAGAAATGAACCCACACACCTATGGTCACTTGATTTTTGACAAAGGAGCCAAAACCATCCAATGGAAAAAAGATAGCATTTCCAGCAAATGGTGCTGGCTCAACTGGAGGTCAATATGTAGAAGAATGCAGATCGATCCATGCTTATCACCCTGTATAAAGCTTAAGTCCAAGTGGATCAAGGACCTCCACATCAAACCAGACACACTCAAACTAATAGAAGAAAAACTAGGGAAGCATCTGGAACACATGGGCACTGGAAAAAATTTCCTGAACAAAACACCAATGGCTTATGCTCTAAGATCAAGAATCGACAAATGGGATCTCATAAAACTGCAAAGCTTCTGTAAGGCAAAGGACACTGTGGTTAGGACAAAACGGCAAGCAACAGATTGGGAAAAGATCTTTACCAATCCTCCAACAGATAGAGGCCTTATATCCAAAATATACAAAGAACTCAAGAAGTTAGACCGCAGGGAGACAAATAACCCTATTAAAAATGGGGTTCAGAGCTAAACAAAGAATTCACAGCTGAGGAATGCCGAATGGCTGGGAAACACCTAAAGAAATGTTCAACATCTTTAGTCATGAGGGAAATGCAAATCAAAACAACCCTGAGATTTCACCTCACACCAGTGAGAATGGCTAAGATCAAAAACTCAGGTGACAGCAAATGCTGGCGAGGATGCGGAGAAAGAGGAACACTCCTCCATTGTTGGTGGGGTTGCAGACTGGTACAACCATTCTGGAAATCAGTCTGGAGGTTCCTCAGAAAATTGGACATTGAACTGCCTGAAGATCCAGCTATACCTCTCTTGGGCATATACCCAAAAGATGCCCCAACATATAAAAAAGACACGTGCTCCACTATGTTCATCGCAGCCTTATTTATAATAGCCAGAAGCTGGAAAGAACCCAGATGCCCTTCAACAGAGGAATGGATACAGAAAATGTGGTACATCTACACAATGGAATATTACTCAGCTATCAAAAACAATGACTTTATGAAATTCGTGGGCAAATGGTTGGAACTGGAAAATATCATCCTGAGTGAGCTAACCCAATCACAGAAAGACATACATGGTATGCACTCATTGATAAGTAGCTATTAGCCCAAATGCTTGAATTACCCTAGATGCCTAGAACAAATGAAACGCAAGACGGATGATCAAAATGTGAATGCTTCGGTGTTTACCTGAAGTCCCACACCCACGGATCCCGGCCCGCAGCAGCTCTCTGCTCCCAAACCCCGTGGGGGAGAGACCTCACCGCCTGATCAGGTGGGCACTCCTGAGGCTGCAGAGCAGAGGAGACCACCAACACTGCCCACCCCTGCCCACATCCCTGGCCCAAGAGGCAACTGTATAAGGCCTCTGGGTTCCCATAGGGGAGGGCCCAGGAGCGGCAGGATCCCTGCGCCTGAGACACCGTCGGAACCTGAAGGAAACAGACCGGATAAACAGTTCTCTGCACCCAAATCCCGTGGGAGGGAGAGCTAAACCTTCAGAGAGGCGGACACGCCTGGGAAACCAGAAGAGACTGCACTCTGAGCACATCCAGACGCCAGAGGAAAACACCAAACGCCATCTGGAACCCTGGTGCACGGAGGCTCCTGGAAAGAGTGGCGCAGATCTTCCCGGTTGCTGCCGCCGAGGAGAGGACTTAGGCAGTACCCCACGAGCAAACTTGAGCCTTGGAACCACAGGTAGGACCAACTTTTCCCCTGCAAGAAACCTGCCTGGTGAACTCAAGACACAGGCCCACAGGAACAGCTGAAGACCTGTAGAGAGGAAAAACTACACGCCCGAAAGCAGAACACTCTGTCCCCATAACTGGCTGAAAGAAAACAGGAAAACAGGTCTACAGCACTCCTGACACACAGGCTTATAGGACAGTCTAGCCACGGTCAGAAATAGCAGAACAAAGTAACACTAGAGATAATCTGATGGCGAGAGGCAAGCGCAGGAACCCAAGCAACAGAAACCAAGACTATATGGCATCATCGGAGCCCAATTCTCCCACCAAAGCAAACACGGAATATCCAAACACACCAGAAAAGCAAGATCTAGTTTCAAAATCGTATTTGATCATGATGCTGGAGGACTTCAAGAAAGACATAAAGAACTCCCTTAGAGAACAAGTAGAAGCCTACAGAGAGGCATCGCAAAAATCCCTGAAAGAATTCCAGGAAAACACAATCAAACAGTTGAAGGAATTAAAAATGGAAATAGAAGCAATCAAGAAAGAACACATGGAAAGAACCCTGGACATAGAAAATCAAAAGAAAAGACAAGGAGCTGTAGATACAAGCTTCACCAACAGAATACAAGAGATGGAAGAGAGAATCTCGGGAGCAGAAGATTCCATAGAAATCATTGACACAACGGTCAAAGATAATGTAAAACAGAAAAAGCTACTGGTCCAAAACATACAGGAAATCCAGGACTCAATGAGAAGATCAAACCTAAGGATAATAGGTATAGAAGAGAGTGAAGACTCCCAGCTCAAAGGACCAGTAAATATCTTCAACAAAATCATAGAAGAAAACTTCCCTAACCTAAAAAAAGAGATACCCATAGGCATACAAGAAGCCTACAGAACTCCAAATAGATTGGACCAGAAAAGAAACACCTCCCGTCACATAATTGTCAAAACACCAAACGCACAAAATAAAGAAAGAATATTAAAAGCAGTAAGGGAAAAAGGTCAAGTAACATATAAAGGCAGACCTATCAGAATCACACCAGACTTTTCACCAGAAACTATGAAGGCCAGAAGATCCTGGACAGATGTCATACAGACCCTAAGAGAACACAAATGCCAGCCCAGGTTACTGTATCCTGCAAAACTCTCAATTAACATAGATGGAGAAACCAAGATATTCCATGACAAAACCAAATTTGCACAATATCTTTCTACAAATCCAGCACTACAAAGGATAATAAAGGGTAAAGCCCAACATAAGGAGGCAAGCTATACCCTAGAAGAAGCAAGAAACTAATCGTCTTGGCAACAAAACAAAGAGAAGAAAAGCACACAAACATAACCTCACATCCAAATATGAATATAACAGGAAGCAATAATCACTATTCCTTAATATCTCTCAACATCAATGGCCTCAACTCCCCAATAAAAAGACATAGATTAACAAACTGGATACGCAATGAGGACCCTGCATTCTGCTGCCTACAGGAAACACACCTCAGAGACAAAGACAGACACTACCTCAGAGTGAAAGGCTGGAAAACAACTTTCCAAGCAAATGGTCAGAAGAAGCAAGCTGGAGTAGCCATTCTAATATCAAATAAAATCAATTTTCAATTAAAAGTCATCAAAAAAGATAAGGAAGGAGACTTCATATTCATCAAAGGAAAAATCCACCAAGATGAACTCTCAATCCTCATCTTCAATTGGTTTATATACAAGTGTGCAATTTCTAGGCTTGAAAGTAAAATGATGCTATCTGGTGCTGGATAGAGGAGCCTTATTTTTTATTATGGCAGCTTGCTATTTTTGTAACATGGTGATTTGGTTGAACACAATAAAGTACAGTAGTAACTGATCTCCCCCTCTTCCTGGATGAGTGAGGAGATGATTAAATGTTGATGTCAGCATCCATGAGCATATTCAGATGAGCTTCTGCTTCTGTTGAAAAGGATGCTGTGTTTGATTGTGGTCCGAAGCTTTGAAGCACTACTTGGCATCTCCTTCCTTGGAGGTCTCACTGTTTAAACATAACAGATTTGATAGCTTGTTGGTAAGGTGAGGTCCAGCTTGTCTCCACTAGGTCATCTTCATGTGAATCTGGTGGTTATACGGTTTTGTTCTAGGGATATTTCATTTTTTTAATAACGGTTTTAGCTGACATTCATGGAGAGAATGAATCCTTAGAACTGTGCCACTAGTGAAAGGAAATCCTGTCTAGAGTATGTTTCTTTACAAAGCTGTGTCACACCATCCTTTGGGCCCTCTGCTGGAAAAGTAGAATCAAGTCTCAAATAATGCCTTTTAAATTGTATCCTCTAGTATTATAGATGTAGGACAGTACTGTATCATACCTCTGTGGATGTAAAATAGCTTGTACCTGCTTTATGATACGTAGTAGTGACCGTGCTTTATCAGAGCTGTTTTTAATGATGTTGCTTAGAATGTTTTCTTTCCAGATGATGATTGAGAAGCTAATTTAAAAAAAGAAATGGTGCCAGGTACCACAAGAGTAACAGAACTGTGCTGTTTTCTCGGGTTTTGTTTTTTTACTTTTTTTTTTTTAATGGAGTATGCTGGATGTCTCTACAGTTTTGTTCAGATGACTGCAGAACCTGGAAAAACTGTTGCTGCTGTTGATGCATAACTCTGCTATTATTGGTCTTTTTATATAAATATAAATATATATATACAGATATATAATTTGAATTTTTTGAAACTTTACCTGTGCTGTCAACTTTGGAAAAAGTATCCCCGTTTACTGTGTTGAGTTGGCACTGTACAGAAATTAACAGCCATATTGGTCTAGAAATGTTGAACTTAAGTTTTTTCCATTTGTACAGGGGTAACACACTGTATTAAATATGTAAGGTCTTATATACGTGGGTTTGATTACAAAAACTAATAAAGTATTCTCTAAATTAAAAAAAAAAGAAATCAATGAAAAAAATATTTTTGTAGGTTTAAATATTTTTTTCATTTTTATTTATACTGTGGCATATATAGTAGATCACAGAACTCTGAGAAACAATATATTAACTTTTTCAACAACTAGTTTAGCAATTCAGCCAACACACATTGATATTAAAGTGCACATGTTAAATATGTATAATGAATAATGAGAAAACATTGGAATAATTATTTGTTAAACTATTGAGACAAATTATCTGTATATTTATATCATGTTTCAATATTTTAATTCTGTTCAAAGTTTTCCCATAGAAACTGCTATTTACATTGTATGTTCTTTTTTTCTTTTTTACTACCTATAAATCACTTTATTTTTTTTATCTTTAAAAAAAATGTATTTCTGGGCAGGGAAGATGGCTCAACTGCTAAAGGCACTTTCGGCCTACCCTAACCATCTGAGTTTCATCTCCAAGACCCACATGTCGGGAAGGGAAACAACTCCTGCAAGTTGTCCTCTAACTTCCATAGTTGTGCCACATAGAGACACGTGTACAAATAAAAATGTAAAAATGCAAAAAAAAAATGTGAATGCTTCACTCCTTCTTTAAAAGGGGAACAAGAATACCCTTGGCAGGGAAGAGAGAGGCAAAGATTAAAACAGAGACTGAAGGAACACCCATTCAGAGCCTGCCCCACATGTGGCCCATACATATACAGCCACCTAATTAGACAAGATGGATGAAGCAAAGAAGTGCAGACCGACAGGAGCCGGATGTAGATCTCTCCTGAGAGACACAGCCAGAATACAGCAAATACAGAGGCGAATGCCAGCAGCAAACCACTGAACTGAGAATAGGACCCCCATTGAAGGAATCAGAGAAAGAACTGAAAGAGCTTAAAGGGGCTCGAGACCCCATATGTACAACAATGCCAAGCAACCAGAGCTTCCAGGGACTAAGCCACTACCTAAAGACTATACATGGACTGACCCTGGACTCTGACCTCATAGGTAGCAATGAATATCCTAGTAAGAGCACCAGTGGAAGGGGAAGCCCTGGGTCCTGCTAAGACTGAACCCCCAGTGAATTAGACTGTTGGGGGGAGGGCAGCAATGGGGGGAGGGTTGGGAGGGGAACACCCATAAGGAAGGGGAGGGGGGAGAGGGATGTTGTCCCGGAAATCGGGAAAGGGAATAACACTCGAAATGTATATAAGAAATACTCAAGTTAATAAACAAAAAAAAAAGGTATTATTGTACAGCAATCCTATATATCTTTCTGCCTCAAAAAGAACCAACTTGAAAGAAGACCCCCTTTCGGATCTGCCCCCAGCCCCCAGTTTCTCACACTCCAGAATGCTGTCTAGCATACTTCACTTTGTACCTTTTCAGACTGGATTTTGTTTTGTATGTTTAGTGACTTTTTCTTTCTTCCTTTCTCTCTCTCTCTCTCTCTCTCTCTCTCTCTCTCTCTCTCTCTTTCTTTCTTTCTTTTTTAGTTGAGAGTTTTATATATGCTTATATGTTTGGAATACGTGTACTCCCCATTCCCTTCCCTGCAGTTTCCCCACTGCCATAAACCACTCATGCTTTTAAATTAATATTTTCCCTTTCTCTTTCTCTCTCCTTGCATCGAGTGTACAGTAACCTTTCAAGAACTACATCCCTGAATATTGACTCACACCCACCCCCAAATCAGGAGACATTAATCACTGACAGCTGCTCAACTCAGGGAACACTTCATGATTTCCTTTTCATCCATCCTAGAGTTTGTCTGGCTTGATCTTGTGCAAGTCTTTTTTTTTTTTTTCGGAGCTGGGGACCGAACCCAGGGCCTTGTGCTCGCTAGGCAAGCGCTCTACCGCTGAGCTAAATCCCCAACCCCTCTTGTGCAAGTCTTATGTATAGAGTTGCAGCTTTTGTGACTTCACTGTGCAATGCCATGTCCATTAAGTAATGTTTGACTGCAGGTGGCCACTATTTCTGGTTCTGATAGTCTTTATAGCTCCTCTTCCACAATGATCCCTGTGCCTCAATAAACAGAAGTATGATATAGATATCATACTTAGACTGAACTGTATTCAGTCTTACATTCTCTGAATCTGATGTGAGTCACATTATTAATCACCATCTACTGCAATAGGAATTTTCATTAATGAAGAAGAGGGATGCACTAATACATGGTCATAAACATGAGAATTTGGGGGATATTTCAATGTTATGTTCATTATCAAAACAGTAATATTAGATTCTTCATGGAGATATATGATCTTGCCAGTGATGGACATTTTTTCTAGTTAACATTACTAGGTCTGAGTTCAATCTTGTGGAGTGGATTTTAAATCTAACCATAAAATGATTAGCTAGTCCCATAATATTTTACTGTACCAGTTGACAAATCTTACCACCTACCTGTATTTATAATTTTCAGGATTCATAGCTGGATAAGGCTATTGATGTCTCTTCTCCTCAGTAATATTAATAGAAGTACCAGAATGATACCTCTATATTCAATGACTTAAATGTGTGTACTTTCAAAAATATGGTCCTGCCAGCAGGTTTCAGTGGTAGCTAAGAACAATTGCAAGCATCTAATGTTTGGGAGGGATCTGTGTGACCCCAGTGACTAGTAAGTTGAAAGAGGTAATCCATATATTTCCCTGGTCTTTTTATCTGATAACACAGTGTCTAAGAGAAGCATTCTCCACCTGTTGTGTCTATTTATGGTTGACACATTTTTAGTGGCTTCCTAGTTTACTTTGCTTCATTTTTAGTATTGTATTGAGAATTACATCTTTCAGTAATATTCTGTTGAGTAGCGTTTCATAATTTGATGATCTGTTTATCTATTGAAGGATAGTTAGTTCTTTCCAATTTATTGGGGATGTGGATTAAATCAGCAGCTGATTTTAGTATGTAGAGTTTGTATGGATATGAATTTCCAAGTTAAATGGCTGAGTATTTAGATACTCATCTTGTAGGTTCTGTTGCAACAAGGTTATATTAATTTGAAGATCACAACCATCATCTAAAGTAAATGAATCAATTTGTGTTACCATAAACAACAGATAGGAGATTTTCTCACTTTGTAATCTCACCAGCAGTTGGTATCATTAGCATTTTGGAGCAGAGCCACTCTAACAAGTAACTAGCAATATCTCATAATTGTGTTAATTTCTATGAAAAGATATAAGCATGTTATCCTGTGCTTGTTTCTCATGTGTGTGTTTTGTGTGGTGAAATGTGCATTTGGATCTCTTACTCACTTTAACAATTTGGTTGGCTGCATTCTGATTTTTGAGTAGGTAACTATTTTTAATGTGTGATTTTAAATGATGAATAATGGATCTGAGGAAGATATATTTCATAGAAAGATAAACTATATTATTTTCTGGCATGTATCACTTTATTTTAGTTTTTTAGAGAAGTATTTTTAATAGAAGTTGAGGGATATAAGTAATTTTCAGAGACTAAGCAAAAGGGAAAAGATATGGTGACTTTTTTTCCTGACATAGTCTTCAGATCCATCAAACCTAACAGCCCCCTAGTGTTACAAAACTTTTACAGATTTACTTTAATTGTGTGTTATGCATATATTTACATGTGTGTATATATATGTATATGTGGAAGGTAGAAGAGGTTGTCATATTATCTGGAGCTAGAAATACAGGAGGATATAAAAATCTTGATATGGGTGAAGGGAATAGAATTCCTGTCCTCTGGTAGAGCAATACAAGCTCTTAACCACTGAGCTATGTTACAAATATTTTTACTTCTACCTACTATCATAAAAAATTTAAGTAATATAACCTTTAAATGTAAAACAAAGCAAATTGATAGAAAACCTTTTATATGATCTTGAGGGACAGTGAAAGGGTTAAGAAGAAGTAAGCTCTTGTGTTTACTATATGTGCATAGCTGTGCATGAGTACATGAGACTACACTATTAATATTAGCTGAGGCATTTACTTATAATAAATACATTTCCATTTAAAAGATAGGAAACATTTCTATAAAAGATACTTGGAAATTTATTATTATTATTATTATTATTATTATTATTATATTTTTAATCTTTTCAAACAGTCCAGTCACTATCGCCCTTTCTTTCTGACCTCCAACAGTTACTCTTCCCAGTCTCCAAGAGATTGTCCCCACACACCCCCAAGACCCCCATGCCTCTCCACTCCCAAGTCTCTCGAGGGATAGGTGTGTTTTCTCTCACTGAGACCAGACCAGTCCTAACAGGGGGCTTTGGGCCAGCCAGTGTATGCTGACTTGTTGGTGGCTCAGTGTCAGAGAACTCCAGGGTCCAGGTTGGTTGGGACTGCTGGTCTTCACATGGTTTGGCTTCCTCCTCACCCCCTTCCAGCTGTTCTCCAATTCAACCGCAGGGGTTCCGGACTTCAGACCATTTGTTGGGTTGCAAATATCTGCCTTTAACTCAGCCATCTGCTTGTTGTGCCTCTCAGAGGGCAGCCATGCTAGGCTCCTGTCTGTAAGCACACCACAGCATCAGTAATCGTGTCAGGCCCTGGAACCGACCCCTAGGATAGACCCATATTTGAGCCTGTCACTGGACCTCCATCCACATTGTCTCCTCTCCATTTTTGTCCCTGCAATTCTCCTAGACTGGAACAACCTTGAGTCGGAGTTCCTGACTGTGGAACGGCAACCCCACTCCTCTCCCCACTGTTGGGCATCTCACCCAAGGGTCCTTCCTCTGCATCTTGAGATTCTCTCACCTCCCAGGTCTCTGGTACATTCTAGAGGGTCACCTCACCTCCCACCTCCCAAAGTTGTGTATTCCCATTCATTCTGAGACTTGGAAATTTTACGGAGAATTTATGTCAGAAGATGCTAGAATAAAATTTAATGTCAGATTATGTTTTTGTTATTAACCAACCTGATATATTTGAATATAAAACAGAAAAGAAGACAAAGGCTTTTGTAAATAGACAAAGCGCGTCAGGGAAAATGGCAAAATCTGAAAGCAGAGATAAGAGGAAACAGGATGTCATCGCAAAGGAAAAGGATTCCAAAATCACAGAAGACTTGGCAAAAACCCTTGCTGGATAAAGCTCATCGCTTCAGGCACCAAACAAGTAGCTTCAGCAATGCCTCCACCAAGTGCGTGAATGTCTAAAACATATCTCAACCTTTCTCTGTGCTCCCTGGACCTAAAACATGTTCCATTAGGTTCTCATTCTTAAGGGGCAATTTGCCTTTCTTGGGGACATGAGATTCTGTAACAGTTTCCTCCGAAACTGAAGCATTTCATCTGGCAGGAAGCTCCTTAAACAGGAAAGTAAACTACTCAAAATAACTTCTGGAAGTCCCTGAAACTGACCAGATTGACTAGGCACCTCCTTGCCAGGGTGAGCTATAAAAGCTGGTAGTCCCTCTCAGAGGAGCGGTGCCAAACCGCAAAGACAAGAAGAGGAGCCAAGCTGCAAAGACTCTGAGACCAGACAAGCTGCTTAGTTGAGGCAGAAACCAGCTGAGCCGTCTGGAAGAGGTTTATACCACCTGTGGTTCTTGGAAAAGACGCTCTCCAACCTGTTGAGCTGTGCAGTGTGCTCCGGGTTCCAAACTTTGTGAGCTGTCACCCTTTCTGAGGCGCGCTTTGGGGATGCAGCTCTCTTTGAATCAAGTCTGCTCACCCAAACTCCTTAAGTAACCGCAATCACTTCATTGGTTCTCCAGCTTGGACGTTGGTGGTATTTTTGACTTCTGACGTGATTTCCTAGGCTCCCTTTCTGGGGTAAATGGACTTGTGTGGTTTGTCTCACCTGGAAGTTTTGTCACACAACATATGGCAGGTCTGTAAGGCACATCTTCTGTTACTTTGACCAAATTTCTTATGAGGAACGACTTAAAAGAGGGAGGGGTTTATCTTGTGCTTTGAGGGTTTTTAGGGACTTGTGGCAGTGGGAAAAACTCTTGTCTTTGACAGCAGTAGTGTGACGCTGCCCCAGTCTAGGAGACAGAGAAGAATTCCTATGTTTATCCCATTCACCCGTTTAATACGTTCTAGGACTCCAAACTCTGGGATGGTGTCAGTCCCATTGAATTAAGTATTTTTGGGAACTCCTCATAGATATGCCCAAATATATGCCTCTGTGGATGTATTTTAATCCAACTAAGAGGTAAAGCCAAGATTATCCAACTGAACAATATTTTAAAATATCTAAACATTTTTAATTGACAGCAAGAGGAATGTCAAAAATCAGTTTAATAGACCTTAAATTTATCTAACTTAGGGTTTGAGTCAAATGAGTCATCTTAGGTAGGAAGAGAGTTTCATGAAAGCTAATAAAGTCTGTGGCATAATAAAATTGTGTACTTCATATTTAAGTCCAAGATGGGACTCAAAGTATTGAAATCGTCCACTGGTCCTACCATATAGGACTCTTAGCTTCAGTAACAGTAACGTATTTGCTAAAACTATATGTGCACTGTTCCCAATTTAATGAATATTTATTAAATGATTTTTGTACGTATTAAAAGTATGCCGGGTAGCTACTTAATTAATCAAAATATATCGTTCCTTTTAACTTTCTATCTTCATGATTATAACTCAGATAAGTGATTCTGTATTTGTCGCTAATGGAATCCTAGATAGACAGCATGGCTGTCATCTTTATTTGAGTTTCCTTGGCATGAAATTATAAATTTTTCACGGACCAGCTCTAATGGTCATGCATTTTATAGGTTTAGAACCTGTGTCATCAAACAAGCTTAGTGTTTATTAGGGCTCAGCTTGGCTCCCTTCCTTTTGTAGGATTAATTTTTATCAAATTAACCGACCTAAGCTAGAATGGGTCTTTTAGGATTTTTAAAAGGCAATTCCAGATAAAAATAAAGCCACCAGGTGGCAGTAAAACACTCAAACTTTATTCAGGCTACCCTCTGCCAGGTCGGGGAAGGCACACTGAGAGGCTGACAGGTGAGAGGCCCGGACTGGGGCAGTACCACAGGAAGGGAAGGATAACCAGGAACTTCCCGGGAGTCCAGGGGCGGCTGGAAATGAAACAAGGACGCTGCCCTTACTCGGCAGCATGCAGTTCCTTGGCTCAGGTAGCTGCAGAGGTCAGCAGAGGCTCGGGGTGTTTATTGGGCAAGAGCTCATCTTATCTATGCAAGCAGATGTTGGGCACCGTTCTACAGAGGACCGCATGCAAAACAAGCAGGCTTAAAATGGCAAAACCCAAAACCTGTCTGTTGCGGTTATGTTTGAAACAATTGCATGTTTGAAAATTTGAGTTTGATGCCAGAGAGCGTTTGAGCTCCTGGGTTTCAGGCAGTAACAACTGGAGAAGCTTCAGATCAGAAGGTCAGAAGCTGAGGTATTTACTTGATCTTTTATATAGCTGCATGACCTCTGTAAACTCTGTGTCTTCCCCAACTTCTGAGATTTAGGTTGGAGATAAGGGAATTGAAGTAGGCACTGTGGGACTTGCCTAAAGATTAAATGACACGACATAGGCCAAATGTCAGATTTGTAGTATGTGCCTAGAAAGTATTAATTGTTCTCACGATTCTTTCTCATATTTTGGAATATGACCTGATTTGATAATGTGCCTGCTAGAGAACTTGAGTCTAATGCATTAAAAAACAAACAAACAAACAAACAAAAAAACCCTAATGTGCAAGAATTTGCATTGCAGCATTCTTCCTCTTTCTCCCTTTCTTCCTTCCTTCCTTTCTTCCTTCCTTCCTTTCTTTCTTTCTTTCTTTCTCTCTTTCTTTCTTTCTTTCTTTCTCTCTTTTCTTTTCTTCCTGCCTTCCTTCCTTCCTTACTCCTTCCCTCTCTCTCTCTTTCTTTCTCCTCCTTTCTTTCTTTTTAGAAGTGTTCTAAGAAAACAGGAATAGGATCATGAAGAAAGGAAACCAAAATAACAAGCTTGAAAAGACATAAGAATTTTCTTTATAGTTCTTTGTGGTGGCTATGATCTGATAAGGACATTGAATGAGCCTCAGAACTGTACCAGGGGATCGTAACAAAGGAGATCAGATCTAGTGGTATGTCCTTCCATGCTCGCTAGGTGACCAAGACCAAGTTAGGTTTTCTAGTCTGCACATTCGAGCTCTGGCTGGTTACCACATTCTCACAGCACTACTATTGCAAAGCCAGATGAGAGAGAGGTCAGAAAGCCAGAGCAGTGGTGCATTCATTAAGGAGGATTTTCTGAATACATCTGTTGGAAATTGGTTGCAGCAAAGAGCTGGAATTCAATATAAGAACTTAGAGAAAATGAAGCATGTGAGTGCTCCAAAGCCAATGCGGAAGTCATCAGAAGACCTGTGACCGATATCATCAGAAAAGTTGTAACCAATAACAGGCAATGCTCTCTCAGAGGGAAGGGATCAGTTTTTAAGAAACCCAGGAACCTTCCCACCAGTTTTCATTTCTGGGGAAGTATTTTGTATGCTTGTTTTACGGTTTTCTTTGATGACTTTAGAGCAAAACTAATTTTAGATTTCTTCCATTTTTCTATTTTTCTGTGAGGAGATAAAATGATTTTATACATAATTTCCCAATTCTGCTTGGAAACATTGAATTGGAAGATAGTAATGCTTCTCTGTTTGCCTTAAAGTAGCTGTGATTACTCAAGACCATGTGTACAAAAGACAACCCAGGACACATCTTGAGAATGATACATTTAATTGATGCAAATCACACAGAACTGGCTTCTCACAGAACATATAGGAGTGGACACCAAGCATATGGGATATTCTTGTTACCATTTTACCCAGCACAGGCCCAGCATTAAGCATGAGCTGAAAGCTGAGACTTTTCTATTTCCTTGGACATCATGCGAGTGGAATCATTAAATGTAATTTTGGAAGTGTTTAAGTAATGGAGTTTTCTCTCATGATTTCCTTCAAAGCAAGGCAGCTACTTCATGTAGTATTCAATGAAAGAGACCACCAATTGGATTAATGCTAGGAGAAAAAATTGACTCTGTGTCCTTGTCTACAGTACTATTCCCTTAGAAGATTTTCAAGAGAAATAATTACATCTAATCTCGTATCACACTCACTGTATGCTCCAAATTCTAAGTAAAAACAGAAGCAATTGATGGGCTACACTACAGTGCCAGCTTGGTTACATCGGGGAAGTTTCTGAGCTCTCTCCTGTTTTGCCATTTTACCTTTTCTGTAATGCGGCTCTTTGATTGACATCTTGATAAGCTACTTTCTAGACCTTGCATGGATAGAATTCTGGGATCACCCATGTATCTGCTAATAGTCTCCCGTTCCAAGTATCATTCGTTTTAGCTGGAATTTCTAAGAATCTCATTGCCCCAGCGCAGATTATTTATTGTGTTTTCCAAGGTGTACCGCCTCAATTATATCTGGTTAACACAGGGATTTACTTTGGGGTACAATTGTCCGAGAACGATATTACCCTTGCAGATAATATGACTTGAAGCATGGACCTTATATCTGTAAAGGCCTTCACAAACAGCAAGCATTAGGAAAAACAGGCTGAGTTCGTGCTACAAAAAAAGGGTAGTGTTGTTTGTCTGACAATTTGACAATTGGCATTTTTCCATTAGTTATGTGATGTTCTCTGATTTACAGCCAGTAGGCAGCTAATACCCTGCATAGCATTCAGATAAAATTATATCTAAAAGCTTTCTAGCAGTAATTCTGTACCCTAGATGCATATGGTGGCACAGACCTATAATTCTTGTACTCTGAAGGTGGATCCTGAATTCAAGGGTAGCCTAGACTATACAGGGAGTCAAAATCAGTCTGATTGGCCTAAGGATAACATACCTCTTAAATTCAAGGGCTAAATATTCTGTTTACTGGTAGAGTGCTGGCCTGGCATACACACAGTTTTGTGTTGATCTACATAATTGAGGAAAAACAAAAACAAGGAAGAAAGAAATCCAAGGGTAATCAAAATTACATTTAAATTTTTCTGTCTTCAATTTTCTCTAATTGTTCTCAACAATAACAACAAAGACTGTGTTATTTGTTCTTTGACATTCCCATTTTTTTATTAATAAGTAAGAACACCACAAAATTCATTTTCCAGTCTTTTTTGAGTACAAGTGGAGATAGAAAGGCTTATTTAAATCCAGTAGGTATCATGATTAAACTCCCTGTAGCATTGTATGAAGGTCCTGGAGAGGGCAGATAGGGCTTGGCTTCATTCAGATTAAGAATAAAATTTTATCTATAAACATCATCCATATCAACACAAAGCTTGGTTATTTTGAGTAATAAATGGTTGGCTTTAATTGAAATGAGTTTTCATTTAGAGAATAGTTTAATAGATCTCTTCTTAATTTTAAATTTACAAAATAGTGAAAAGAAGACTAATGCTTATTATTACATATGCACCCATGTCATTATGAATTTGAGAATATTTGATGTGGATGACTCATAAAAGAAAAAAGATAAGTTATATGACATTCTACACAAAGAATAAGAGACAACATCAGTACCACTAAAGTATAACTATATTTTACTCATTAAGGAAGACTGAGCATGGGTTTCTAGACTATTCTATATAAATATACTCTAGTATTAAAATAAATGGCTTTGGGATTTATACATTATGTTTCAGGATATTGCTCTTTTTTGGATAAATGGTCAGATTATGTTCTCAGATGATAAGAGTATATACAGGAATTTTAGAAGCAAATGATTAATGAAATTTATATATTTTTCAAGCAAGGTGCTACATCATTCAATTTCTCAATGTCTTATGAAATAAAACGATGCAAACTTTGATCTGTTGAAACAAAATGAACTGTGCAATCATTTCATTACACCTTCTTCCTTAAACTATATTAGTATATGCCCATAATTATAGGAAATTGCTTGTTTATGCTTTAATTAGGTACAGAGGTTAACAGAAATGACACAATCTCTCTCTCTCTCTCTCTCTCTCTCTCTCTTACATATACATGTACACACACACACACACACACACACACACACACACACACACACGAACCCTACATGAAATTATAAAGTAAAAGAAGCTATGTCAAATCCCATAGCTTAGGTAAGAAGAGTATGATTTTTTTTTAGTAGTATCAGAAAGGTATTCTCTAGCTGCATGAAGAATAAGCCATGAGATTATATATATGCAAGATGTATGATGCAGAGTTCAGAGATTATTAGGTGAAGGTAAAGCAGAGGAGACCTATAGGCAAGAATGAAGGGCTGGAGTGAAATATGTGGAAAGTGTTTGGAGAAAGTTTATGCTCTGTACATTGTTGGTAAGGAACATTTGCAAAAGCAGAATTGTAAGAATGTGGCCTTCCTGAGTTTTCTCAACTGAGGAGCTCAAGAGTTTTAGTCATTCCTTTTTTTTTTTTTAATCTTTATTAAATTGGGTATTTTTTTAATTTTTTTATTAGATATATTTTTTACACACATTTCAAATGTTATTTCCCTTCCCAGTTTCCTGTCCATAAGCCCCCATCACTTCCCCTCCCCCTCCCCCCAGTTTAAATTCTTAAAAATGAAAAGATTCAGACCTTGGAAGACAGTGCAGTCTTTAAGTGACTTGTCGGTGTGAGGATCTGAGATTAATCTCCTGGAGCCACTTTAAACAGACAAAGATGGGTGTGGTAGTGTGGGTTTGATGACTCTCTGCCTCCAGCCATTCCTAACTTGGGTATTTCTTATTTACATTTCGAGTGTTATTCCCTTTCCCGATTTCCGGGACAACATCCCCCAACCCCCCCTCCCCTTCTATATGGGTGTTCCCCTCCCCATCCTCCCCCCATTACCGCCCTCCCCCCAACAATCCCGTTCACTGGGGGTCCAGCCTTGGCAGGACCAAGGGCTTCCCCTTCCACTGGTGATCTTACTAGGATATTCATTGCTACCTATGAGGTCAGAGTCCAGGGTCAGTCCATGTATAGTCTTTGGGTAGTGGCTTAGTCCCTGGAAGCTCTGGTTGCTTGGCATTGTTGTTCACATGGGGTCTCAAGCCCCTTCAAGTTCTTCCAGTTCTTTCTCTGATTCCTTCAACGGGTGTCCCACTCTCAGTTCAGTGGTTTGCTGCTGGCATTCGCCTATGTATTTGCTGTATTCTGGCTGTGTCTCTCAGGAGAGATCTACATCTGGTCCCTGTCAGCCTGCACTTCTTTGCTTCATCCATCTTATCTAGTTTGGTGGCTGTATATGTATGGGCCACATGTGGGGCAGGCTCTGAATGGGTGTTCCTTCTGCCTCTGTTCTAAACTTTGCCTCCCTACTCCCTCCCAAGGGTATTCTTGTTCCCCTTTTAAAGAAGGAGTGATGCATTCACATTTTGATCATCCTTCTTGAGTTTCATGTGTTCTGTGCATCTAGGGTAATTTGAGCATTTGGGCTAATACCCACTTATCAATGAGTGCATACCATGTGTGTTTTTCTGTGATTGGGTTACCTTACTCAGGATGATATTTTCCAGTTCCATCCATTTGCCTATGAATTTCATATGTGGAGAAAGAGGAACACTCCTCCATTGTTGGTGGAATTGCAGACTGGTACAACCATTCTGGAAATCAGTCTGGAGGTTCCTCAGAAAATTGGACATTGAACTACCTGAGGACCCAGCTATACCTCTCTTGGGCATATACCCAAAGGATGCCCCAACATATAACAAAGACACATGCTCCACTATGTTCATAGCAGCCTTATTTATAATAGCCAGAAGCTGGAAAGAACCCAGATACCCTTCAACAGAGGAATGGATACAGAAAATGTGGTACATCTACACAATGGAATATTACTCAAAACAATGATTTTTTTAAATAAAAAACAATGACTTTTTTAAAAAATTGGATATTTTCTTTATATACATTTCAAATATCCCATTTACTGGTTTCCCCTCTCAAAATTTCCTATTTCATCCCTCCTTCCCCTGCTTTTCTGAAGTTTCTCCCCCATCATCCACCTACTCCCTTCCACCTCCCCACCATGGCATTCCCCAACACTGGGACATCAAACTTTCACAGGACCAAGGGGCTCTCCTCCCATGGATGCCTGACAAGGACATCCTCTGGCACATATGCAGATGAAGCCATGGATCACTCCATGTGTACTCTTTGGTTCGTGTTTTAGTCCCTGGGAGCTCTTAAGGTTCTGGTTGGTTGATATTGTTGTTCTTCCTATGGGGTTCAAAACCTCTTCAGCTACTTCAGTCCTTTCTCTAACTCCCCCATTGGGGACCCTGTTCTCAGTCCAATTGTTGGCTGTGAGCTTCTGCCTCTGTATTTGTCAGGCTCTGACAGAGTCTCTTAGGAGATAGCTATATCAGGTTCTAGTCAGCAAGTATTTCTTGGCATCTGCAATAGTGTCTGGGTTTGGTGACTGTATATGGAATATATCCCCTGGTGGGGCAGTCTAAGAAGTTGAAGTCATCTTCTCTGACTGAGTCCAGACCCGGCAGTCCTCTGCTGTATATGTGCTTGGGGCCTCATATCAGCTGGTAGGAGGTGTGGGTTGTGGAGCAGTCAGAGGGTGGATTGGGAGGGGGATAAAGTCTGAACTGTACAAAAGAAAATTAAAGAATTAAAAAAAAGTTCAAATTCATAAGAATATAATGAAAAATGCAATTACACTGTTATTTCTTGTGCCTAAAAAAAGTTGAAATCAGACAGGCATACATGTCAGCAACTAAGATACTATAATAATACATAAGACCTCTTTGAACCTCAAGTTTTCAGAATATGGTTCAGCTGCCACTTAATGAATTTTCTCAAAAACATACATTGTTTCATCGTATATATTAAAAATTATTTTTGTGAGGTACAATAGAACCTCAAAGATATAAAAGATGAATTATTTTTAAATGCCACATCACTTGTGTTTTCATTTCTCTTCACAAATTAATGGAGATGTGGATTTTTACTTATTATCTAAAACAGTGGATCACTGCAGGGAATCCCTGCAGTCCATCTCCTCTTCTGTCATCCTCCTCTGAAGGAAATATCTCAGTAAGTTTAGAAGAATTTTCTATTTTCAGATAGGGTCCCAAGGAGAACAGAGGGTTGTGAGATCAACTGTGTGTTGAGATCAGTCTCTGTAGACAAATATTCTGCACTTTAAGGTTCAAAAGAGTCAAGATTTTGAATATAGGACTCTTTGCTTCAGGATCGTGATTCCTCTTACTAGTCATTTTTCTTGACATAGTCTGGATTTATTCATTAGGTAGTGTGATTCATTGATGGCTTGCTTTTTCTTAACAGTTAAAATCAGTTTCAAAACTCTTAAGGGATTAGAGCTGGGTATGGTGTCTCATGCCTTTACTCCCAGCGCATGTGTGCACAAGCGCGCGCGCACACACACACACACACACACACATATGTAAATGCAATCATTTAATGTTACTAGTATATATGTTTTGTGGGGCTGACCACTTGATACTGATACCTTACTCAGCAGTTGTAATTGCTTATAGCTCTGTCTGTGGGCAGACCCATATGATATTATTTGCACCCTGTTTGGTTTGTCAACGGATGTTGTCACAGTTTGGATCTTGTTTAGGCAGCCATCTTTGCAGAGAATGCATGAGTGTAATTCCCCTGTCAAACACAAGACCCAATTTTGCAGCAGACTTTCTCCTCCTCCGGCTCTTACTATCTTTCTGGCTCTCATTTAAAACGTGGGACTTTTGAAGATGTGTTGTACTTTATTTTGTGGCATTAACATGAGACCTTGGGGGACAAACAAGAATATAGATTTAGCTATATATTTGTGGGCAAATTGACATAGAAGGAGTCTTCTAGTTCTTACAGCTATCAACTTGACACAGTCCACAACTATCTGAAGGATTTACAACTGAGAGACTGCCTTCCCCATATTGGCCTGTGGTTGTGTCTAGAAGACATTTTCTTGATTGGTAATTTATGGAGAAGGGCACAACACACTGTAGGTAATGCCATCCCAACTACTCATACTGGACTGTATTTGAAAGGTAGGTGAACAGTAAGTTTGGGAGCAAGCCAGTTAACAGTTTTCTTCTGTGGTTTCTGCTTCGAGTACCTGCCTTGAGTTACTGTCTTGCCTCCCCTAGATGATGGATGATAACCTATAAAAGGAAATGTACCTTTTCCCACCCAAGTTGCTTTAGGCCATAATATTTACCATAGCAACATAAAAGCAAGACAGAACAGTGAATTTCTGTGAAAATTTTCTTCATGGTGTGCTGCTTTTGTATGCTTATAAGTCCACTGTTATGATCTCACTGGAGAAATCATCAACATAAATTAAATTTATTATAAGAGAAAAGAAGGGAGGAAATAGAGGAGGAAGTAGGGTGTCCAGGAAGCAGAGGGGAGGGAGAAAAAAATGAGAAAGTGGAACCAGTTAGATCAGTCAGTTTGGTTTTTGATAGCTGTAGGTTTGATCAACTGAAATAATCCATATCCTAAAAGAATACTACTTAATTTTATATGGGACACCATAGAACATACAAACTGATACCACCGCCACCGCCATGGTCCATCTAGAACTAGGTACTTTTCACTGCCAGGGAGTCAGGAATTGTGATTGTTGTCATTTAATGATCTACTTCCTTCCTGTTGCATTTTGTTTTGTTTTGTCTTGGTTTTTTTGATATTTTCCCCCTTCCCCAAATTTTGCTATTTTTAAGAATGAGATTATGAAGTTGGGTGAGCAGAGAGTCAGGAACATTTGGGGAAGAAGAAGGAATGTAATCCAAATACATTGTATGAAATTTCTCAAAAAAATTTAGAAAGTTAAAATAAAAATGTTCTACAAGCTCTAGAGAAAACTTTAAAGTTCATTTTACTGATCAGAGATTTGAGACCCCTAAAATTAATAACTTCAAAACCTGAAATGTAGCTGTGTTTTGAATCTAAATTTCTGACTTCAGTTCTGGAAATCAGGCTACACTGACATCATCATTTAGTAGTCTGGGCATTTGCCACGTAGGTTAGTACCAACTGTGCTGTAGACGGTTAAATCTGCACATTTTTGAAATAGAGTTGCAGCTGAACCTGATGTTTTAACATTGAACATGAGGAAAAAGTAAAGCAGAGAGCTGAAATGATTTGGCCAACTGGATCAAATGGCAGCGTGCTTGAGTCACAACGATTTCACGTTGGTAACCTGTAAACCTAAAAAGCAACCAGTAAAACGGAATGGCAGAATGGATGGAGCTCTGAAATATGGCTGCCCTGCTCCCTTAGTCACAGATGTATGCGTGTGTGTGTGTGTGTGTGTGTGTGTGTGTGTGTGTGTGTGTGTGTGGATGGAGCTCTGAAATATGGCTGCCCTGCTCCCTTAGTCACAGATATATGTGTGTGTGTGTGTTTATGTGTGTGTGTGTGTGTGTGTGTGTGTGTGTGTGCCTGTGCTATGTGATTTTTATATAATGACATATTTCATATGTAGTAGAACAGTGATATTCTATACATTAGAATATTATCCCATCTTGTTTTATTCTGTGGTCTAGTACTATATGCTTGCTCTATTTTATAGATATATACTTGAAATAAAGATCCATTTGTAAATTTAGCACAGTAAGAAATTTAAAATATGTAACAAATTAGAGCAATTATAGTATATACTATAATTAAAGTTATGTGAATATGATCTCACCATGAGAATGCCTTATTATACCATGTTCAAGTCATTCCTGCTTATGGGGACATTTTTCTACATGATGGGATAATGACTAGGAAGGGTGATCATTTTCTGGAAGCATTTAAACAAACACACTGCTCCAACACAGCAGCGGATTTGAATTCAATTTTGCTAACTAAAAAGAATACAAAAAATAGCTAATGCACATTAAACATATATAGTCATGGATATTCTGGACAAGAAGTGATTAACCCTCACTCCTAGCCTGGGAAGCATCATGACATGATTTTAGGATACTAGACTGAACAGTGATCAATTTAAAAATCAGAATTGCATGCTTCTAGAATTTTCTTTTTATTATCTTCCCCCTCCCTCTGTGCATGTGTGCGCACATGTACATGTGCACTTTGTGTGTGTACGCACACACACACACACTCACACACACACACACACACACACACACACACACGTGCACGTGCACACATGCATTCCACAGCTGGCACTTGGATATAGGAACACAACCTTAAGAAAGTTGGCTCTCAGTTGCTATCATTAGATCCAGAGATAGAAATTAGGTGGTTGGGTTTGTGCTGCAAACTGTGTTCATCCACTGTGTTATCTTGTTTCCCATTGCTGAGATGTTCTATTTAGTGTCTTTGAACTACAGGCAAACCCCTGACATAGCAATCAGAAAGCTTCCAGGTCCAAATCTATCGCGTGTTTGTTAGTGGCTTTGGTGTAGATTCTGGGACCTAGAACTCCGTTTGTTCCTCGTGGAATGGAGGTGTAGACTTTAACTCCCATATCCAATAGAAATTTTTCTTTCCTTGAAAAAGTCATTTCATCTCCCAACACTCATTTATTCTGTCTTAAAAGATGATAGGAATAATCTCTATTTTAGGGTTGATGGAAGGACAAAATGAGGTAATCTTAATGGAATGCCTGGTCCATCATTTTTACTTTGTTGATGGTGATAGTGGTGGTGGTGATGATGATAATGATGATCATGATGATGATAGGTGGTGATGGTAGTAGTAGTAGTAGTAGTAGTAGTAGTAGTAGTAGTAGTGGTAGTAGTAGTAGTGGTAGTGGTAGTAGTAGTAGTAGTAGTAGTAGTAGTAGTAGTAGTAGTAGAAATCCAAAGTCCATTCAGATTCTATAGTTGCGACAGATCAGCAAGAGCCAAATATCTACCATGCCTGCAAGGTCACTTACTCCTGAATACACATCGCTTATAGAAACACTTCTTTCAAGCCCTGAATGCAAGGTTTTTGAGACAACAAATTGCAAATCATGTTTCTGTAGAATCAAAGAAGGAAGACAAGCAGGTATAAGTGAACAAATGAGAGCATTTAGAGTTTGCCTTTCACAAGGTTTACCCCTTAATTAAAACTACGAGAGTCTTTCTCCATCTTATAATTTGTATCTGACACTGCTTCATTGTATGTACTGCATACCGGCTTATTGATTGCTTACTGTCATGGGCTTTTCCTGCTTTATTCTGACTTCTTCATGATGGGAAGAAAGCTAATAGTTTATTGTCTTTATCATCACTATCAAGTGTAAGAAGTGCACCCAGTGGGCTCTGGCTGACACCCAGTGGGCTCTGGCTGACAACACCACGACTTTATGTCCTTGGGAAACAATGTACGGCCTTCAAGTGTCATTTTCTCAATTTTACGAGCTATGGACACCTGATGATTCAGTGACTACAGTTTACTATGGCTGCTTTGCTCACAGTTATTTAAAGGAAAAAACTTGTATTACAGTCATACTAGAAACACCAGCCATTGTCTCTGTTCTGGAATTTTGTCATCTTTCTTCTGCCTTTCATTTTCTTCCTTTGAGGATTTACTTAAGAATTAAGATATGTCAGAAGTGGGCTGTTGAATGGCCTCTTTGAACAAGGTGGACTTCAGAATATTAGAGGTTTGTGAAGTCAAATGCTGGTTACACCAAGCAATTAACATGATCTGTAATCAAGGTTGAGGGCCAAAAGCCCAGCTCAAGCTTGAACTGACTTGGACTGTATTGCATGGATCATCCAGTACCTGGCTTTGTAGCATCTTGTACAGAGTTAAGCTTTCTTAGGTGGTGATGGCACAGGCGAAGATGAGGAGGAGGTGACCTCAAGTTAGTAGGTTAGGATATTTGATTATTATCCCCTTTGTTATTCATCATAAAAACATGAAGACTCATTAAGCTCATCCCTGTGGTACAAAGCAATTCTAAAAATGTGTCATTCTTGTTTCTTGCTTTTCTCATCTCTCTGCTTCTGTGTCTGGACAAAATTCTGTTTCTAGAAGTAATTTTATTTAGCAGGATTCACCTCATTCCAGCGGCTGTGCCGTCCATTTTCTTAATTCAGATCTCTGTAATCTTCCATTCACATATGACGAAAAAAAACCTTTTGGTAGGTGTGCTAACTGCTCATCAATTTACAATACTGAGTGCTTCGGGCCGCTGTGTTCTTATTCCAAGCACTATCACAGGCTAACGTCCTCTCTACAGATGACTTCAGGCAGGATTGAATCAAGTAGTAACTGCATGATTTCTGAGACGAAGTATAAGATATGCCATCTTTAATATCAAAGACCCACAGAGAGAACCATAAATAGAAAAATAGAAAACATTTCATTTTTTTTGATATTTAGTAAAATGAAGAACACACTTCTGTTATGGACAGTACTAGGATTATGACCAGCTGAGAGCAGTAGGAAGTCAATCAAATACTTAGCTTTATATTAAACACTTCCTTATGTGGATGAGTGTTCCTAGAATGAAGTCCTATCACTGTGTCTTTACTAGAAACATCTAAGAGGGAGAATCCATGCTTGCTTTGTAGGTGTAAATAAACACACTGGGGCTGGGGGAGCTCCTCTAGTGCTTGCCTCGAGTAAGCTCAGCATAGAAGAGAAGGGTGATTAGGAAATTTGATGAGGACCTGTTAGTGAGAACACATAGTGTCTGGACTTTTATTTTGATATTGGTTCACTTTGGCTTTTATCACAAATTTTCTCCCTTCAGAAAAGAATGTGTGTTTTTAAATATGTGAAATTCTTCTCTTGTTTCTTGAAAGCTTCTTCAGATGTCAAGTTCGTCTAATTAATATAAGTCGATGTGTGAATCTTGTTCAGTTTCTTAAGAGAACACGGAAAAAGTCTTATTTGCATGAAATTTAGAGTTGCAAATTTTAAGGCATAACCAGCCAAAAAAATCCCATCAAATATTTTAATTTAAGGAGCTTATTTGTAGAATAACAGATTAAGTTGAATTTAAAAATATTATCAATGTGATCTAATGGAAATTATTTTTGAATACAAGTTACAATATCTGAGTTCTGACTTAAACCATTGCTTTAACCATCTGTATAATTTTGGCAGTTATTTTATATAGATGATTTTGATTTAATTATTCTCATCTGAAAAATTAGCAAATTTTGTTGAAATTAGCTTTGTAACTTCTATAAATATTTTGACTACATAATAAATATATATATATATATTTATAGACATAGAATAGCTTTGAGTCAGCTTTCCTTTTATTATCAAAAATTTTCAATGAAGGATTTTTAAAATTATTGAATATTGGCTTCCTAACCTAGAATATTGAATTTACAACATACTTCCAGGAATTTTCACATTCATTGTGGTTTGCAGAAACATTCAGAGCCTGAAGCATGTTACATCTTTCTATGATTTCTTCACAGGTCACTTAATAATCTTAGATTAGAAATATTCTTCATCCTCCTCTATCTAAAAATGTCTACCTGGAAATCTATTCCCAGTTCATTTGTGACTTTTTTCTTCACTTTACAGTCCTTTCCCCAACACCTCCCTTATCAATTCTCAATCATCCAAGACAGCATGCAGCAGCACTGTATGACCGTGATGGTGACGATCAATTCTTACAGGACAAGGTTTTCCACACTTTGCAGATTCTATGCAGAAGAAAAAAAAATACCCCAAAGGTTTTGTAATTGCTGTGATCCCTTAGGGGTGAACATGACAGCTGTTTTAACAGCTGGAAAGTCACATCTCCTGACAGCTCAGCAAAAGTGCTATAGACTGCTGAACATATCAGAAAGTGTGCATGAGCAAAACTGTCTTAGAACTTCTCCAAGACAAATTGATCTAACAGCTTTGCTCCTCTGAATAGTTTATAACCATGAACTGTCAGCAGGTTGGATCTCAGACCTGGGAATGTTTCCAGCTCCCCATTATTCTGAAATCCCTTCTGGAGTCTCAGATTAGAAGTGCTTTAAGAACAGTGAAAGCACCTACTTGATGCTAATACAGATTTCAAAAACAGGAAAAACAAATCAGTTGGATTTGATGAAAGCTGAGAAGCTGTGTGGCTGCTATTGAAAGACACTCTTGAGAAGTTTGGTAGTAAAATGTTCAGGCTAAGAAGCAGTACTGTGCTTAGCTATGCATTGCTAAAAAAATCCGAGCGTTCTTGTTGCATTTTCTTCACAGGGGCATGGTACACTACCATCAACTCTTCAAATCTTGCTTTCACTTGTTTCTTTAGCCCTTCATTTCTTTCTTTTTCTAGTTCATGATTTCTATGTGGTTATGAACATCTATTGTATGACAGAGCACGCTTAAACACACTACCTGCCTTAGTGGAACTCAATGAAGAGAAAACGATTTGCCGAAGAACTCCAGGAAGTGTAACTGCAAGTGTATTAAGTGAGGTGAACATGGTGAATGGTGGGGAAGACCAAACGCCTCACATGTGCCAGCAAGTGTGATCCAGGGACCCATGACAGTGTTAACCTGGGTCTTCTTGATCCATCAGGAGCTATCAATAGAGAAAGAAGGAGATACATTTATATATATATATATATATATATATATATATATATATATATATATATATATATATATATATATATATATATATATATATATATATAACAGATCTTCCAAAAACTGGAAATGAGGAAGAAAGCTGGTGGGTACAAGAGAGATTCCAAGCAAGTTGTGAAAACACTGCCATGGTCAAGGAAGGAGATGAGGCTGGGCTTATGGCACTTGAGAGACGTTGCTTATGTATAGCATGTTTGGAGCATAAATAAAAACTGACAGTTTCAACATATTGACAAAATGACTATCTTTTCTGTAGTAGTGACGGTAGGATCTGTGTTCTACTATATTCTAGACAAAGCACAAATTTTGTTCCAGCCCTCAATTGTATTTTGAGACAGGGTCTATGTTGCCTAGGCTGGACCTGATCTCATGCGGTAGCCCAGGCATGTCTTTATTTCACTTTGTCTCAGACTCCTAGTAGCTGGAATTGTAGGGCTGCACCACAGCCTGGCTAATAAATGCCTTTAAAACACGTGTCTGATACCAAATGCCTCTTATTTCTCTGTAAAACAACCATTGGCGATCAACTGACCACATTCAGTCATTACTTTCTTTTTATGTATAGTTTTATTGCAACACAGATACAGTTTTGTGTGTCTGAGTGTCTGGGTGCTTTGAACTATAACAATAAAGCAATATAGCTTTGACTACAGATGAGTGAACCGGGAGACCAAAGTTTTATTTGGCTTTTTATGAGAAAAGCTTGCAAATTTCTTCTCTATTCACACATAAACTGGCCTTAGAATGTTCACTTAGATAGTTACAACACTTTTTACCAAATGATTTTTTAGTGCATAGGAAATTAATCAAGTTGAGGGATTAAAGCTTTCCATATTCATCAAAGTGCTCATTGTGTTACAGAATATACCAAAATGTGATAATATTTACTGCAAAGGAAATATATTGCTATCAAGGAAAATTTAATGACAAGATTATTTTTCAAAATAGAATCATTTTAAGTATCTGAATAAGCAAACAATTTATATAGACAAACATTGTTTTACTTTTGGGTGGGAAATGTTGTAAAGAGATCTATACCTAAGATTTCATACCTAAGATTGTAAAAAAATAAATTCACAATCCTACTTGTAACTGGTGAGTGGAGGGTCCAGCTTTCCTACCTGAAGCAGGGAGAGATGACCCTGCACTTTCCTGAGGCACTGTTGGAAGGCTGGCCCCTTATGATATAGCAGGTGGTATGAGTCTGAGAGAGCTGGCCCTGGAACTTGCAGAGTACAAGAGATTGCCCTACTGACATGGGAACAGGAAAGCTGGTGGACTGACCAGTTCAAATACTACCCAGGCCCAGAACCAGGGCTTTGAGTTGACCCACCCCAACCTCTGTACCATCTATGAACTCCTAGAATACATGAAGAGGCCAGTCCTACAGAACCAAAACTGTAGTATCTCCACGACACAAGGCAACAGCAAAATACTCCAAAGCAGTCCAGGTGAGGATCCAGTATTGGTACTGTAAAGGAAGCCAGAGGCCTTGAACCAGACCAGTGACTCATTACAATGTGTATTTACAGATAAATCTATGTGGACAAAGGAGTATACTCTGTGACACACCTCAGCTTCCACAGTAAGATATATATACACACACACATATACGCATGTGTACATAGTATATATGATATACATGTATATTTATATGTGTATATGTTATATATGTAAATGATATACATGTATATACATGTACATACATATGTTGTTTTGGTTTGGTTTTATTTGATTTCTTGGTGGGGGTTGTTTGCAAGGATGGAGGACAGAAAAATGAGTGAGTTTGGGGTACATTCAAAATGAATGAAAAAAGATTAACA
Organism: Rattus norvegicus; assembly: GCF_021556685.1. NCBI lineage: Eukaryota > Metazoa > Chordata > Mammalia > Rodentia > Muridae > Rattus > Rattus norvegicus. The sequence continues at coordinate 262,175,601 of NC_141534.1, read as the reverse complement.
AAAATCTCAAATGTGGTATGTTGAAATATTAACATATTTGTATGATCAACAAAGTCAAAGCTCTGTTGTGCGTGTCGCTTATAGAAAAGTGAATAGTTCATGATATAAATATTCAGATTCCTCTACTTTTCTCAGCTTAGTCAAGATTGATTTATATGCTGTGTCTATGCACTGATGGCTGCTAAAGTCTTTCTGATATCGCATCAATATCACGTAGAGAAAGTGAGGGGCTTTGACAATCCCCCTGTACTTGATTACTTGTTACAAAAACATTACCCAGGGTCAAAGCCATTTGAGTAGATTCCCACAAAAATAAAGTTTAGGTCCAAATTAACTTTTCACCAAGTGGTTTTCACAATGCATGAAATTATCTCGGTGCTGAGAGTCACCACGTAGAATTAGATCCTTGTCGAATTTTCCCTAATTAGACATTACTCATGGCAACTTGTTCTTTCTCTACCCTTGCAGAACAGGGCCTCTTTAGATTGAGAGTTGAAGATGTTTCCACCCCTCAAGTGCCACTAGAAACTGGCAGTTAAGACTCTTTGCAGCCTGTGTGGGAGGTGCGAGTCCTATGTTTGATGACAGCAGTGGAGATCAATGCATCTCTATTGGCCGAAACTCCGTGACCCCACTCATAACTAAAAGTCGGTTATCTTCGCAATGAAGAGGGGGTCTCAGTGCTCACTCTTTGGTATCTTCCTTGATCCCCTCTTAAATTTTTTAATATTTCACTTAATTTTCATGGTAATTGAACCTACATCTTTATTTTAAATTTCAGATATTGCACATGTATGTGTGTGTGTGTGTATGATATAATGCATGTACATACACGTGTGCAGGTACATGTGCCTGTGAAAATACATGAAGAGGCTGGCTGAGGATGCTGGGTTTCCTTTTCTATTGCTTTCCACTTCATTCTTTTGAGCCAGGTTTGCTCATTGCACCTGAGGTTTGTAATTTCACCTAAACTGCCTGAGCAAGTCAGCTCCCAGGGCCAGCCTGATTAGATCTACTGGGGTTATGCAAATGCACAATGCATTCAGATTTTGGCTGATTCTGGAATTTGAACTTAGGTCCTCTTGCTTTCCTTGCAAGCACACCTATACACTGAGCCACCTCTCCAGCCTGCAAGACATTTTTTTTATTTGTAAAGAACAGAAATAAATATTTACTTCTGTGACAGCTGAGAGAATGAAGAAAAAAATTAGAAACTAAAATTGTCAAAGCGAAATAGAAATAATTATATGCACTTGTTTGGTTTGTATATTCAGTGGAGATCTAACCTTGAACCGAAGAACATTAATTTTTTTATTTTTATTACTTTTATTTGGTATGTTTCCACTGAAATTTAAAAGATTACTCCATAATGTATCAAAAGTCACATTGAACAACAGCAACAACAAAAAATGTAGCCTACATGTTTCCGTTATTTTCTTTGATCATCGATCCCATCCTGAGGGCTCAAAAATGAACTCAGTATTAATGATTAAAAATTGGCCAGACCAAAAGGGAATAATATAAATGGGACAAAGGCGAAAAGACCACATGTGCAAAAGCTTCAAGTGAACAGAGAGTGTGTCAGGTTTCCTCTGTGTCTTGAATAAAATCCACACTACTCTTAAGGATATGTAAGCTCCAGTGTCCCTGGGTTCTTCCCTTCCTATTGGCATAGTGTTATTCTTTTCCTGTGTATAGCAAACTTCTTTCCACATGATAATTTTCCTCTGGTTAACACTTAAAAATCCATGTATCCTCCCCAACGGTTCTATTCTACTTAATCTGAAAGCTAGTAGAAGATCTCCACGTTTATTTATTTTTACAAGGATATTCTCATTGAACTAATCTGTTCAGGATCTCAGAGTGGAGTGATGTTTAAACTTCATATCCTCCTTCTTCCCCATAGTAAGAAGGCTTCATTGTTTAAGGAGCAGAGTCAATTCCGTTTCCTTCTTTGTTTTATATAAAATGTTAGTACAGGCAGCTTCAGGGTAATTACAGCCATGCAAACAGTTTGGGTGTGAATTTTAAGGACAAGTTTCTATTCACTTTTCCTCACAGGTCACAGAGTTCTTCCTTGATAAAATTATTCTGAGGAGAAAAGAAAAATGTTTCTGTGGTGAACCTTGTGCCATAATGCACAGGCTGTTGGCATTTTGCACTGAGGAGAAATTTATTTCTTGTCTTTGTATTAATGTTTCTCTCAGAAATTATCTTCGGATTCATGGTGATTGAGATGGTGGAATAGCTGAGTCCTTTATGAAAGGATATTAAGTCATTGTGGTTTCTTTCCACAATTCTGGCCTTGGACATGAGCAATTAAAAACTAATTTTTAAAAAGGATGTTTGTTGAGGGCCTCTGGCCACAATGCATCTGACCTTGAAATCTGCTTAGTAAAAACAGAAAAGAAGAAAAAGGAAAAAGGAAAAGGACTCTCCCACTGTGGAGATGGTTATCCACTAAGACAGAAAAGAATCCTGCAACAGTGCCAAAGTTAAGCACTGTTTCTGCAGACAGCCAAACACACATCCTTACATAATTCTGTGGACCTTGAAGAACACCAAGCTCTCTCTGTAAACTTGTATTTCAAAGGGTGTAGCAAATCCTCCTTTTACTACACTTCACTGTATCCATGGTTTGGATTTTTCTCGTGAAAATAGGGATAGATCATTTTGAAAAGACAGATCTCACATGTGTTTCTGATACCTCTCTGAACATCTGGGAATTGGAGATGGTCTCTGGCCACTGAGAAAACCCATGTGTATCTCTGTGTCAGCAGCCATGAGAAGCTTCTCAACCTCTTGGTCTCCTTTATTTCCATTAACAGAATGGAACACGTTTCAGAGAATGTCTGGTGAACTTTGAGGGGAGAGATGATGCTCTTCTCAACTTCTAGAAATTTAAAGAATCACTGGGCTAACGCAAGGACAAAGGGGAACACAGAAGATGTCAAGTTGTGTGAATTAAGTTACTTTGTCATCGGTGATGATCACGTGACACCTTTGCTCTCACCCCCCCACCCCAGTTTACAAGGATTTTGAAGTTCACAAAATGGAATTCAGCTAAGAAATAAAAATAAACATATCCAAAACAAAAAACCCCTAGCATGAACTTTGAAACAATAAATTGACTGACTGAATCTAATCTTTCATTTCTAAAACAGTTTTTTTTCCCTGAGGGGTGGTTTCTGAAAAGAGGAAACTTACGTTCATAGTAATTAAAGTCAAGAATTAGTTAAAAACATAATTTCCATGATTGTGCCCTGAAGTCTTTGGTCCGGCAGAAGGAGAAACAATCATTGATTATTTTTGTAACCTGAGCATTAAGCAGAGATTCCTATGGGTGGAAAATTGGAGAAGGTGTCTCAAGTTTCTTTTTAAGGTGTTTCTGGTGACGGCACTTTCCTTTTGTCATCATAGGAATCTAAAACTCTATAGTCTTTGTTCTATATCGTGGGAAGGCGGGAGGGCTGTTGCATCAGAATGGAACCAAAATAAGCCATTTCCTATCGTAAATCAACACATTTGGATTAGCTCAATTGAAAATCAACTGCACCCAAGAAGAAGGAAGCCTGACTGTGGAAGAAATGGGAGCACCCTAGAGGTTTGTCAAAGGCTAGGTTACATTGCTACTCTTGCCTATAAAGTCAGACAGCACGAGAAGACATAGGCTGGCACCAGTAAAGAGCACCTTGTGTCGGGGTGTTAAGTGTTCCTGAGGAGATTTATCAGATAGTTGGAGCACCCGCTTTGGGTTGGCCTTCCTTCTGACATCCCATCTTCTGGGTGGAACCTCTAAACCAGCTGAGTCTATGAATGTTAAGGAAGGTACTGGTGAGGAAGTCTGACGACTCACTCACTCATTTTTAGTGTGCGTTCCCAGGATTAGTTAACTCTGCAGTTGTTTATTATTAGATAAAGGCTGCTTTTCTCCAGGGAAATTGAAAAATAGCAAACGGCCACTAACCCTCTTGAAAAGCAGATGGTTAGAAAGAAGCAGCTTTGCCCTGAAGGACAAGGGCAGACAGCATTCTCTTGGGAGAGAATTTAGCCTGTTGAGTGAGTTTCAATCAGAAAAGCCCTTTTTTTTTTAGGAAAACAAGTGGAAAGCCGGCGTGTCCAGCAGCATGACCTCCTAAAATTAATGACTTAAAAATCAAATAAAGGAGAGCGGACTTAGAATGTTTGCTTAGATCTTCTGCTTTTTACATTAAATCAAAAAGTAAAATAAAATAAAACTACGCCTTTTTGTTTCCTTTTGTTATCTTTGCGGTTTTTATTTCAGTCTTTCATACGTTGAAATTACTAATTTTAATAATTTCAGACTCCATTTTCATCTTTCCTCCTCCTTCTCCTGACAGAACCCTTATCCAAATTATTTTTTAGAAAGTATTTGTGATTAATACTTGTGTGTGTGTGTGTGTGTGTGTGCGCGCGCGCGCGCATGCACGCGCTCCACACCTGTGCATGGTGTATGTGAATAGGCATACATGTTACAGTGTTGTTCATTTAGAGGTCGGAGGTTACTTTTGTGGAGTCAGTTCTACCTACCACACTTATGTCTGCTCTGGGGATCTAACTCTTCTATCTTGTGTGATTGTTTTTGACAGCCCAACCATTTTATTATTTACTGCGACTCACGAGATTTTGTAGCTGTTATACACATTTTAACTATTAGCGTGTATTACAACCAGCCCACAAGTTAAGAACAAGACGCCCATTTTACAGATGAATATTTGAGGCACCCTTTCATTTTTCAAGCTACTGATTTTTATAAGTGCCAGAGGAAGGATTAGGGCAAACACAGTATGTCCACAGAGCTGTGCGATTGATTGTCTACTGTAGCATGCAGCTTGAAAACAGCATTCCTCAATTGTTAATAAGAACTCATTATGGAGGTTACTTAATCTGTGATTTACATAAAATTTTCATTCTATATTTCTTACTTCTCAGCAAGGATGCTAGCCCAGACTTTTAGGGAAACCTTACTTTTATGAAAGAAAACTTCTCCGGGTCCTAGTTCCAATGATCAAGGAAAGTCTAGAGAGAAGGCTCAGTGGTTAAGAGCCCTAACTGCTCTTGCAGAGGTCCTACATTTGTTTGCTAACACCCACATGGTGTTTAAAACCACCTTAAACTCTGCTTGCAGGTGACCCAATGTCCTCTTCTAGTCTCTACTAAGCATGTGCCCAGTGCAATGCATGTAAACACTTATACACATAAAATAATAAAAATAACTTAGAAAATAAATCAACAGTCATAGAGGTTCAAATCTCTTTCCCCTAGAGCTCAATTCTGAATAATGTAGAAAACAGCTGGGGATTTGTGGTCAAGCAAGAAGAGTGAGGGGCCAAGGGCTAGGAAGTGACTAAGAATGAGCTGAAATCATAGATTTAGTGAACCTCGACTAAGTATTTTCTTGTGGGCTAAGGACTCAAGCTTCCAAGGTAAGGCAAGCAGGACTCCATCCAACTCTGGAGAACTCATCCAAGGCTGGAGATTCTCCCTAAACTCACTAAGCTGCTTTTACACTAAATCAAAATAAGGAAGCTAGAAGACAGAGCAGGAGCAAAGTCAAGGTTTTGTTAAGAATGAGTCTTAGAAATGGTAGAGTTTCTGCCACAATCTTGTAGGAAGAGGGCTCTGTGAGTCAGCCTGAAGTCTGACTAAGGAGAGACCATTTGGTTTTATTATCTCCTCTTGTTCAAAAGATATTTTCCTCTTCTCTAAATGATAGAAGTCCATTTTTATTTGCTCATGTTTTGTTCAATAAGAAACATTAAAATCATGGGATAGGCTGAGTTGTAAAGGTTATTGCCTGTGTGGTGCTTGAGTGACAGCAGCTATTCAAGCATGGAGCCTTACCCTCAAAGCCTTCTTGTCTTGTGTGCTCCAAGACAACACAGAGACCTAGTTAAGAACTGGGCTGTGGAGGTTCAGCTCCGTGAAACTATATTGGGAAACAAAATAGAAATGTTAATTTGTAATACTGTAAGCAGACAGTCAAGGAAGGATGAAGAACTAATAATATGGCGAAGATTGACAAAATATATGAGACAGCAGGACCCAGATCACTCACAAGAAAATTACAAAGTGAAAGTTAAATGTAGCTTTCCAGGAGGTGAGAATAGCTCAGAGACAAAACATAATAACGTAATACGGTATGCTAGATAGTTGTTAGCTCAATGTTAACTCATTAACTTTTTGATTAAAGATAACAGGTATATTATTTTCATATAAAATAATTATAATCTTATGAAATTGCCCTGATTAATAAGAGCAGTAAGAATGAAAGCTGACCGAATCAACCTTTTTCAGTGTTTCTTCTGCTAGAATTTCTTATTAAGGGATCTCAGTTCAGACTTCTAAAAATATCTTAAGGATAAGAAGGCAGATTTCAACTGAAGAAATTAACTATGTGGGTGAAATTTTCTGGTTGAAATTATCAAAGTATTCTTTGAGGTCTTGACCTCATGTTATTTCGCTCCTGGAAGAAAGGAACCTTCTAGGTTAGTTCAAGCTGGTTTTCCTCTATTATTTTCTTGGCATTAGAATCATGAAGCCCGGGTTAGCTCTATACACCTGTATTGTCACATCTGTTATCAGCAATTCCATGCTCAACTGTGACATTCCAATCAGTTGGCCACACAAATTTTTTTCCAATTAGATTTTGCTACAAAGGGGCCAGATTCTTGTTGAACTTCCACAAAGAACTCTGTGGCCATGAAAATCAGAGTACGCAGTATGAATTGCTGGATTCACATTGACCAGTCAAGAAAACAGCAAGCAGTTCATCATTTGGCCCTACTATGTAGCTTCGAAGTTGTCTAAAGCCACTTTCTTAAAAATGTATTGCTGCAACAATTGTCAAAAGAGTGCAAAACTGGAAATGCTAACCTTCTCTTATTTGCCAAAATTACTCAACCTTGAGAACCAGTTGGACAAACTTTGGACAAATTTGCAATCTTTAGTTTGTAAGCCCTTATTCATCGCAGAACCAATTAGAAGAGAGTTCCTTTGTGTGATTTTGTGAATAAATACAAAATTATGTGGAGGGAGAAAGATAGCCTACATACTCAACATTTGTATACACACTAACATATACACAAAAGTAAGCAGAGATTTCAACAACATTTATCCAAAAACTTTAATGACCAGGTAAACAGCAATAAAACCTTCACTGAACTTATATTAGTTGGTTGATTCTTGTTTTTGTCTCCTTCCTATTTTTCTACAAATACAGATTTCCAGCAACTACAAACTGCAACTGTTAGCAATTCTCTAGTGAGGTAAATTGTAAAGTCAGGAATAAACTTTTCTATAATTTTATGGAAGGTTTTCAGAATACATTTATGCTTATTGAATTTATTAATGAAATGGTCGGCTACTTAATATGCATTAGTTTTTCCATTTTTTTCTAATAACGCATAATTATCTTTCTTTAGTAGACTTAAGGGAATAAGGAATTAATAAGTATCCTTAGACATCAGTGTTTGATGTATACTGGTCTACACCAGAACTACAGATCTACAAACTATTTGAACAAACCCAAGAATGTGGCAGTATATGCAAAAAAATCCAATTATACGGAGAAGTCCTCTTGCCCACTCTAGCTTTGATTCTGTTTTTGCTATATTTATCTCTGTTCAGAGTATCAGGTTTCACCATAATCATGATATAAGCTTCTCCTCACATTTAATTTTTTCAACAGAAAGTTTGCTTTAAACATTCAAATACCATCCCGATGAGGAGAATAATCATCACAGACAGTCACAGTTTGGTGATAACTTTCTAACCCCTTACCATATCCTGTCTTTAACTGTTCCCAGTTGCCATTGTGGAACACTGAGGAACTTCAACCCTAGTTGGTACAGAGCATGTTTGTCAAAGAAATTGTTGGTTTCCGTATCTCAGGAGGGTATGTGAGCCTAATTAAGGAATGACACACAATCTACTTGTACAAATCCTTGAAAGTGAAGTTTTTTAGTCAACCAACCATCATTTCTTATCCACAGCACTGTGGGTTTGCCTTTCACCCCTCAGTTAACTGGTAGTAGCAGTATTTTTGTATGTAAAGTCTTAACAAACACAAAGCAATAAGTAATCAAATACATGTATTGATTAAATGACAATTACAATAAAACAAGATTTAAAAATGTCTCAGAGAATGGTACTCTGAATCAAGACAATGAAAGGTTCCAATGAATTTAAGTGATTTATAACAATGTATCATGGTTTTTCCCCTCTTGGTGACAGACACAGCCTATAATTTGAAAAGGAAACAAAGAAGCTGTCCTTTCCCAGCATGCAGCACACTACGATTTTACTTGAATCAAATTATCTCCTTTCACCAAGAGTTTTAGTTTTTCCCCTAACTATGAATGGGTTATTGTCTGTGTGATACTTTAATGTCTTTATAGTTTGATTCTTTTTAAATAGATATTTTCTGACACAAGATTGAGACCTCCTTTTGATCTCAATGCATTATTGCACCTTTTAATCTCGGATACATTATTATCCACTGAAGTTCCTTAAGCCCATGTTCACAATACAGTAGTCTCTGGTAGGAAGCCCTGAAGGCAATATATTTAGAAGAAAGGGTCAAGGTCCTTGATTAAATCTAATGGTATCTTAGGTATCTAAGAAGACTGTGGGTTTGGATGTCTTTTTATACCATACAAGAATAATTCTAGTCCTATCCATTTCCCTTGTGTCTTTGTGTGACAATCCCATGAGATGAGTGCTATAAATCTGTCTGAGCGTGCATCGCTGCATTCAGAATGCACAATAATAATATCTTGTCAGCAAAGGGATTTTTTTTTATCCTGAAAAAGTATAGATCAATGATGAGGAAGCAATGTAAATGTAGGTGGCCTTGTAACCATAAATAAACAAGAAGGTGTTCAACATTGTATTTGGGCAATTGTAGATTTTTGTTCTTTGATCCAGTCCTCATCACCATCGTCAAATATGGACTACTTTGCAAAATCAAAGCGTGCCCCCCCCCTGTAATATATGGATTAGGAAGGAAGCAAGCTGTGAGCTGGCCAGCTCTGGAACTAATTCCTGGGGAAAACTTAAAGACAGGTATATTGCAGCATTTCTTTTTCAGTATCCTGACTGTACAGAAGTTCATTGAGATGTATAGACCTTGCATGTGGATAATTATATTCTGTAGTGTTTACTTAAGTTTTAATTTTTTGTGTGTTTTATTTTTAAATAAACTTTAAAATAATTTTAAAGGAAGGAATTACTTACTTTGTCACAGAGCCTTGGAGGTTTCGATTTGTATACCGTAGCTGCAGTGACTGTGGGCCCAGGCTGAAACAGAGAATGATGGTCACTGGGATTTGTGTAATGAGCAGGAAGGAGGATGAAAGAAAGGGGAAGAAGAGAAGAAGAGTGGGGGAGGGAAAGGAGGGAAAGGAAGGGGGAGGGGGATAGAATGGGAGGGAAACTTTCTCCTTTCGAAGTTCCATGTCTTAAAGTTTTCTGTACTTGTCTCCAGCTGTGAGTGGAGCCTTTCACATGTGTCCCTCTTTTGATGAGGGGACATTGCTCGCCACAGAAGCCTGTGATTGACTAGCACCTCACAACCTTTCCTATGAGCAAATACTGAGGAATGTCAAGAAAAAATATTGAAATTATTTTTCTTATTCCATAAGCACCATTCTGGCATCTGTTATAGGAATGTTGGATATCAATAATATAAATACAGTGGAAGACTTTGGAGTCCCATTCAGAACTTTAGGAAGAAAGAGCAATATGACACATTATTTTTGAAATGTAAGGTCCATTTCAATGTGTATATATGTAATAAAAGAAATAAAATATAAATTAAAGTTATTGTGCTAGTGAGGGTAGGAAGCCTAGAGCCTCACGGGTTCGATGTTATCCAGCAGGACTTAGGGTAAGTGGCTATGCCACATGGACAAAAGGTACGACTTACATCAAGGTCTCTGACACAGGAGGAAGAACGGCCATAACCTGAGCACAGCAAGAGTGCAAGAGAAGCATACATGAGAATCCAGGACCCTCTCTGAGACATTTCTAAGTGAATACACACAAAGGAAAGTACAACGCTGAGAAACAGACTGGCCTTGGACATATTTCCTTACAGTATGAGAAATCTCAAATTTGCTGAGGTGAAGGAAATGACATGCTTGTTTCGTGAGGCCATCACTTAAAACCTTTCAAAACTTGCATGCTAAGTAATTCTACTTTGAACACGTGAGAGCAGAAAATTTCAATACTTCTGACACAGTTTGCCTGTTTAAATATGTTAATATAAAGAAGAATATGGAAACCTTAACACTCATGTCTGCTGCAGAATTTTAAAGTATTTTTATTCTGCCTCTTTAAGTGTAACCTATATTTTCACCACAATTAACATCATTCTTGTTCTCGCTTTACAGCTAAATTTGGTTCTATGAGTTTTCTTTACTCATTCTCTTTTATAATCCAAAGACAATTGATATTTTATTTTTAATCACTTTATATTTTTATTATCGCTTAATAAAAATTATAAATAATTTGTCATTAGTTTTTAAATATTGCTTTACTGATTTTCATATGTTATTAAATTACATCTTAACATATGTAGATATGAATAGAGACGTCATAGATACTTAAATGGGTAAATGCTCATTGCTTTCTATAAAAAAAACCTATGGGAATTTAATATTTCGAATCAATGCAAATCAATATCAATTTGTTAATTAAAATAAAGAAAACACTAAAAGTTTTGTGTCTTTCATCTTCTCAGCCCTGGGCCATGATTGTGTTACATCGTTTGCTTAATTACTGATTATACTTTCTCTGTATTCATTCATAATGTTTTGTAATTTTCTTTGTGAGATTTTGCACATTTTTGTTAGATTTTTTTCCATTGGATAATTTTAAAGATCGTTCATGAGCTATTTTCCTCCCTGTAAGTCACAGACATGGCTGAATCAGTTACTTTTCTATTGTCGAGAGAGCACAATGTGAAAGCCACATATCAAAGAAAACATCTAGTTGGGCTTATGATTACAGAGTGTTTAAACCCCATGTTGAGGGAGCACGGGCCTGGGGGCAGCAACAGCTGAGGGCTCACATCTTGATGAGCAGGAGGTAGAAACCACACTTGAAACCACACGCTGGCCCTCGGTGACACACCTCCTCCAATAAAGTCCCATTTCCTAGTCCTTTCTAAATAGTTTCACTGACTGAGGACCAGGAATCCCAACATTTGAGTCTGTTGGACACATTCTCATTCAAACCACAGTAAAGACTGACATCAGCCATTTATGAAAATCTTGCAGTATAATTATATATTTGGATACATATTATATAGGTTATGAACTGTATAGTGTCTGTAAACTATAGACTTTGCATTAGGTAGTTGGACAGAGGCCCAAATGACAGGCTTAATTATTTTTGCTATATACCATCTGGAATTCAATTGTGATTTTATTTTCATTGTGGTTAACTAATCTACCAACTGATGTTGGTAAGAAATTAGGCTTCTAAGGCCTGTGGATGGCAATGGAATTTATTTCTTGTCCCTTCAGTGTGGACCGGGTTGTTTGAACTAGAGGATAGTATTTTCTCACTTCCCCCAACACAGAATTTATTTCTTGGACCTGCATCACATCTCCACTTCTGCAATATTCAAAGCCCCCTCTGCCTTGACAGATTTCTTAGGCTGATTTACCCTTTCCAGGGATGAGTTGCTCAGAGAGGGCTGTACTGCCAATCAAGGACATGATATGAAATGGAAATGATCTCAGCCAGCACATGCGAACACTAAATCTCTAGATGTTTCTCCGAATCTTTCCTGCAAATAGGTTGCCTCCAGATTTATTTCTCACAGGCTCTGTTGTAAGCCCCCTCTTGGGAGGTCTGCATGCCTGTTGGGTTCAGCTTCTGGACCAAAGATAATGTTTAAAAAAGAAGTAGAAAAGAAAGCAAACAGTGGGGAGGGAATTGAACCTAAATTTAAATAACATTGCAGGAACGGGTGTAGATTTATTCTGAATGTCCTTTCAAGTTCGGACAAAGACATTCTCAAACTCAAGGATTTTGTCCTTTATGGGTCTTTCTATACTGAGTAAAATATTCTTGAGCACGCTAGCGATAATGAACTGTTTGTGGAGAGACTAATTGAGAAAAGACTCAGGAAGTCTTCTCAGCCTCTTGTCAGTGTTCCCCGTCTCACGGAGGTCAAGATGCTGCCCGGACTTCTCATCCCATAATGATTTTTGGTAGTCCTGTCCTTCAGGAAGTAGGAGTCTGTACAGCCCTACTTCTGGCCTTCTGTTTTCCTGAGAGAGATAGGAATTGTCCTGGTATGATAAAGAGGGGTGTACATGGTGCAAAAGCGCCTTGCAAACAAAGGTTTATCCTTTTCTAACCAAGATGGGATAAAAACAACATTAAGTTTATTATGGTAGGTGGACCTTAAGCTAAGGAGTCTCTATTTTAATGAACTAGTTTACGACGCATACCCCAGCAAGCAAAATCAACTTCTTCTGAGAAATAAATACCACCAGCGACAATGCTAATAATTTTATTATTAATATGTCCTTAAGTACAAGATTAATGAGGCACAAGTGGGTCTGGGGCCCATTTACACCATCCCATGAAGTATGAATGTCTCTTAGATTCTTTTATTATTTTATAGATAAGAAACAGAGAAAAAAGGCCTAATTATTTTCCTAATATTACATAATGATAGTTGACCGTGGCATTAGTTAATTACTTTTTGATTTCAAACCAATACTTAAAATGGCTACATGATAAATTACAACTTTAAATTTCATTTCCACAATAGAGATAGAAAGTTAAAACAAAGAACAAAAAAACATTTCTTTCTGTTTGATGTCACAGTTAAGAAAAAGGTGATATAAGTCATATTTATTTAAAATGACTAGAACAATTTTAGAGTCATTTTACCTTTCTTAAAAGGTAAGGTTTGTTCTTTTTCTTACAAGAATTGAGACTTAACTACACAATATATGACTAAGCAGGTCATAGTTATGAATTAAGGATAACATACAAAAACATACGTATGTACAAAACAATTAACGAAAAAGAATCCATGACCATGGGAAATGGATTAGAGGGGGGAAAGAGAAGAGAATATAGTGTAATTATATTACAATTTTAAAATTTAATTTGAAGTAACATTTTTATATTAATCATTAATGTTGTCAAGTCTGATGTTGTACCAGGTGCTCAGGATGCTGAGTCAGGGGTATGATAAGTTTGAGTCCAGCCTAGGTAACTAAATGAAACCTTATCGCAAAATAAAAAGTAAAAGGAAGAGAGTATGTGTCTCGGCAGTGATTGATCATTTTCCTAGTGAGTGTGAATCAGTTAAATAATCACCACACAGACACAATTGGCAATTATGTAGACCATTGTGCTTTCTTTAGAATCTGCACATTTTTCTTCCTTTCTTTTCTCTTCCCTCTCCTTCCCATCTCAGCTTTTCCTTTCCTACCCCGCCCCTCCAGTTCCCCTCCCTTGCCTTCTCTTCCCTTCCTTCGTGTTCCTCCCTCTCCCTTTTCTTCCTTTCTCCCTTCCGTCGCTCCTTCTTTCCTCCCTCTCTTCCTCCAGTCACTCATCCATCCATTACTTCTTCCTTACCAACCTCCTTTCCTTATGTCTTTAATAATCAAGGTTATTATAAACTTATCTTCAACGTGATGATTATTTTGACATTAAAAGACATTTGACCAAGCCATTACTACCCCCCTCAGATGGCAGAGACAGATGGCCTGCGCTTCCCAGGATGCTTTTCGGCTCCACTCTTAACGCATTAGTGGCAGAGTCTTAACAGTGTCTGGGATAGCACATCCATCATCCTCCTGTTTGTCTCCATTTTTACTATTGAAAACTTTTCCTAGTTTGCTATAGACAAGCTGGCTGTTCAGGCTGTGTACTGAGCTGCAGGCCTCTGCTGTCCTGGCTCCTCCAGAAGGATTAAAATAAAGCGAGCAGCCAAGCAGGAAGGGCATGCTTCAGTAGAGAAACTGTCCACTGAGAATGTTTCTCCCCCTCCCCATTCCCATCCCCCTCTATCCTCCGCCCCCCACCTCCCCCGCCCGATCACCGTCTTGTCTTCCCCCTCTACCCCTTCCTCTCTGTCCCCCTCCTCCTCTCCCTCCACCCCTTCCGTTCCCATCCCCCTCCCATCCCCCTCCCATCCCCCTCCACCCTTCCTCTGCTTCCTGCTCACAAAGAAGACTGATGTGATATTGAAATATGATGTTGAGAGCTGATTTATTGACAAGGCTTAGCACAAATCTTCACTTGGGTGGGATTACTGACTTGGAGTGCCACAAAGCCGAGTTACCATAAAGTAACTATGTTATCACAAGAGGACACAAAGTAAAAGAATTTCCTAAACAAGTCCCTCAAAACCCTTCAGTTGTAAAACATGGTTAGAAGACGTTTTAAAATAATTACATGATCAAGTGTTTAAGGTGGTTATTGGCAGTTAGTGGTTGCTCCCCTACTTATGGGGACACTGACAAGGACATTTCTGTCCTCAGGTGATTTGCACTCCTTTGCTGAGTGTCATTCTCAGGAGTGAAAATGCTCATCACATCAGAAATAAAAGCGGACTATGAATACTAGGATGTGTGTATAATATTCTCAGCCAGACCTTCTATGAAATAATGGTAGATTAATGCAAGTTCTTAATTGCTGAAGGCAAGACCTGTTGTTGAACATAAAAAAAAAAAAACCTGATACATACAATTAACATTAGATGGGCTGAGCAGATTATGTTTATATATTTAGGATGCACATATATACACATATATGTTTTTATAATATCTGAGGATACATAATATATGTTTGTAAATTTTTAGGGATATATAATTAATATATATGTAATATATGTTATATAATAACACATGTAATATATGTAATATAATATAATAATTAAAGAGTAGTGTAGTTGGACTAGGAATTTTAAGGAGAGCATGGTGGTAGTCAGGGTACATAGTCAGAGCTACAAGGAAGAGGAAAAGGAAAATGATATGATTACACTTTACTTTAAAATTTTTTAAATACTAGATTCTTTTCTATTCTTCCTCTTATACAATATATCCTAACCTCATTTTCCCCTTTCTTCATTCTTCCCTTGTTTCCCAGGTCCATTCCTCATCTTAAAAAAAAAAAAAAAAACAAGCCTTAACAATGTGCAATAAAACTAGCCACAAACCCTCACCTCAAGACTGGATGAGGCAACCCAGTAGAAGGAAAGGAGTACCAAGAGCATGGTAACAGTCAGAGACACTCCCACTCTCAACGGTAGGAATCCCACAAAAGCATCCAGCTAAAACCATAATGAATTTGCAGCCTGAGGTTCTGGAGAGACTGCCTATTATTTAAGAACCTTTATGGCTAATATGGAGGACCAGGTTTCAATTTTTATGGTTCACATGGCCATTCACAGTCATCCTTAACTACACTCTCAGAAGACCCAGTGCCCTCCACGTCCTCTGTGGGTATCAAGCACACATGCAGAACACCTGAATGAGTACAGGAAAAAGACTCATACACAAAATTTAATTTTTTTAAAAAAATTGGATTATTGGCTAATAATTTCAAAGCTGAGCAAGTTTCCCATTCCCTAACTTTGTTCAGGAAATAGCGAAAATTATTTGTGACATGAGATCTTTAATTTTTAATATGTCACAGAGGACAGATAATCACTGTTCTGTTCTCAAAAGCATCACATATTAAGTAGATAATTAAAATTCATACAACAATAAAAACATTTCAAAAGTAATAACCATTTAAAATCAAAATTATTACTTTCATATATTTCTCATTAGTATTAGAAGAAAAATAGAAATTGACTGGGACACTGATTTTTCAAGGCTACAGGCATAAAAAAATGCCCTACGTAACACCTTCCTTTCTTTTTGTTCTTTATATTCTTTAACCTTATTTTACAGTCCAGTCTTCATCCCCTTCCCAGTCTGCTTTCTGACTGTTCCATACTCTGACCCCCTCCTCATCTCTAACAGGATGTCACCACTCCCCTACCTCCATCTCACCAGACCTCCCCATTTCCTGGGGCCTCAATTCTCTCTAGGGTTAGGTGCATCTTCTCTCACTGGACCTCAAAGGACCTGGCAGTCCTCTGCTGTATATGTGTTGGGGGTCTCATATCAGCTGGCGTATGCTGCCTGGTTGGTGGCTCCGTGTCTTAGAGATCCAAGGGATCCTGGTTAGTTGGGAGTATGGGGTTGCCCTCCTCCTCGGCTTCTTCTACTTTTCCCTAGTTCAACCACAGGGGTCAGTAGCTTCTGTCCACTGGTTGGATGTAAATATCTGACTATTTCACTGATCGGTGGGCCTTTTGGAGGGCAGTCATGCTGGGCTCCTGTCTGCAAGCACACCATGAGTAATAGCGTTGGGTGTTGGAGCCTTCCCTTGAGTTGGACTCCAATTTGGGCCTGTCACTGGACCTCCTTCCCTCAGGTTCTTCTCCAGTTTTGTCCCAGCAGTTCCTTCATACAGGAGCAATTCTGGGTCAGAGTTTTTGACTGTGAGATGGCAACCTCATCCCTCATTTGATGCCCTGTCTTTCTACTGGAGGTGGACTCTACAAGGTCCCTCTCCCTACTGTTGGGCATTTTATCTAAGGTCCTTCCCTTTGAGTACCAGAGACCTGGGAGGTAAAACACACACTCTTCTTTCAACATCGCATTTTTTCAAAGAATCTTTATTCGTTCAAATTAATCATTTTTAAATTTTTGAAATTATCATGTAATTACATTATATTTTCCTTATGTTTCTAAAACTTCTGTAAGCCCCCGCCCCCTGCTGTTTCATGTCCGTGGTCTCTTTTTTCTTTAATTGTTATTGCATGTGTACATGTATATACACATATATGCCTAAGCATGACCTGCTCAGTCTGTATAATGTCACTTGTTTGTAGGTTTTGAAGGATGACTGTTTGGTACTGGGTAACCAGTTTGTGTGTGTGCTTCTCTCCAGGGACTAGTTCTCTGACTCCCAGTATTACCTGTTGGCCAGGTAAAGTTGAGGCCCTTTCCCCTGTCCACTTAGCATGTCTATTGTTTCTCTCCTTTTCAATTCATTTTCGAGCAGCCATGTTGGTGAGAACCTTTGGGTATAGATTCTGACATTACTAGGAGAGACAATCTCATGGCAAACTCTCTGATCCTCTGGTTTTCCACTCTTCCCCATCCTTCTTCCTCATGTTCTCTGATCCTTAGGTGTAGGAGTGTTTTGTAAATGTATCCACTGAGACTTGGCTGCGTGACTCTGCATTTCAATTGGTTGTGATTTTCTGTAGTATTTTCAGTCTCCACAAGCCAAAGGATACCTAACAAAAACCTCCATACCAGACATGAGAAATTCTCTTTGAGATTGTTAGTCAGGGAAGTACGGGTGACCCAGAACATTGAAGGCCATTGATAGTGCCATTGTCGTTGGTTGGCCCTTAAAAGTCGAAGGTAAGTCCCTCATGTTTAACACATCATACACATCAGCCACAGTACCCATTAGCCCCAGAGATGAAACTAGCCCAAATGCTTCCTCCATCTGGACTAATATTATTTTACCAGAAGGAGCTTCCAAAGGAGGAAAAGAATCATCAGTCTAACCCACATTTTAGTCCTCTGAAGCACATACAATGAGCATGGCACACAACCCTAAAGGTGCAGTAATGGCACGAATAGCTTGGAAGTAACCAGCAACTCTTTAATTGGGCATCGGACCCTCTCAAAGTAACAACACTGGTCATGGAAACCTAATTATCTGCTCAGTTCTAGTAAAATCACGGATTTCGAAGGGGAACACACAACCAGTAATTTATTAAACCAGTGTAATCTCTAACAGCAAATAATTCTAAATATGCTTGCGTATTTAATAATGATAACAATCCCCTCAGAAATTCCCTCCATTCTTTTGCAAATATCATGGCTAAGGGTGCAGTTACACTTGGAGTCACCTCAGAGAATCTACATTCAGATGATTGGAGTCTTTAAGCTGAGAGGAAGGAAGAAGCACTTCATGTTACTTCTCCTTCAGGCTCGTGTGAGTCGTCTTCCTCATCACCATTATCTACTTTGTTTTGGATCTGAATTTTGCTATATTTATATTATATTTTGTTAGTATTTTTAACTTCTGATTGGGTAAGCAAATTTAACATGCGATACCCATCTTCCTATGAGGGTTTCCTTATATCAGTGTTTATTTTTAAATATATATATATATATATATATATATATATATATATATACATCTCTTAAATTAATTTTTCTTTTATAAATTCCATGGTATTCTTTTGGCTAGATAAATGTCTGTGTAGTATCTATTCAGTTCACGCTGAGCCCAGCAGAAGACATTAGATCTCTAATGTCTGGAGTTACTGGAGTTAGAGATGGTTGTAAGAAGCCATGTGGGTCCCAGAAACTGGACCTGCGTCCTCTGGAAAAGCAGCTAAGACTTTTTAACCACTGTGTAATCTCTTCAGTTTCTCTCATACCACTTTGCATAGAACAGTTAATGTAACTCGCAGATGCTCCTGAACACAAGGAAATATTAAGTTAATGAGAAGACTGAGAGAGCCTTGAAAGCTAGACAACCCGAGTTCTATCAGGGTTTTATTAACTTTCAAAAGCTGTGTTATTAAGGCAGTGCAGAGTTTGCACCAGTAGGCCATTGGCATTCCTTCTGAAAAGCCAACAGTCTTCTTCTTCTTCTTCTTCTTTTTTTTTTTTTTGGTTCTTTTTTTCGGGGCTGGGGACCGAACCCAGGGCCTTGCGCTTCCTAGGTAAGCGCTCTACCACTGGCCAACAGTCTTCTTTAAAAGATCAACCACTCAATGGAAATTCACCTGATAGTGCTTTTAAGACCAATTTACTCAGATAAAAGCACACACATAGATCAAACAAATACATGTTCTTTCCTTGTGGCATATGATCAACTGCAATTTGTGACTTGCAAAAGAGATAAAAAATGAGTCTTAAGGTTATTGAGACCGAGCACTAGTTAATTATTCATGGTGTTGTAAGTATTAGGCGATCAGTATATGTACATTTTTAATTATTCTCCAGAAGATTTATTAAATTAGCAAGAAGGGGCTCTCTTAACATGTATCATGTGGTCTGTTTCAGCTTCATTACCTGGACTATTGGATTGTAAGTGAGGAGTACTTAAATATCTATTTATTATCTAATTGCTGAAGAAACCTGATAAATTTAAGTTGCAGGCTCATGGAAAATATAAGATAAATTGAGAAGTAACTGAATGATTGATTCATCTCCTCTAGGGTGAAAAAAATAGAGAACATAAATGTGTCAAGTCCAGTTACAGAGAATTGATGTTTTATGTTACTCCCTTTGAAGTCAAAATTAAATTTCCTTAAAAGGTTGTATTAAAAAGGAGATGGGATGGAACCATGAACCAACACACTATTACTTTAATAAATCTGGGAGAAAATACATTTTGAAAACTTTTCTAAAAAGTGATATTAAATTGATTTATTCGGTCCTAAGCAGTAATTATGGAATGTGCTTATCTAGGAACCCTCTGCTTCTATTGATCCACATGTTCTCTGATGAAAAGCTCATAATTCATTATGTTCTTGAAGTTTGGGGTTGTTAGAATTATTTATGAGCCATAGCTTCAGGTGCTGGTAACTAAGGTAGTTGAGATGATAATTTTACAATGTAACACAGGGATGGGTTCCCCGAGCCTAGTGTGTAGCAGTTGGATCCCGGAAGTGTGGACACACAGCAGGTAGATTTCTTGTAGGCTTCATAGGCGCTACACTGGACCTTGATTCTACAGAATCTATAATGGCATTGCATCTTTTTTTTCTGATCCAGGTTTCCTCTGGAAAATTCATTGATTAAGGAGCAATGGGTTTCTTTCTGTCTATATTCTTGACTTTTACAAAGACCTGAACACAGCCTATGGACGTGTGGTTCTATAGATTGTTTCCCCAAGTACTGTAAGAATGAGTATTTCGAAACAGTAAAATAAACAGGTCAGAGTAACATCACAGCAATTCCTAGACAGTTTTCTCTCTTCACTGGTCGTGTGTCCTGACTTAAAGATAAACTGTTTCTTCTTTTTGAGCATTTGACTTTCCATCTTGCATCCTCTTTAAATCCATCCCATTTCCTGTTTGCACGGGTGGCACCCACTGCTAGGCAGTCGCCTAGCACTAAGCAATTCAACCTCCTTTGACTTGTTCTGGTTCCTCAACACTTGTATCCAATTAGCCACACTGTCCCATTAATGAGACAGCATAACTGCCTCCCATCTGTTTGTTCTTTCAATTCCCAGGGACATAGCTATTTCAGGACTTCATTACATATCTCCAGGACAAAGGCAATCTTCTTCTAAATGGTCTGTCTACCTCTAGCTTCCTCCTTGGCCAATGCTCCCTGCAGCCAAATTAATCTTCCTAAAGCACAGCTCTAATTATGTCATTCTCCGGCCCAAAAACTTGTAATCGCTCCCTTTTGACTCATAAATTAAATTAAAAATCTCCTACTTGGCTATTCTGATGTTGGATAATTTGAGTACAACAACCTGACTTTTCAACTTTGCTAGCCACTAGCCTACGACTTGGTCTTGACAATCAAAACACAGGTTATACACTTAAATTTCATTAAAAAATATTTTTATTGTTCATTTAATTTAGAATTTGGAACATCTCTTTAAGAAGATTAGTAAAGAAATAATATCCATAAAAATGTCATCTACTCTAAACATGTCATTATCTTATTAAAAGCAGAAATCTTACAAGTTTGGAGATGATAATGATTTCTAAATGAACCGATTTGTCTTTCTAAGACATTAACTATTCTATACAATTTGCTACCATCAGGATCTTGTAAACGACTCATCATGGTGTGGAAATCACAGAGTCAAATTACTTAGCAAACACACGCTGTGTTCCTGATCTTGGAAGTCACCCTTCTGCATGTTGGAAGTTTTGAATGGCACCTCAGTTCTTCACTGTGTTGCAGGAGCAGCCATGAATTTGGGGGAACCTCAATGATCCCGTGACCCCTTAGGCATACAATGAAAGGAGAATTGAAATTTCACAAGGCCCTTAAGATTACTTTATAGCGACAGAGCCTGCACCATCCAGTGTCGTTGATTTAAACGTGCGTCAAAATCACACACTTCACTAGCCTGTGATTGAGAAACAGGAGTTGGAATCACAATAAATTCCCATTCCAGTTGTTTTATCTCATGAGTGTCTCGACTGTTTTCAGTGTCACATGTTTCCATCTTCAGATAGGCACGTGCAGTAGCAGAGAAAACATGTGTGTGTGTATGTGTGTGTGTATGAGTGTGTGAGTGTGTGTGTGTGAGTGTGTGAGTGTGTGTGTGAGTGTGTGTGTGAATGTGTGTGTGAGTGTGAGTGTGTGTGTGAGTGTGTGTGAGTGTGTGAGAGTGTGTGTGTGAATGTGTGTGTGAGTATGAGTGTGTGTGAGTGTGAGAGTGTGTGTGTGTGAATGTGTGTGTGAGTGTGTGTGTGAGTGTGTGTGAGTGTGTGTGGGTGTGTGTGTGTGAGAGTGTGTGTGTGTGAATGTGTGTGTATGAGTGTGTGTGTGAGTGTGTGTGTGTGTGTGTGAGTGTGTGTGTGTGTGAGAGTGTGTGTGTGAGTGTGTGTGTGAGTGTGTGTGGGTGTGTGGGTGTGTGTGTGTGAGAGTGTGTGTGTGAATGTGTGTGTGAGTATGAGTGTGTGTGTGAGTGTGTGTGTGTGGGTGTATGTGTGTGAGTGTGTGTGTGTGTGAGAGTGTGTGTGGGTGTGTGGGTGTGTGTAAGTGACTAGAATGCAGTTGTTTACAATAGAAGACTGTATTTTAGATGTCTGTTGTTGTACGAGGTGAAAATGGCTGAAAGCTTAGAACCCATGGTGTTTTTTTTTTGTTTTGTTTTGTTTTTTGTTTTTTCTAAAATGAAACAGATGGCAAATACCTTGGGCACAGAACTTGGGTCCCAAACCTTTGGTGTAACTAGAAAGTCTGGACACCTTAGAGTAAAAAAGCCATAGTCAAAATATAAAAAGTGATAAAAGTGACTGCTCCAATAAACTTTTGTTTAAGAACACTAAAATTTAAATTTACCACTTTATTTACAGTTTAAATATTATTTCTATCTGAAAACTCTGCAACTATTCTAAAATGTAAAAGCCATTTTCTAACACAGACACCACATAAAAGTAGTCATAGCATGTTGCTGTCAGTTGCAGACATGCCATAAACATAAAATCTATATCGATTCATGTCTTCTGGGAATAAACGGATAACATAAAGTTATGTCAGGTATCTAAGCTGGGGATGTGATCGCTGGTGCAGCATTTCACTAAAATGCGCGAGGCCATGGATTTAATAAGCAGCACCTAAAGTAACAGCAGCAGGTCGTGCTAGACTTAGGAGAGTCAATTTGAAATGAATGTGTTATCATTTACTTAGACGTCAGAGAGGTAGTTGGACCTTTTCTTACCTATAACTCTTTTCTGAGATCGAGATTTCTGAACTCTGTTCTGGAATCTGCAATTTATAAGGCATGGTGGAGGAAATTGATCTTTGTCCTTCATCAATATTCAGATATCTGATTTTTTTTATGTGAACATCAGAATCAGATTAAATTGGAGAATATGGGAAAACTAACTTGAACAGGAAGGTTAGACTTCGCTTACATGCCTTCGCTTGATTCTGGATTTTATACTCAAAGATATTTACAGTTTGATAGCCCACATCATCTACAATATCTACGGCAAATACACTGGATCTAGGTTTTAATTTTTCACACAGGCCAAGGAATTTGCCAGGCAACTCTGTGCCATTTTTCAGGAAAAGGAAACTAGTGGTTTCCTTTAGATCTGAAGCTTGCAGTAGGAGATCATTTTGAGTTATCAGCTTGTCTTCTACATGCCCTTCTCATGACGGCGTTTTCCTTGGGCTCTTTTGTTACATTTTAGGTGAATGAGTCTAATTTAGCCTTGAAATATTAATTGTAGTCTTTGGTGAAATGATGAATTATTGTGCCTGAAGGATATCTGTAAAATCGTGTGCACAAAATACGTGAACTGCATTACTTGCCCATGTGGTTTAACTATCAACTCATTCAAAACCTTAGTGCCTAAAGAAATTCTGCTCTTTGATTTAGTATTATGTCTTATATTAACAATATTTTATCATTAAATATTACGTCATTATCTTGGCATTTTATATTATAGAGTGAACAATTAATGAATATGTTATAGATAACACAAGGAACAGAAACTAAGTTCTAGTTTTTTGCTTTTTCACGATAGTTTTCATTTTATCATAAATTTTCTCTAAGTATTTTTTGTCTTTCTGTCATCCTCTCTTTTCCCTCAGGGACTGCTGATAATCCTGCGTCATTGTATATCCTTGCGTTGATTGAGAAGGAAAATTTTCAATCTATATCCAAACTGAGGGGCACACCTTGCTGTAAACATTTTGCTAATATTATAAACACCTTACATTTGATTAGCATACCCTCTTGAAAGTGAACATGTGAATATATATTAGGGGATATGTGGTATGAAAAGCAATTTCATGAGAGTTGATTACAGCTATAGTTTTCTCACTCTTCTTTTTGGAAATACAACTTCAAAATAACTAAACATATATTATAAGCTAGTATTTTGGATACTTATGTAAGTATGCAAAACAATATGAAGAGGGCTTCATTCTTCAAGAATATATTCTGTGGGTCTAAGAGGATTTACAGAACTGATACTGAACTTAAATTATTTAAATTATAATTTCAGCCTCTTACTGATTTTATAACCCTGGGCTATTACTTAAATTCCTGAAACTTACGTTTCCTGACTATGAATTGATTAAGATATCTCCTTCATACAATGATCTAAAGAATAAGTAAGTTGGGAGATAAAATATATTTATCATGGGTTCCATCATAAGCACAGAGCATGAATTTCTCCCACTTATAATTATTATCTTTGCTCTTAAAGTCAAGAAAGGGCAGTGACATGTTGGAGCTTCTGACCATCTTCAGTTTGGAACAAGGAGGTGTTTGGAGAAGGCTTTTAAGGAGGTGATGTGCTCGCTGGGTCTAATTTATGGGAACCCAGACAAGTTTGCAAACAAGCTCCTTTCCTGTGAAGATGGGGCTTAGCAGTCTCATTCTGCAGGTCAATGCTCACTTACTATTCTCTTTGCCTGAATTCTCCCAACAGTTGAAAACATGTGACTATAATTGTAGAGATATGGTTTTTCCACCAATACTCACAATATTGTGTTCTTTGATTCTCTTGTATAGGCATTTGGCATGAAGGAAAGAAAAAACAAAACACATATTGAAATAAATCCAAAAGAACCATCTTTAAAAACAAACACACAAACAAACAAACAAACAAAAAACCTCCATAGTCCATTTTCAAGTTTTAGTACTACTCAGAAACGTTAAGGTTACATGAAAATGAATTGCCCGGGGAAGCAAATGCACATCTCTGACAGCAGGCTTGTATCAGGTTCTGATAGCTATCAGCAGACAGATGACCCAAAAGAACAGTCTAGAAATCAAACATGCACAGTGGAACTTTTGATTAAGACACAACTTTGGACATGCTGCAAGGTCCTTGGGCTTCCATGAATAAAAGAGCTTGGCTGCCTAATTAGAATCTTGATTCCCCATTCATATTGGCAAATGTTATTTTGTCTGTGCAACGATGGAAAGATGCTTCCTACTGGGAAAGGTGTGATGAGTCTAAATGAAACCTATAATTCCTGTGATTATAGCCCCTGCAAATGAAAGAATCTGATTTGCCAGGAGTCCTAATAATAGGCAAGACCACGGGGGCAAAATAGCAATCAGAGGTTAGTGAATGTCTTTTACATTTATAGAGAAATCCGTGTTTCTTCTAATTCTGCTCAGAGCCATGCAGTGAAGCTCACGTTTCCAATCACCTGTGATGCCCCCTACCCATATTTGCATGGAGAAGGTTTTTATTTTATTTTTTTTTATGAAAGATGGTTGTGTAGATGAACTTGACAGTTCAAGTCTCAGCTCTGTCTTTGATGAACTTCTGGATCTCGTAAGCAGCTCTTTACTACCTTCTTTTGTTCTTCTGAGCACCCATGAAAGGGTACAGTTTATACTCATTGGCTTCCGGGATCTCCCCTTTAATACACAGGCGCCCAAGACAACAAAAGACTAGAACCCAGAGTTTATTTCTGCAGTCCAACTGATTTAGATAAAGGCTAAATTATTCTGAATAACAATTTTCATATATTTTAAAACAGAACGGTTATCAGAAGACTATACAGGAGGACTCAAAATAATTTAGCTTCTTAAATACGAGGCACTAGAACCTTTTTTTTTTTTTTGGAGAATCTGTTTTAAGGAGTAGATTTTGAGATTAGAAACACTAAAACATTATTTAGCTTTACTAATGATTTCAGGTTCATGCTGTCTTAGAAAACGCTGCGCTGGTGTCTTGTGTCCCACGAGTTTTCTTGACAATTAGTAGAAGCATTTTCGGCTTTTAAAAACTATAATACAATGTAAGTTCCAGGTAACATGTTGAATGTAACATGTTCCCCACAGGTTCCTGCATCTGGACATTTCGACCCTAATAGTGATGTGTTTTGGATAGTTTATAAAACTCTTAAGATGTGGAGCCTCGTGGTTGGGCGTGGTCACAGGGTGGGCATGGAGGCCTCAGAGTCTGATTCAACTTCCTTTCCTCTCCCTTTTCCTGACTGCAGACACCCAGTGATGAGCTTCCGCTTCGTATCGTGGTGCCTGTTTTCACACATCCCCAGCACGGTGCATTGTATCCCCATTAAACCATGAACCAACATGAGCCCTTTCTTACCTAAGTTGCTCCTTGTCAAAATTTGGTCACAGCAGTGAGATAAATTAAAATATTAGCAAATATAGCCTCAAACTGTTAAGACGTGCCAAGCTCTCTTCTAGTATTACCTTGTTATCACATGTATGGTTATGTTTTTGAAGCTATCTTTCATATCTTTATTTTATAGTACAATAATAGATTTCAAATACTATTTCCAGAGGGTCATTATTTAGCTGACAGAAGAGAAAACCAGGTACTGAGAATCTCACAACTGATCTCAATCCATACCCCATTGACCTGATGCTAATGTAATGTAATGTTAATTAACGATATACTCGTTGTCAGCAGAGAAACATCTCTTACATCCAAGATAAAACAATTAACAAGAGTTAAAAAAAATCATGGCTTGATGCTTTAAAATTGTCACAGTTCTTCACATACAAGAGAATTTGTTTTGAATTTTGTTTTGACTCTCAATCAGTTAGCTGAAGCATCGCAAGCAGGCATAGGTGATGATCTGGTTGGGGTTTTGATGCAGTGTTGGTGACCTGGGGCTGTATCGTCATAACACAAACATCTGTGGTTCCAAGAGACAGGCACGCTCATTACTGGATCACTAAACTTCCAGCAAGCATTTTAGTTCCTTCTGTACCTTGTAATAGGATTATTATACTAATCCATTTATAAATGCTAAAACTCTGCAGCCCTCCACACTGTGATATAACACCAGTTATATCTACTAAGAATCCTTTAAATTATACTTTCTTATACCTACTGACATTTCAAAATCTGGTTTTTCTATAAGTTGGAAAATGAACAATACTGATTCTTGGATAACATAAATTATAAAATTTTAGTGATCTATTATTTACTTTTAAAATTAGGTTTTTATTTCCTTCAAAAGTAGAGAAAATAGTTCCTACATTTGAGTCCATAAAAATCAATATTTATTGGAAGATACATGGCTTAGGTTTTCAATTGCTGTGAAGAGACACCATGACCAAAGCAACTCTTATAAAGGACAACATTTAATTGGGGCCGGCTTACAGGTTCTGAGGTTCAGTTCATTATCATCTTTGCAGGATGCTTGGCATCGTCCAGGCAGGCATGGAACTGGAGAAGCTGAGAGTTCGACATCTTGTTCTGCAGGGCAACAGAAGACTAGCTTCTGGGCAGCGAGGAGAACGGTCTCTTAAAGCCCACCCCCACAGTGACTCACTTCCTCCAACAAGGTCACAATTACTCCAACAAGGTCATACCTCTAAATAGTGTCACTCCCTGGGCCAACCATATTCAAACTACCACAATCCATGCTAGGTTTGATTTGGATTTATTTTTGTTGTTGTTATTGTTGTTGTTGTTGCTGTTGTTGTTGCTTTTGATAGCTCAGATGATAGTAAAACGGCTTCAGATAAGGCAGTTTGAAACTACACACTAAAGGTTGTGGGAGTGTGAAAGGACTGTGGCTTCTTCTGAGCTGAGAGTCTCCTAAATACTGTACACAGAAGTATGCTAATATGATGTGTCTGCCTGTGAAAAACATAGATCTGCCTCATGTTTTAAGAAACCAGGCCAGTGCTTGTTTAACTCAGCATCTCAAAGAAGTGGGTGGAGCTCCTTCACAAAACCACATTTGTGGCTGTTTCTATGGAACACAGTTGTTGCTAACATCTCTCCAAAGGAAGTCCATAGTTAGGGAAACTAGTGAATTGAAACCCATTGTAATGGTTTTAAATATATCATTTTCTTACTTCTCTCACCCCCTGATTCACCACTAATCCCCCACCTTCCAATACACCACTGGACATCTTTATTTCTCCACTTGGATTTGCCTCTAGACTTTTTCCACATCCTGAATACAAAATTTCAGAAAGTAGACACCAGCTGTAAAGGATTAAAGATGGAGAGAAGCTCACTGCTAGTAAAGACTATTGACTAATCTAAACTATGTAACAACTGCGTGTCCTCCCAATTTCCCTGGGGGATGGGATAAAATGTAATTTTTTAAACTAGAAGATATATTTTCTTAGGAACCAAAGGGACTGAGGACACCAGGAGAACATGGCCCACAGAATCCACTAAGTAGGGCTCATAGGGACTCTTAGAGACAGAAAAAGCAATCACAGAGTTTACACGGGTCTGTGCTTGCTCCTCTGCATGTATGTATGTTACGGTTGTTAGCTTCGTGTTTGTGTAGGGCCCCTAACAGTGGGAGTAGGGTGTCTCTGACTCTTTCTCCTGCTCTTGGAATCCTTTTCCTTCTACTGGATTGCCTTCCTCAGTCTTGATATAAAGGTCTAGTTTTATTGCATCTTGTTATGCTTTGTTCAGTTGATATTTCTGGGAGCCCTGCTCTTTTCTGAAGGGATAAGTGAATCTGTGGGAGAGGGAAGATAGAAGAACAGGAATTAGGATGAGTCAGGAGAGAGGACAATGTGGAAGCCCTACGGCTTCCTGACACGGCTTGGGTTACCAAGAACCAGAGACTAGACATAAAAAAATGTAACATTAAATTGACTCCTAATGATATTCTTTTATACTCATAGATTGATATCTTACTCAGCTATCACCAGTGAGATTTCTTCCTGTAGCATATGGGAACTCATATAGAGACCCGCAGCCAGACATTATAGAAGGAGAATGGGGGGATGTCAGAAACATATATATATATATATATATATATATTCAGATAGATAGATAGATAGATAGATAGATAGATAGATAGATAGATAGATAGATATAGAGATAGAGATAGAGAGAGACTCTGGAAAACACACTAGTAAATGGAAAATATCTCTCAAATTCCTCCCCTCAGAACTCAGGGAACCATGTGGAAGAAGAAGCAGAAAGCACATAAGAGACAGAGAATATTGTGGACACCAGGAAAACAATGCCCTTTAAATCAACGTACTCAACGCTGATTAGAACTCAGAGACTGAACCAGCAATCACAGACCCACAGGGCTTTGTACTGTAATTTTCAGTTGAGTACGTTTTTGGAACTCTTAAATGTGTGAACAACTGGGCCTCTTATTCTTGTGATTTCTCTTGGGGATCTTTTATTTTTCTGTTTGTTTGCCTTATCTAACTTCAATGTGATGGATTTTGTCTTCTCACATTATATTGTATTTTGTTATATTTTGTAATCTCTTAGATGCCATTTGTTTTTTATTGGTTGTTTTATTTATTTACATTTCAAATTTAATCCCCCTTCCTAGTTTCCCCTCCATAAACCCCATATTTCCTCCTCCTGCCTCTATGAGGGTGCTCCCCAACCCACTGCCCACTCCTGCCTCAGTGCCCTAGCCTTCCCCTACACTGGGGCATCAAGTCTTCACAGGACCAAGGGGATTCCCTCCTATTGATGCCAGATAAGGCCATCCTCTGCTACATGTGCACCTGGAGCCATGGGTTGCTCTTTGGTTGGTGGTTTAGTCCCTGGGAGTTCTGGGGAGTCTGGTTGGTTAATATTGTTGTTCTTCCTATGGGGAAAGAGTGGAGCAGAGACTGAGGAAAGGTCATCCAGAGACTGCCCCACCTAGGGATCCATTGTACCTGCAGACACCAAACCCAGACACTATTGCTGATGTCAAGAGGCCTATTCTTTTCTAATGAGAAAACAGGAAGGAAGAAGATCCTGATTAGAAGGGACATAGTAGCTCTGCTCCCAAACCCCATGGGAGAGAGACCTCACCGCTTGGTCAGGTGGGCACTCCTGAGGCTGCAGAGCGGAAGAGACCACCAACACTGCCCACCCCTGCTCACATCCCTGGCCCAAGAGAAAACTGTATACGGCCTCTGGGTCCCCGTAGAGGAGGGCCCAGGAGCAGCAGATCCACTGCGTCTGAGACACCGCCAGAACCTGAAGGGACCAACCAGATAAACAGTTCTCTGCACCCAAAGCCTGTGGGAGGGAGAGCTAAACCTTCAGAGAGGCAGACACGCCTGGGAAACCAGAAAAGACTGCACTCTGCACACATCTCTGACGCCAGAGGAAAACACCAAACGCCATCTGGAACCCTGGTGCACAGAAGCTCCACGAAAGGGCGGCACAGATCTTCCTGGTTGCTGCCACTGCAGAGAGCTCATAGGCAGCACCCCGCGAGCAAACTTGAGCCTCGGAACCACAGGTAAGACCAACTTTTCTGCTGCAAGTGACCTGCCTGGTGAACAAAAGACACAGGCCCACAGGAACAGCTGAAGACCTGTAGATAGGAAAAACTACACGCCTGAAAGCAGAACACTCTGTCCCCATAACTGGCTGAAAGAAAACAGGAAAACAGGTCTACAGCACTCCTGACACACAGGCTTATAGGACAGTCTAGCCACTGTCAGAAATAGCAGAACAAAGTAAAACTAGAGATAATCTGATGGCAAGAGGCAAGCACAGGAACCCAAGCAACAGAAACCAAGACTACATGGCATCATCACAGCCCAATTCTCCCAACAAAGCAAACACTGAATATCCAAATACACCAGAAAAGCAAGATCTAGTTTCAAAATCATATTTGATCATGATGCTGGAGGACTTCAAGAAAGATGTGAAGAACTCCCTTAGAGAACAAGTAGAAGCCTACAGAGAGGAATCGCAAAAATCACTGAAAGAATTCCAGGAACACATAAATAAACAAGTAGAAGCCCATAGAGAGGAGTCACAAAAATCCCTGAAAGAATTCCAGGAAAACACAATCAAACAGTTGAAGGAATTAAAATGGAAATAGAAGCAATCAAAAAGAACACATGGAAACAATCCTGGATATAGAAAACCAAAAGAAGAGACAAGGAGCTGTAGATATGAGCTTCACCAACAGAATACAAGAGATGGAAGAGAGGATCTCAGGAGCAGAAGATTCCATTGAAATAATCGACTCAACTGTCAAAGATAATGTAAAGCGGAAAAAGCTACTGGTCCAAAACATACATGAAATCCAGGACTCAATGAGAAGATCAAACCTAAGGATAATAGGTATAGAAGAGAGTGAAGACTCCCAGCTCAAAGGACCAGTAAATATCTTCAAAAACATCATAGAAGAAAACTTCCCTTACCTAAAAAAAGAGATACCCATAGGCATACAAGAAGCCTAGAGAACTCGAAATAGACTGGACCAGAAAAGAAACACTTCCCGTCACATAATAGTCAAAACACCAAACGCACAAAATAGAGAAAGAATATTAAAAGCAGTAAGGGAAAAAGGTCAAGTAACATATAAAGGCAGACTTATCAGAATCACACCAGACTTTTCACAGAGACTATGAAAGCCAGAAGATCCTGGACAGATGTCATTCAGACCCTAAGAGAACACAAATGCCAGCCCAGGTTACTGTATCCTGCAAAACTCTCAATTAACATAGATGGAGAAACCAAGATATTCCATGACAAAACCAAATTTACACAATATCTTTCTACAAATCCAGCACTACAAAGGATAATAAATGGTAAAGCCCAACATAAGGAGGCAAGCTATACCCTAGAAGAAGCAAGAAACTAATCGTCTTGGGAAAAAAACAAAGAGAAGAAAAGCACACAAACATAACCTCACATCCAAATATGAATAAAACAGGAAGCAATAATCACTCTTCCTTAATATCTCTCAACATCAATGGCCTCAACTCCCCAATAAAAAGACATACATTAACAAACTGGATATGCAACCAGGACCCTGCATTCTGCTGCCTACAGGAAACACACCTCAGAGACAAAGACAGACACTACCTCAGAGTGAAAGGCTGGAAAACAACTTTCCAAGCAAATGGTTGGAAGAAGCAAGCTGGAGTAGCCATTCTAATATCAAATAAAGTCAATTTTCAACTAAAAGTCATCAAAAAAGATAAGGAAGGACACTTCATATTCATACAAGGAAAAATCCACCAAGATGAACTCTCAATCCTAAATATCTATGCCCCAAATACTAGGGCACCTACCTACGTAAAAGAAACCTTACTAAAGCTCAAAACACACATTGCACCTCACACAATAATAGTAGGAGATTTCAACACCCTACTCTCATCAATGGACAGATCATGGAAACAGAAATTAAACAAAGATGTAGACCGACTAAGAGAAGTCATGAGCCAAATGGACTTAACAGATATTTATAGAACATTCTATCCTAAAGCAAAAGGATATACTTTCTTCTCAGCTCCTCATGGTACTTTCTCCAAAATTAACCATATAATTGGTCAAAAAACGGGCCTCAACAGGTACAGAAAGATAGAAATAATCCCATGCGTGCTATCAGATTACCTCGGCCTAAAACTGGTCTTCAATAACAATAAGGGAAGAATGCCCACATATACGTGGAAATTGAACAATGCTCTACTCAATGATAACCGGGTCAAGGAAGAAATAAAGAAAGAAATTAAAGACTTTTTAGAATTTAATGAAAATGAAGGTACAACATACCCAAACTTATGGGACACAATGAAAGCTGTGCTAAGAGGAAAACTCATAGCGCTGAGTGCCTGCAGAAAGAAACAGGAAAGAGCATATGTCAGCAGCTTGACAGCACACCTAAAAGCTCTAGAACAAAAAGAAGCAAATACACCCAGGAGGAGTAGAAGGCAGTAAATAATCAAACTCAGAGCTGAAATCAACCAAGTAGAAACAAAAAGGACCATAGAAAGAATAAACCGAACCAAAAGTTGGTTCTTTGAGAAAATCAACAAGATAGATAAACCCTTAGCCAGACTAACGAGAGGACATAGAGAGTGTGTCCAAATTAATAAAATCAGAAATGAAAAGGGAGACATAACTACAGATTCAGAGGAAATTCAAAAAATCATTAGATCTTACTATAAAAGACTATATTCAACAAAACTTGAAAATCTGCAAGAAATGGACAATTTCCTAGACAGATACCAGGTACCGAAGTTAAATCAGGAACAGATAAACCAGTTAAACAACCCCATAACTCCTAAGGAAATAGAAGCAGTCATTAAAGGTCTCCCAACCAAAAAGAGCCCAGGTCCAGACGGGTTTAGTGCAGAATTCTATCAAACCTTCATAGAAGACCTCATACCAATATTATCCAAACTATTCCACAAAATTGAAACAGATGGATCACTCCTGAATTCCTTCTATGAAGCCACAATTACTCTTATACCTAAACCACACAAAGACCCAACAAAGAAAGAGAACTTCAGACCAATTTCCCTTAAGAATATTGACGCAAAAATACTCAATAAAATTCTGGCAAACCGAATCCAAGAGCACATCAAAACAATCATCCACCATGATCAAGTAGGCTTCATCCCAGGCATGCAGGGATGGTTTAATATACGGAAAACCATCAACGTGATCCATTATATAAACAAACTGAAAGAACAAAACCACATGATCATTTCATTAGATGCTGAGAAAGCATTTGACAAAATTCAACACCCCTTCATGATAAAAGTCCTGGAAAGAATAGGAATTCAAGGCCCATACCTAAACATAGTAAAAGCCATATACAGCAAACCGGTTGCTAAGATTAAACTAAATGGAGAGAAACTTGAAGCAATCCCACTAAAATCAGGGACTAGACAAGGCTGCCCTCTCTCCCTACTTATTCAATATAGTTCTTGAGGTTCTAGCCAGAGCAATCAGACAACAAAAGGTGGTCAAGGGGATACAGATGGGAAAAGAAGAAGTCAAAATATCACTATTTGTAGATGATATGATAGTATATTTAAGTGATCCCAAAAGTTCCACCAGAGAACTACTAAAGCTGATAAACAACTTCAGCAAAGTGGCTGGGTATAAAATTTTAACTCAAATAAATCAGTAGCAAAAGAGAAACAAGCCGAGAAAGAAATTAGGGAAATGACACCCTTCATAATAGACCCAAATAATATAAAGTACCTCGGTGTGACTTTAACCAAGCAAGTAAAAGATCTGTACAATAAGAACTTCAAGATTCTGAAGAAAGAAATTGAAGAAGACCTCAGAAGAAGGAAAGATCTCCCACTGCTCATGGATTGGCAGGATTAAGATAGTAAAAATGGCCATTTTACCAAAAGCGATCTACAGATTCAATGCAATCCCCATCAAAATCCCAATCCAATTCTTCAAAGAGTTAGACAGAACAATTTGCAAATTCATCTGGAATAACAAAAAACCCAGGATAGCTAAAACTATCCTCAACAATAAAAGTACTTCAGGGGGAATCACTATTCCTGAACTCAAGCAGTATTACAGAGCAATAGTGATAAAAACTGCATGGTATTGGTACAGAGACACACAGATAGACCAATGGAACAGAATTGAAGACCCAGAAATGAACCCACACACCTATGGGCACTTGATTTTTGACAAAGGAGCCAAAACCATCCAATGGAAAAAAGATAGCATTTTCAGCAAATGGTGCTGGTTCAACTGGAGGTCAACATGTAGAAGAATGCACATCGATCCATGCTTATCACCCTGTACAAAGCTTAAGTCCAAGTGGATCAAGGACCTCCACATCAAACCAGATACACTCAAACTAATAGAAGAAAAACTAGGGAAGCATCTTTAACACATGGGCACTGGAAAAAAATTCCTGAGCAAAACACCAATGGCTTATGCTCTAAGATCAAGAATCGACAAATGGGATCTCATAAAACTGCAAAGCTTCTGTAAGGCAAAGGACACTGTGGTTAGGACAAAACGGCAAGCAACAGATTGGGAAAAGATCTTTACCAATCCTACAACAGATAGAGGCCTTATATCCAAAATATTCACAGAACTCAAGAAGTTAGACCTCAGGGAGGCAAATAGCCCTATTAAAAATGGGGTTCAGAGCTAAACAAAGAATTCACAGCTGAGGAATGCCGAATGGCTGAGAAACACCTAAAGAAATGTTCAACATCTTTAGTCATAAGAGAAATGCAAATCAAAACAACCCTGAGATTTCACCTCACACCAGTAGAATGGCTAAGATCAAAAACTCAGATGGCAGCAGATGCTGGCGAGGATGTGGAGAAAGAGGAACACTTCTCCATTGTTGGTGGGATTGCAGAGTGGTACAACCATTCTGGAAATCAGTCTGGAGGTTCCTCGGAAAATTGTACATTGAACTGCCTGAGGATCCAGCTATACCTCTCTTGGGCATATACCCAAAAGATGCCCCAACATATAAAAAAGACACATGCTCCACTATGTTCATCCCAGCCTTATTTATAATAGCCAGAAGCTGGAAAGAACCCAGATGCCCTTCAACAGAGGAATGGATACAGAAAACGTGGTACATCTACACAATGGAATATTACTCAGCTATCAAAAACAATGACTTTATGAAATTCAGAGGCAAATGGTGGGAACTGGAAAATATTGTCCTGAGTGAGGTAACCCAATCACAGAAAAACACACATGGTATGCACTCATTGATAAGTGGCTATTAGACCAAATGCTTGAATTACCCTAGATGCCTAGAAGAAATGAAACTCAAGACAGATGATCAAAATGTGAATGCTTCACTCCTTCTTTAAAAGGGGAATAAGAATACCCTTGGCAGGGAATAGAGAGGCAAAGATTAAAACAGACACAGAAGGAACACCCATTCAGAGCCTGCCCCACATGTGGCCCACACATACACAGTCATCCAATTAGACAAGATGGATGAAGCAAAGAAGTGCAGGCTGACAGGAGCCGGATGTAGATCGCTGAGAGACTCAGCCAGAATACAGCAAATACAGAGGTGAATGCCAGCAGCAAACCACTGAACTGAGAATAGGACCCCCGTTGAAGGAATCAGAGAAAGAACTGGAAGAGCTTGAAGGGGCTTGAGACCCCATATGTACAACAATGCCAAGCAACCAGAGCTTCCAGGGACTAAGCCACTACCTAAAGACTATACATGGACTGACCCTGGACTCTGACCTCATAGGCAGCAATGAATATCCTAGTAAGAGCACCAGTAGAGGTGGAAGCCCTGGGTCTTGCTAAGACTGATCCCCCAGTGAACTAGATTTTTGGGGGGAGGGCGGCAATGGGGGGAGGATGGGGAGGGGAACACCCATAAAGAAGGGGAGGGGGAACCGGGAAAGGGAATAACACTCAAAAGGTATATAAGAAATACTCAAGTTAATAAAAAAAAATGTAAAACTCATTTTGAAGAAAAATCTGGAAATATATATCATGTCTGAATGTCCCAGGACTACCCTTGCTAAGTACCACATGGCGAAATAAAAATATAGAAACTTATTCTTATGTAATTCTAACAACAACAAAAAAAAAAGAAGGGACATAGTAAGGAACTAAGATCTATTTAGATTATCATGTATGAGGATAAAAATCTATGTTTAATAATTGTTTTACAAAAAATTCCAAGTCAGGCTGGCATGGAATTTTCCATGTAGACAAGGGTGGTCTTGGGTGGTAGGTTTAGGAGGGAAAATAAAACTATGACATGAAAATGTATAATATAATTAAGAAAATTAAAAATTTAGATTGCTATTTTAAAATTAAATCTTTTTTTCACTC
Organism: Rattus norvegicus; assembly: GCF_021556685.1. Classification (NCBI taxonomy): domain Eukaryota; kingdom Metazoa; phylum Chordata; class Mammalia; order Rodentia; family Muridae; genus Rattus; species Rattus norvegicus. The sequence continues at coordinate 262,139,306 of NC_141534.1, read as the reverse complement.
AGGCCCATAAAACTCCAAAGCCATTATATGATATTTCTATAATACTGTAGCTTTCAAGCCCAAAGGATTAATGCATTGTCTGCAGACAATCCCATGTGGCTAAAATATTGGCTGAAATTAACACAATAGAAAATTTTGTCTATGAAAAAATTTCAGGAAGAAGCAATTCTCATCTCTAGGGACACACTAGGGCAATCCTAAAAGTTCATGGCCTTGATTGAAAAGTTCAAAATGACAAAATTGTGTTTGAGATCCTCCAAGCCATATATGTAACTTCAGATCCTAAAGTGCTTTATCCAAATGCTGCATTTCTCCTGTTGCAAACGTCTTGAGGCATGCTTGCTTTCCCTTGATTCTAAATGCCTTTGATTACCATCCTTGCATTTTTCAGATTATTTAATTCTATGACATTAAAATTAATATCAATAATGGTTTTTCCTTCTGCTCTCTATGGTGGAAAGAAATACACGAGCTGGTCTGGAATAATTTGAAATCATTTAGTGTTAAGGCGCAGGAACCATCTCTGGTACACCCCAGGAACAGATGGCAACAATAAAATCCGTTTTCTGAATTGATTGCTTGTAATTTCAGATCAGAAATCATTGCTGGTTTGAGGGCAGTATGAAAGATATTGTGTAAGTTTCGGGTACTGAACTTAGAAGTTAGTGCTGCCGACTTTTCCTCATGGTTCCACCTCACCAGCATTTATGGATAACCTGGGTAAAACTGACTTGTCCTCCTCTCTTCATAGACACAGTCTGGTTTCAGTCAAGATACACAAACAAAGAACAACAGAATAACTCTAAAAACTTCGCAAGACATTATGTAGATCTTCAGTGAAGATTTTTCTTAGGGCAATCTAAAGACAATATACAACCCAAAAGAGGAAAACGTCCTAAAGGTCTTACATACCTATGGCTGTAAACTTCCCAATATTATGTCTATTATGAAATCGCTGTTTTCAAGACAAAAATTCATAACAGGTTTCCTGGTCTTCAAACTAGCTTTGACTTCCCACACTCCATAGAGATTCCAGCTCTCATAGTGCTTTCAACGTTGGGTAAAAATAGCATCAGTTAACTATGGATGATACATGAAAGACTTCCTTCTTCATTATCCTTCTTTTTAAGTTTTGTGATTGTGTACTTACACTTCCTCTAAAACTGCTAACTGACTAAGTGATCTTGTGTGTGCTACTATACTCCTCAACACCTTGCTCTGTTCAAATCCAGGCAATTTACCTGCTCCTTTGAGATGTGTTTATGACCATGGACTCTCAACACCACAACACCGGCAATCTGGCTCTGTTAAAGCTATTGTTAAAGAATAAACGTCTTTAATGACCTGTGTGGGAACCATACTTTCAATCATATGGACATTCTAAGCCATAAAATTTGAAGTTCTGCTAAGTGTCCAAAAAATGCTAAATAGAGTTTTAGTTTTCTTTGAGTAACTGAAGGTGTGTGACCTTTTGTTTTGGGATACAAGGACATTTGCACAAAAAAAAAGTCATTAGTCCTATTCCCGCAAATAATTAGCCATTTTTCTAGCCAGGTGCCAGATATTAAGATTTTAAAGATCAATAGTGATTAGAGTTTCAGAGCAGATATTAATATAAAATACTATTGATGTTGTAGTATATATTTCTAGACTCTCATAATGAGCAGAAGTAATGCAACAGTTCACATTCATCTTCCCTTTTCCTTTTTAAACAATCTTCTTTGTTAATTCATTTCTTTAAGGCAAATGTGGGCCCATTCTTCTGTTCTTGAGTCAATAGAAAACAAGTTTTTAACTTTATATATGTGTATTAAAGGGGGGTATCTGGTAGCATTTCCCTCCCTTCAAATAACAGGGAACTAACATTGAGATAAGGCTTGGGCAACATTAAAGGCGGGGTCAAAGGCTTTGTCTTCTCTCCTTACTGACACAGAACTGATACCTCGAACCTGGTATGTCCTTGGCCAGCCTTCAGCACAGGAGAACATAGTGTAGTACCTGAGGGCTTTCTTGATGTCCTAGATGATAATATTATGCAAAATCTTCAGTTCCCTGTGTTTTCCATTTGTTCCAGTGCACTGTCTCAAAGTCTTTTGGCTTCTGGCCCTCTTTTAATTGTCCCTGTCAGTGAGGGGAATGACCATGCATATGAGATGAAGGATAGCAGATGGCTGAACAGTTTAACATACTGTAAAGAATGATGAGTTTAAGGCACAAGGAAAGTAAAACTGTATTTAAGATGAACGACCAGAAACTACTCAAGATTCATGGAGTCGCTAGACGATAAACTGGGGCAAAGATTTTAAAGACTGGAAAATTCGTGAAAGACCAACAAGAAATGGCAGACATTTCTATCTCAGTAATACCCCAAATCAAAGCCTGACTTTACCCATATGCTCAGCATCTATGTGTATCTCATTTAGGTCTTTGTCTAAAAAAACTGATGTTTGAAATCAGAGCACACATGGAAGGCAATCTATTAGACTGCCCAACACCATTTAGGACATGGGTACATGCATTCATTATCTTATTTTGTGACTGCTTACATTACACATGCAAAAATATATTCCGTTTTATAACTTAGTCCACATGAAATTTGTGAACATGTTGAAAAAACATTAGGAATGCGATAATACAAAATAAATTGCCAGTCCTCTTATCATTTCACATATATACATTCAGGGCCTCCTATGCTAATGTACACAGTACTATCATGGAAAGTGGAAATGACTATTAAATATCGTGTATCCTCTCTTCTGCATAATACATTTCTGCTTTTCTCTAATTTTACTGATATGTGAACTTGTGTCAATAGCAGTCAATGATTATGAGACTGAAAATATAGTTAGTCTAGTCATGAAAGTGCACTAAATCTATGAAGTGAATCATATGATCATTAACAATATCAGTCAACCAGACCCCCAAAGCTCCCAGTTACTAAACCATGAGCCAAAGAGTACACACGGAGGGACCCATGGCTCCTGCCGCCTGTGTAGCAGAGGATGGCATTGTCTGGCATCAGTAGGAGAAGTCCTTAGTCCTGTGAAGGCTTGATTCCCCAGTGTAGGGGAATATCAGGGCAGTGAGGAAGGAGTAGGTGGGTGGTGGGGGTAGCACCCTCATAGAAGCAGGGGAGGGGGCATGGGATATTGGGTTTCTGGAGAAGAACTGGAAAAAGAGATAATTTGAAATGTGAATACATAAGATATCCAATTAAAAAGAAGTTCTCTGTGTTGTTCCTTGCGGTTTTACAACCAGACATTTTGAATTACATAGATATGGTGGTGGTTTTCTGTCGCGCCCAACCTCGACCAGCAAGGAAGACATGACCAGCAAAGATCTTCTTCAAGCAGTTTTACTCAGGAACCTTGATACAATCTTCTGACCCCGGGGAACCCCTGCACCACACTTAAATAGCTAGCGCTGGCCAATCCTAGGAAACCATGTGGGTCATGCAGATAGGCTGTCACTATGCGGAAGCTAGCAGGCCAGGCAGGCATAGCCAAATAAGGACTTGTATGTCTCTTTGTTTTTCTTCTTATGGAAGATTACATGTAAGAAATTTGCCTTGAGTCTTAGTACAGAGTTTAAACTTTGAGTTTTGAACAGGGTTAGAACTGCTAACCCTCTGAAATTAGACTCCATGAAATTTTCATTATACATTGGTCATGACACTTTGGGATATAGGGTGTGAATATGAAAGGCTCCCCATATAGGCTCACACATTTGATGTTTGCTCCTCAGTTGCTGGTAGTATTTGGGGAGTATGAGGAAAATCTAGAGTGTAGGCTTGATGACAACAGAAAGTCATGAGCAGAAGACATCTAAAGGTTATATACAGCTCCTAACTTCTGTTTCTTTTCCTCTATATCTTTCCTATGATGATATTATCAGCATCTACCACACGTTCCCACCACAAAACCCTGCACTGCTGCCTATGCGTTCTACACTTAACACTCTTCAAACGAATGATCAAAATCAAACCTCTTCTCCCTAAACACGTCCCATTTAGTTTTAAGCACAATAACGCAAAACTAATATCACAGGTACTTGTAAGCACATTGATTTGGGGGACGGTATAACAAGTGTAGCTGAACCATATGATTTTATTTTTAGTTTTCCTATGAATCTCCACATTGATTTATAAGAAGCTGGGTTACTTTACATCAGCAACTGCTTGAATGTTATTTAGAGGATCTTTCACTCATCATTTAACAAATATTTATTGAGGAACTGTTAATTCCTCTCTGAGAACTGTAGGACCTGTCTGAGGTCCTGAATAGATACTTAAATAATATAGAAGTAGGTGCTGTCTTTTTTAAAAATAGACTTACTTACTCATTGCTTTTCATGTTAATGTGTGTACCTAAGTATGTCTTTTCTTTTTTATCTTCACTGGATAATTTTGTATTTACATTTCAAATAGTATCTGCTTCCCCTCCCTCCCATCCCCCTTCTACTTCCCCCTGCTTCTATGAAGATGCTCCCACTCCCACCTCAACGCCCTGGCATTCCTCTACACTGGGGAATGGAGCCTTCACAGGACCAAGGGCTTCTCCTCCTTTTGATGCCAGACAAGGCCTATGTGCACCATGTACATACAAAGGACAGAAAGGGACATCCGATCTTAGAATGGGGACTCCTAATGGTTGTGAGTTGCCATAATGGTGTAAGAAACTGAGTCCAAATCCTCTGGAGGAGCAAGGCGAGCTGATAATCCCTGAACCATCTCTCTAGCCCGTAGAACTATGGGTTCTATAACATAGGGTTGACAGTGTCCATTTTTAGACTCAATTGCCATCTATGCATGGTTGCCCCTAGGTATGTCTGTGTTTACACTCTGTGTTAGATGTCAACTCTTATAGACTGGTAAAAGTTGATTGACTAAATGCAGAAACTGCGAACTGTAAATGACAGGTTATTTTTTTTCATATTAGAAGCTACTCGGAAGTCTTTTATCTGTAGTGTAGTATACTCTAACCACAGAATTATGAGACGATGAATACATTATCCAGAGCCAATTAAAAATACTGAACATTTTATCGTTAGGTAATTTATTTTTCTAATATTTATTAACACTATTATATAACTCCAATTTTTAATGTCTGTCACATAAGTAATATTTATGTCACACAGTATGAAATAAATCTCACCAAATATAATGTATTTTTTCCATTTTCCAATAATGTTTTATACTTATATCATAAATATTTTCTTTAATCTATAGTGCTAATTTCTGAATTTTCTAAGGCTTTTCCATTCTGTTATGTTAATCAATTCTTTCTTAATTTTATATCAATACAATAACGTGTTAAATGAGAACTACAAAGAGCCCAACAAACAACAAACAACAAAGAAACAGCAAAACTTACTGACATTACCTCATTAAACCTCACCTTTAAACCTGGCTTTGTGGCATTGAAAATATTTAAACACATAAGAGAATTTTCATTAGTTAAAATTATACACGAGCACATAATTTGCAGGATATTCATCCTTAAAATAATATGGAATACAATTTTGAATATAAACTTTTGAAATTTATATTGACTGTGTCATCAGGGCACATATGATTTTTTCATAGTTTACTATTTATGAATTTCTGCTAATATAGACACCAGCACTCCCATGTGACTATGAAATATTATTATTATTATTATTATTATTATTATTATTATTACTATTATTGAGATAAGAGCCCTGAACATGATATCTGGCAATGTTCTAAAGCTCACGATTCTGTGCTGTCAGCTCTAAGCAGTGGTATAAATGAGCTCCAGGACTGGACCATCTTTCAGAGTTACAGATTCCACTTTAGTTTCTCATTTACTTTACAGTTCACAAATGAGCTAAGAGAAATGATAGGAATGACAGAAGCAACCTAATGAGTAGCTTATTTTTTTCCAGAATATAATAACTGAACATAATCATGTGCCCCTTAATAATGGTGAAATATTCTAAGAAATTAATCTTTAACTGGTTTCATCTGTATGTGAGCGTACTAAGAATGTGCCTACAGAGGTCTCTGTTGCATGTAGCTTTTGCTAACCTGCCTAAGCTCCGAGAATGGGCCGTGCTACCAGCCCCCACCCAGCTTCCCCTAAATCCATGGATTAAAAAAATAAAAAACCAGAAATACAGTTATTCAATTCAACTTGTCTTTTCACATAATTGCTGGGCGCTGCCTGGAGTAGCATGCTCTTACCATTATTCTTTTCACCTCTTGACCTGCCCTAAACTTTAGCTGCTCAGTTATATCCTGGTCGCAGCTAAACACCCCTGACTACCCACCTATAGGAGTGGCCTGTGTGGCCACTAAGTTTGCGATCTCACGTGGCTGGTCACCTTTGCTCCCTCCAAAGCATGACGAACTTTGCCCTACTTTCCTTGCATCTGTCTGCCTGCCTCCAGGGACCTGGAAGTTCAACCTATCCCTTCTGCCCATGATTAGCCCAAGGCTTCTTTACTGACAGATCAAGAACAAATTGGGGAACAGGACCTTAGCACCAGACCTACCCCTAAAGGTCTAGAGTCTATAGCCTATTGAATACCATGGTCCCAAGATAAAGCGAATTGCACCACAGATATTAACCGAGTATGTCACTGTATTGAATACTATAAGCAGTTGTAAGATGTGGCATGTGTGTACCTAAACATAACGATAAAGGAAAAATATACAGACATTTTCAGTTCCAACACTACCTTACAGAAACACCCTTATGTACGCAGCACATCAATGCCTAAAAAAATCTTGTATTTGAGGATCACCACTAGAGAAATAAAACTGGGCCACTGGCCCCAAGTATAACACAGTTCATCATTTGCTATAATTAAATGGCATATGCCACCTAGACCCCACTGTAAGATTCAATTATCCCTTACAATGGCAAAGAAACCTGCTGTGAATTTGTTTTCCTAAGATCCGGAGGATGCAAATGGACCTGGGATGAATTGATCGCATGTAAAACCTTCCTTTCGAGGAAAGCCAAAGACCTTAATGGAGCGTCTCACAATATTTGATTTGCTTTCTCCCTATAACCAAATGTTCCAATTAAACTCATTTGTGTTAACACGTCAGAGACCATTTCGAACACTTTGTTTAAATGACCACAGGCTTCAGCCAGGAATATCAGACTCAGACATCAGAGGACACAGTCTAGACTCTGGGCAGCCTGTGCACCGAATATAACGGGGCTCTTTACCTTTCCCTTGTGGGAGTTCTCATTAGTGACTATCAGCTTTTTTTTTATTATTATACTTGAAACAAAAATTCTCCCAGGGAGAGCTAATCAGTATCCACAGTGGAAAAACAAGATTCCAAGGAAATAGTTCATTTGAGGATGGACCTAGCTTCACACATATTAATGGAACAATGACAATAATGGCCCTACTTACCTTCAACACCACTAAAATGTTGTATAAACAGATCTGAAATTCAAGGTCATCTCTTTCTTGGGATTCCTTGTCCATGCCTCTATGAAAAATACAAAGAGGAATAATAATTTCTCATGTAGTTATGCTGTTACTTTAAGATCTGACATATTAATATCAATTGAAATTTAAGCAACTAGAATTGTTGTGGGACACAATGAAGTCCTAACAAATATTTGAACTTTGAAGGAAATTCCTTATCTCCTAGATCAGTTCTAATTTTGGGAAGTTGTTGATTTATGGCAATAAAGCTTCTTAGTGGCAAGTACTGACTCGGAATCACAGAAACTGAATCACTGATATTTGAAATTGAAAGAAAGAATGCCACCGAACATGGAAATTTCATCCAAGATCATACAGCTATTTTTAGACATAGATAATAAAGTAAGACTTTACTATTTCCAATCTTCTTTGTTTTAGAGACCCAATATTTGGAGACATAGTAATTTCTCTCACTTATACCTCAATTTAGGAGGAACTACTTAAGTATAAAACGATTTCACGGTGATTGTACAGTGGTAAGCAGTCGGCATAGTGACAAAAGTTAATTGTTGCTTTTAATGAAGGTTCAAAACAATATCGGTAGTTGTATGTAACTGCATTCTCCAAATGAGCACTGAATCTTTAGTCATAGGGCTACTTCAGGTCCTGCCAAGTGTCACCTCACTCTGGATATTCCAACATGGCTACTTACTGAGAAGGCAAATCTGTACTTAGAGACCTAGGTATCTGCACACCTCATTTATGACTAAAGACCATGTAATGGAAAATAAATCATCATTCTTGCCACAGACTATCTTACTTCACCATGAGTTTGCTCGTGTGTGTGTGTGTGTGTGTGTGTGTGTGTGTGTGTGTGTGTGTATGTGTGTGTGTACAGGGCAGAGAGAAGTAGACATGCATGTTCCTATGGTCACTGACAGAGGAAGCCTTCAGGAATCACACTCTCTTTCTGTCTCATTCAGTTGAGGCAGACTTTTTGTTGAATTGGCAGCTAGCCTGGTAGTAAAGAAGCCCCAGCCGTCCTTCTGCCCCTGCTACCCCCACAATGCTATGATGACAGGTCTGTGCAACCACTCCTTGCCTTTATCATGGGATTTTCACTTAGGGACCCAGAGTTGCACAGCAAACACTCTTGCCACTAAGCAGTCCCCATAGCCCCATGACTCTACTTTTTAAAGCTGGGTCTTTGAAACTATTCTTTCTTCTTTTCTTCTCCCTAGTAGAAAAGATGTTGGAAATGCACACAGCTTTAGTTCTTTTCGAGGAGGAAAGGCTTAAGGACCTAATCTTTTACTCCAGGACCAAAAGAAAATCACCCAGTAAGGAATAGTCTCTCCTTTGTGATTTAGAAGGGTTCTTTGAACTAGAATGTTTCATATTTAATAGCAGAATAACTTCTTAGAGGAGTAGAGCTAGCCTCTTACTTGGTGTGAGTCTCAAGACCATTCTTCTGGTTGATAGGACAGTCTCCACTCTGGATTTTGTCCTAGTAAATAGTAACCATGATGTATCCCATTTTCAATAATTTCCAGGATTTTTAACTGTTATCACCCATAAAGGCATGAACAGTGCATAGAGAAGAAATAAACAGAAAATGGTGAAGACATAATTTTTAGAGATATCTATAAGAAAGGAAGAAGGTTAGTTCCTATATGCAGGAGACTAAGAAAACAAGACAAGTCGTTATGAAATTGAAGAATAGACCATAATGATACAAGGCCTGGTTTCTTAGAATAAAGGCTTTCTTCACATAGCCTCTAGATAATTACCACTTGACAGGTTGTAGAACACATAAATGCATGTAAATGGCATATATAAACAAAGGATCTGTTTCGAAATTTAATTTCTACCTCTTTAGACTGGGCTATCCCAAGCACCTTGAGTTACTATTTAGGAGAGCATTTGCAAGGCCCAATGAAACCCACAACACAAGGTTGTTTCACCCAAAAGAAACTGCACCTCACCGCTAACAAGGAGCTATCACTTTTTCTAGTACGCTTTCCTTGCATTGCTTCGGGAAGTAAAAGGCATGGCTCTGTCATCCATGTATCTGATCTGTGTCTCAGGTTATCTGTCAAGTAGAGTCAGTAGGAATGGAGTCCTTATAGGACTGCTTTGGATGTGTGAGTTGATTCACACTGAGTGACTGGGAATATGCTTTGGGTAGGTATGTTCAGCCAATGGCAGCTGTTAGTAATGAAACCCATTTAGTGCCCTTAATATTATGATTATCTCCAAGTTCAATTATTCCTCAATACCCAATAATTTGTTACATGTGACTCCTTTGTAAAATATCAATCTGTAAAGATTTCAACTGGCATTTTCACTCACCTTAGTAAATAAGAATCATTCTATTTTTAAAACGTGTGCTCCTTTGCTATTCCCCTTCTTCGAGATTCATAGAATAGGTTTCAGTCTGGTGCTGCTTAATTGATGAAATCACCAATAGAATGATTTTTTAATGTGACGAAGGTTACCTTCTAACAACTGGAAAATGGAATATTGTTAAACATACTAGGAAGACTTGTCAGATATAACAACCTCAGTTCACTCTGAACTATTGAATAAGGATATTTTTATATATTTGGTTGTGAGCCTAGCCTTTAACGGCTGAGCCATCTCTCCAGCCCGAATAAGGATATTTTTAAACATATTTATAATCGTTATATTGGTATTGTTGCACTAACTGAACATATACTTTGATCTTTATCCTTCTAACAGATAGCTTCAAATATAAAGCCAATCTCATCAAGCCTATCGCATTCAGGATGTACCAAGGTCTTACATTGTAATTAACGAGCCTAACGCCAAGGGTACCTAATGGTTCTTCAAATGGGAGAAGATCCAGTTTGCACAGAAATGGACCCGTGCTTCTGAAAGTCTGTAAACATAGCAGGGAGCTGCGTATTCAGTGGTCCTTTTAGGTTGAATGCTTTATCTGTGATGCAAAACACTTTGCACACGTCTGGAATGGCCCAGCAGGAATTAGTTTGTAGCTTGGCTTGATGTCTGCAGACAGAAAACTAAGAGCTGGGGTATTTTGTAAATGGTATTTTTCAAAATTTCCAGAAAAGCTGGGGTATTTTGGCCATGTTAACCAGGTACAAAATTTATAGGAATATGAGGGATCAAAGCTGAAGGAAAAAGAAAATTCTCTGAGGATTTTCTGATATTCAAACACCAACATGTTATTTAGACCAACGACTGTGAAGTAGAAGAGAAAGAAGAGAGTCAGAAAACAAGAAGGATGGGGAATATAGCACAACATAATATCTCACAGCTTTCATTTTTTTCCACCTAACGTCCAAGTTGCTCTTGTGTATTATAGGGAAAGTCAGCAATTCTCACATCATTTCCAATATAGGAAACAGGTCAAAGAGAAGGAAGACTGCTTAGTGATGGGCAGAGCCAAGGGCAATGATGCAAATACCCTACCATGAAATTTATGTTTCAGAGGGATTGAGGTCACTATCACCCTTCCTAGCTTGACTAACTAGTCATCTGCAATATCAGTTACCTCTGATCATGGGACACTTATCAAGAGCCACCCAAAAGCTAGAACATTCTTAGTGACTGGAGAGAAAATAACCACAGCAGAATGTTCCTCACACTAAGGGGTGGGAGAAAGATGTGTGAAGACAGCAAGAAGCACCACTGGAGATCTGAGAGAAGCTATATTAAAGATTCCTCTTTATCCCAGTGTGCCTGGACAGGGCTGGTGTCATTCTGCTTTTTAAGGTGGTTCTTGTATTACTCTTGTTCTAGGAAGGGTCTTGTTTGAGGTAAATTGAAGAACACACATGGTATGTACTCAATGATAAGTGGATATTAGGAAAAAAGCATGGGATACTATGATACAACTCATGGACCTTATGAAACTCAAGAAGAAAGAAGACCAAAATATGGATGTTTCAGTCCTACTTGGAAGGGAGGACGAAATACTCACAGGAGGTAGAGGGTGAGGGGACTTGGAAGGGAGGGAAGGGGGGGGAAGTAGGGCAGGATCAAGTGTGGGAAGAGAAGGGGGAGATGTACAGAGAGTCAGGAAATTGATCAGAAGTATGTGTCAGTGGAGGATGAGAAACTGGGGTTAGCCACCATAAAGTCCCAGATGGCAGGAAAACAAGAGGTTCCCAGGACCCAACAGGGATGATATTAGCTGAAATACCCAACAAAGGAAAGAACCTGGAGGGATCATATCCAGCGGTTAGGTACGGTTCCTGGATGAGGGATAGACCCATCCATCCATCTCAGAAATTTTACTCCCATCTAAAGGAAATACAGGGACAAAGAGTGGAGCAGGCTGAAGGAAAGGCCATGGAGAAACTGCCTCACCTGGGGATCCATCCTATATGCAGCAAGCAAACTGAGACACTATTGCTGATGCCAAGAAATGCTGGCTGATGGGATCCTGATAAAGCTGTCTCCTGAGAGGTTCTGCCAGGGCCTGACCAATACAGATGTGGATGCACACAGCCAATCATCAGCCTGATGACTGAGCACTGGTACCCCAGTGGAGGAGTTAGGGGGAAAACTGAGGAGCTGAAGGGGTTTGTAACTGCATAGGAAGAACAATGTTATCAGTCAACCAGACCCCCCCCCCAGAGCTCCCAGGGACTAAACCACCAACCAAAGTGTACACATAGAAGGACCCATGGCTCCAGAAACATATATAGCAGAGGATGGCCTTATCTCGCAGCAATGGGAGGAGAGGACCTTGGTCCTTTGAAGGCTTGATGCACCAGCATAGGGAAATTCTAGGGTGGTGAGACAAGAGTGGGTGGGTGGGTGGGTGGGGGAGCACCCTCATAGAAGCAGGGGGGAGGGGGATGTAATAGTGGGTTTTCAGAGGGCAAACTGGGAATGGGGATAACATTTGAAATGTAAATAAATATAATAACCAATAGAAATAAAAAAGATTTATATTGCTTAGCTTTATTCAATCTACATTAGAAAAGAAAACACTTTCTGACAAAATTGTTTTACAAGAATCAAATATCATATACTGTTTAATGAATTTTTCAAACACTTATAAGACTTAACATATAGTTAGTATTATCTGTATAGTCATTAAATAATATTTTTAAATTCCAAATTTATTAATGCAATAGGCCACCCTTAAAATTTTCAGTCTTCTCTCTTCTATTAGATTGATTTGAACATCTTTGCACAGTAACTTAGGAATCACATGCATGTCATCTATCTCTCCACATTCACTAAGAATAAAGACATGAAGCATACCTCATATGTTCTCAGCCATATGAAACTGCTTAGAATCCTCAACAGAGCATGCTATGCCAAGTCGCTGTGCCGACACAGTCCATTCCTAATGGTTCTCCTGCCTTGCTTCTAATTTTGATATCTATGTACTGTTCACTGAACAAACAAGCAACCATCAAGAAATTAAAAATTTTCGTCATCAATAACAAAAACAAAAACTAAGCAAAACCCTTCCCTAAGCTTAAAGTTGCACTTAAGCCTCATTCTACTATCGTACAATCCCTAGATAACTGTTCATCGTACCCCATTGCAGGCTCGATATATATTATCTGTCATTGTCATTTAGACGTGGTTATGAAGAGTGCAAACAATTCTCTTCTGTGCCTTACCTAACTCCCTATGCATATTTAATAAGTATTAGTGGAAATGAATTCATGAATATTTCAATGAGCAGCAGAGAAGTTTCCCAAATGAACAGGGGTAGAAGTCACAGAGGCATAGGTGGTCATGAACACAAGAGAAATACAGGGAAATTCCAGGTCATGAGGTGACTATGGCTGAAGATGTTAGAGGATGAAGACTTCTCTATAATTGTACTGTAATACATGTCACATATATTATCTTGTGTGAGTTTTAATACTTTCAGACATATCTCCTCAGGACAAGGATTTGCTCCAGTTTACCTTCAGATGAAGTTTATCTACAAAAACTCTCATGATTGTGTTTAAGTTTCAGCCCCTTGCCCCATTGTTTTTCATTCACTTTGCATATGCAAGCATAGATACCTATTGCCGTGTTCTTTAGGCATGTCCACATAGTGTCAAAGCAGTGCTATTCATTTGACCTCAACCTAAATGTAAATGTACTGAATTAGCGCTATTGAGGAAGCCAATCAAATCCATGCTTAAAGCAATTATTTACATAAATCTTCCCTTTTGATTTTCACTTTACCACTTCTGTTCCTTTGGCTTGGAAAATGAGACACAGAGAGAAAGGCTCAATGACATGACTGTAGGCAAGACTCCTCTCTTCAGCAGATCTTTTGCTTTTCTAATTCTAATAATTGATACTTTATTGTCCAAAGTAAAAAATTCAAGCCGAGATTACAAGAATTTTACCTCTTCTCTGGGTTTTCTTGGAAGGTCATTTTAAATATGATCATCTTACTTTCTCTCTTTAAAGCTTCCCTTGCAAAAAAAAATGGGAGATCCCATCTTTACTAGGTTATTGCCATTTTTTATTTTCACATTTAAAAGTGATGTTAGGAAAATGCAATATCCAGGAAGATTGTCATGAGTTTTCTCATCAGCGGAGTAACCTATTTTCCGCAGACTGACAGCTTTGTAACAAAGGCATTTGAAATAGGCATCCTTGATACAAAGTATAGATTACTTCCTCACTACTCTGGGCTGTGTCCTCCCAAATCAATAGAAATTCATGGGATCTGAAAATTAAATCTTGCAGTACTTTTTTTTTTCATTCTGACTTTATTGATAAGTTTATAATCCTTCTGCACCAGTTTAGTAAGTTCAGGTGGAAAAGTATTAACATTGACATTTGGAAATGAATGTGTTAGGCAGGAGAGGAGAGGACTATGTAAAGATTCCACTTTAAATTTCATAGACTGTTCTAAGTACATTAGAGACATTTTTTGAAATGTCCCACTCTTGTCCAGGGTGTTCTCTTTAAAATTTCCAAATGCAAGGGACCCAGCATTTTCTTAGTTGGAAGGTCAGCAAGAGATGTTTCAGGAAGTCTAAGGTTGTCATTCACATACAGTGGCCAGAGTCCCACATCTAAGAGCCAAATTTTCTGGCTTGATTAAATTAACAGATTGGCCAGGAGTTTAAACAGACTTAGAACTCTCTATTTTCCCCTTGACTGTGACACAGTGTACAGAAGGGATATAAATGTTCCTCCTTATCCTTCCCGTTGAAGTGGGAGTCCAGTTCTTCCTCCTATTCTCATGCTCCCAGAAATAAGACTCAGACTAAAAATATATTTACAGATACCATGGCCATATAACTAGGCTCTTCTCTGACTAGCTCATACATAAGATTACCCATTTTAATCTACGTTGTGCGATGTGGCTGGTTACTGCTCTCAGGTACCGTGTGATCATCTCCTCACATCTTCCCGGGGGAATGGGTGGAGTGGTATTTGCCTGGTTCTATCCCAGAATTCTTTCTGCCTGCAGATGTCCATTTTTCTATTTCCTGCCTAAGGAATAGGCCATCAGATTTATTACTAACATGTGCCGCATCCATACAGACACAAGATGTTCTCTCTCTACCTTCCTGTTTGGTAACACCAAGCTACACCATAGGCAGGTACTGTAATTTGAAACCTCAAGCAGTTTCACGGGAGTGAGGTAATATATCTATCCTTACCATTCTCCCAAATATAACATGAGGAAAACGACATCCAACATTCTTTATAGATTTGATTGAGTAAGTCAACATTAGCAGTCTAAAAATCACATTTTTATACTAAAATTCAATTTCCTATATGATCATTGTGTTCTCTGATTTGATTCACTTCCATGTGTGCTTTATTTTTACCAATTATCCCACACCATTTTTTTATTTACATTACAAATGATTTCCCTTACCTAATTTCCCATCCATAAGCCCCCTATCCCATCCCCTCCTCCGTCTTTTATAAGGGGGTTCCACCTCCCCAACTATGTCCCCATCCCACCTCCCCACCCTGACATTCCCCTACAATGGGGGAGGGGTTCAACTTTGGCCAGACCAAGGGTTTCTCCTCCAATTGGTGCCCAACATAGCCATCCTCTTCTGCAAATGCAACAGAAGCCATGGGTCTGTCCATGTGTAATCTTTGGGTAGTGGTTTATTCCCTGGAAGCTCTGGTTGGTTGTTATTGTTGTTCATATGAGGTTGCAAGCCCCTTCAGCTACTTCAATCCTTTCTCTAACTCCTCAAGTGGGACCCTGTTCTTGCCTCAATGGTTGGCTGCTAGAATTTCCTCTATACTTGACATGCTCTCCCTGAGTCTCTCATGAGACAGCTATATCCTGTCAGTATACACTTCTTGGCATCAGCAATATGGTCTGGGTTTCGTGGATATATGTATATATATATATATATATATATATATATATATATAGTGATAGATAGATAGAGATAGAGATAGATAGAGAGAGAGAGAGAGAGAGAGAGAGAGAGAGAGAGAGAGAGAGAGAGAGAGAGAAAGATAGATGGTGGATGTCTATATGGATCCCCAGGTGAGGCAGGCTCTGAATGGTCATTCCTTAAGTCTCTGCTTCAAACTTTGTCTCCATATCTCCTCCTATGGCTATTTTGTTCCCCCTTTTAAGAAGGACTGAACTATCCACACCTTGGTCATCCTTCTTCTTGAGTGTAGTCTGTGGATTTTTACCTTGGGTAATTGAAGTTTTTTGGCTAATATCCACTTATCAGTGAGTATATACAACGTGTGTGTGTGTGTGTGTGTGTGTGTGTGTGTGTGTGTGTGTGTGTGTGTGAGAGAGAGAGAGAGAGAGAGAGAGAGAGAGAGAGAGAGAGAGAGAGAGAGAGAGAGAGAGACTGGGTTACCTCACTCAGGATGATATTTTCTGCTTCCATCCATTTGCTTATGAACTTCATGAAGTCATTGTTTTTGATAACTGAGTAATACTCCCTTGTGTAGATATACCACATTTTCTGCGTCCATTTCTCTGTTGAAGGGCATCTAGGTTCTTTCCAGTTTATGGCTTTTATAAATAAGGCTGCTATGAACATAGTGGAGCATGTGTCTGTTGTATGTTGGAGCATCATTTGGGTATATGCCCAAGAGTGGTATAGCTGGGTCCTCAGGTAGTACAATGTCCATTTTTCTAAGGAACCTCCAGACTGATTTCCAGAATGGTTGTACCAGTTTGCAACCCCACCAACAGTGAAGGAGTGTTCCTCTTTCTCCACATCCTCGCCAACATCTGTTGTCACAGGAGTTTTTGATCTTAGCCATTCTGACTGGTGTGAGGTGGAATCTCAGGATTATTTAGATTTGCATTTCCCTGATGACTAAGGATGTTGAACATTTTTTAGGTGCTTTACAGCCATTTGATATTCCTCAGCTGAGAATTCTTTGTTTAGTTCTGTACCCCACTTTTAATAGGGATATTTGGCTCTCTGGAGTCTAATTTCTTGAGTTCTTTGTATATATTGGATATTTGCCCTATATTGGATGTAGGATTGGTAAAGATCTTTCCAAATCTATTGGTTGCTATTTTGTCCTAATGACAGTGTTCTTTGCCTTACAGAAGCTATTCAATTTTATGAGGTTCCATTTGTCAATTCTTGATTTTAGAGCATAAGACATTGGTGTTGTGTTCAATGCTCATGTCTTCAAGGCTCTTTCCCGCTTTTTCTTCTATTAGTTTGAGTGTATCTTGTTTTATGTACAGGTCCTTGATCCAATTGAACTTAAGCTCTGTACAGGGAGATAAGAATGGATCAATTTGCATTTTCTACATGCTGACTCCAGTTGAACCAGCACCATTTGTTGAAAATGCTATCTTTTTTCCACTGGATGGTTTTAGCTCCTTTGTCAAAGATCACATAACCATAGGTATGTGGGTTCATTTTTGGGTCTTCAGTTCTATTTCATTGTTCTACCTGCTTGTACTATACCAATAGCATACAATTTTTATCACTATTGCTCTGTAATACAGCTTGAGGTCAACATCTTTCTTTATCTGTATTTTCTGTTTCCTTTTTTTCCCATTAGTTACTGCTCTTCCTTGTCATGGATGGGCTATGTCTACACTGTGGGGGTTCAATAACATTATTGTTTTCTGTTTTGTTTTTCTTTAACCCTCTTCCATAAAATTTTACTAGGAAAACCATGTCCTGACTTTCCTCATTTCTAGTCTTTCTTCTCTTAAAGGTCTTGATGACATACTTCATTATGTGCTAGGTTTTCTCTTGATCCTCTCTACTAAGATCCAAAATTTACTGCTGTTCTCTTTTGAATACTAATTCAAAATTTTTATTACTGGCATTGATAGTTCTGAGAATTATTTACTGTATGTCAGTGTTCTTGTGATTTTACTAGTGGACCTCAATCATACACACACACACACACACACACACACATACACACATACACACACACACACACACGGCACTACTACTAGCAATAACAGACATGCTTGTTTCTAGTATCATAAATTCAAATCATCATATCAGTGATAATCTTTTATATTTTATATTAATGTTCCCAGTCCCACCTTTAACAATAGCATCATTCCATTCATACTTCCAGTCCACTTGTCCTAACATTCTCCCATCATATCCTGGCCTATTCATATATTCTCTCATTTAGTGAGTTTAGATACTATGGTTCACTATATTAATAGGTTGTTTTCACATTCTTTCCATCTCCTTGTAAGTCCTTTCATCCATATAATCTCACAGAATTTGAACATTACTTAAACAAGCTTCTTTCTTACACTGTTGCTGGTTCCACTGAATATTTTAGAGACTGTTTGAAAGGCCTGTAGAAGCTTCATAGTGTTGTTATTCGCTGAGAATTTTAACTTAAAATTTTAGCTGAAAAACTTTAGGTGAGCATTCAGATATTCTTGGGAATGCCTAGGTACTATTCCACATTTCCTGTAGTAAACTCAGTTCTTATTCTAGGATACATCATTTGGCACAGGTTAACAAAGATTGACTAATAGGCTGAGGCTTTGTGGATAAGCACATAAGATGACTTAATAAAAACAAGGGGAGTGCACAGCATACGTCTTCACATGGATTGGTATTTAGCATCAATATAAAGACAAAAAATCAAGCATATATATTCATATACATTGAACAGTTTAATACTTTGGCAAGAAGGGGCTTGAAATAAAATTTAGTTACTCAACAATTAAAGATTATTATCTTTATTCACAAGTTTATGGTCTAAGACTCATCCTACTTTTCAGTTAAATTTTTATTGTTATTTAATAAAATTTACCATATGTACAAGATTGTACAATGTAGTCTTGAATGGAGAATGGAGACTGGTTTTATCAAAATAAAAAGCAAAAGAATTAATTTTTATTTAACCTTCTCCTGATTTGAGGGTATGGTTTATTTAAAAAAATACCCTAAAGAGCGTTCACATAACTTCTGAGCTCTTGTCATGAGCTAATTCAGTGACTTCACTGGATTACTGACAAAGCAATTATTATTGAATAAGTAAACTATCAACACTATTGTCTGAGGCTGAATCTTACTGTCTTTTGTCTTTGACAAATAGGTTGGAATTATATCTTCTCTAGTTTGGTTTATTTTCTGTTTTCAAACATTTATTTTTAATTTTATAGTATTTTCTTTTCGTACATTGAAAACAGACTCTTTTCTCATACAATAAATCCAATATACCATGTATTCCTACCTATATACCATGTATTGCTATCTCTCCACTCCTAGGCGCTCCGGTCAATCTCCCATCTCCCTCAGATCTGTTCTCCCTCTGTTTGCAAGATATATTAGCCAAACTGGGCAAAACAAGATACAATAAGCCAAGGCAAAATCCTTCATATTATGTGCAAACACTGGATAAGGCAACCCAATGGGAGGAAAAATATCTTAAGAGCAGGCAAATGGTCAGAGATACTCCTGTTTCCAGGTGGAACTGTTAGAAGTTTCACAAAATCAATAAACTAACAGCATTGTCATATACATCGATGAGCTGGTGCAGAACCATGTAGGCCCTGGGCTTGCTGCTTCAGTCTCTATGAGGCCATATGAGCCCTGTTTAATTGATTCTCCTGGTGTCCTTCATCCCATTTGACTCCTACAGTCTTCCCTCTTCAGCTTCCACTGGGTTCTCTGACCTGCAAAGCAAAACAAGGTACCTAATGGAGATGTCCAGTTTAGACTTGCCCTCTCAGCAGAATGTCTGGCCTTGGATCTCTGCAACAATGCTCATATCATGCCAGAGCAAGTGTCTCTGGCAAGACTGGACATGACACAAATCTATAAGTATAGAAGAATATAATTAGGATTATTTTACTGGGCTTTGAGAGGGCAGTCATGTGTGGTTCTACCTAAGGACTCTGGGGTTAAAATTATCAGCAACAACAGAAATCTTACAAACTAGTGGAATCTGAACTCCCTACTAAATGAAAACTGAGTCAAGACATAAATAAAGAAATTAAAGACCTTCTAAAATTCAAGGAAATGAATACACAACATACACAATCTTATGAAACACATACAAACAGTGCTAAAAGTTCACACCACTAACTTCATACATTGAGACCAGCTTAACACTAGAACCAAAAGCTATAGATTCTAGATTCTCTGTTCTAGAATCTAGAAGAAAAAGATGTAAGCAAGCCTTAGGCGATTAGATGGAAAGAAATTGATAAATTATGAGTGAAATTAATAAAATAGAAATAAAGTTAACAATACAGAGAATCAATGGGCCTAAGGTTCTTCCTTTGAGAAAATGAACAAGATAGACAAGCCCCTATCCCCTTTAAAACACAAAGAGGAAATATCTAAATTAATAAAATTAAAAACTAAATGGGAGGCATAGAATCAAACACAAAGGAAATCCAGAGAGTCTTAGAGACATACTTTAAAATTTGGAAAATTTAAAATCATTTAAAAATTTTAAAATGTCCTTGATAGGTAGCTAACCAAAGAGATATGATGAAATTGTTTACTGCAAGTTGTTTTATTCAGTAATAACCCCTGACGTAGACAAATAATCCCAAACATTAGCCTTCCTCATATTCAACTGGGTTTCAGGATCTCTTTGAGGCTGGGTAGGGTAAGGGATGGGTACTATGGGCTTGATCCTGAAACTACCATAAGAGGGAACTGATTTCAGCATGTGTGATTCCAGTGGATGTGTTTATTTAAAGGCGCATACTTTAAACATATTCATATTAAAGACATGTGACTGGCAGGTAAATAGCAAATCGTTTAATATATTTTTTTTAAATTGGATATATTTTTATTTACATTTCAAATGTTATTCCCTTTCCCGGTGTCCCAGACTTAAGCCTCCTGTCCTCTCCCTCTCCCCTTCTTCTATAAGGGTATTCCCCTCCTCATCAACTCCTCCCACTTCTTCATCAATCTTAACTAGTTTTGGTGGCTTTATGTATGTGGGACACACATGGGACAGGCTCTGAATGGCTGTTCCTTCAGTCTCTGTTCCAAACATTGACTCCATATCACCTCCTATGAATATTTTGTCCCCCCTTTTAAGAAACAGTGAAGCATTCACATTTTGATCATCCTTTTTCTTGAGCTTCATGTGGTCTGTGGATTGTAACTTCAGCAAATCAAGCTTATGTGCTAATATCCACTTATCAATGAGTGCATACCATGTATGTTTTACTGTGATTGGGTTACCTAACTCAGGATGATATTTTCTACTTTCATCCATTTGCATATGAATTTCATGAAGTCGTTGTTTTTGTTAGCTGAATAGATATTCAGCTACCATTGTGTAGATATACCATATTTTCTGTATCCATTCCTCTGTTGAAGGGGATCTGGGTTCTTTCCAGCTTCTGGCTATTATAAGTAAGGCTGCTATGAATATAGTGGAGCATATTTCCTTGTTGTATGTTTGGGCATCTTTTGGGTATATGACCAGGAGAGGTATAGCTGGGTCCTCGGGTACTGGAATGTCCAATTTTCTGAGGAACCACCAAACTGATTTCCAGAGTGGTTGTACCAGTCTGCAATCCCATCAAAAATTGAGGAGTGTTCCTCTTTTTCCACATCCTCAACAGCATCTACTGTCACTTGAGTTTTTGATCTTAGCCATTTTGACTGGTATGAGGTGGAATCTCAGGGTTGTTTTGATTTGTGTTTCCCTGATGACTAAGGATGTGGAGCATTTCTTTATATGCTTCTCAGCCATTCAATATTCCTCAGCTGAGAATTCTTTGTTTAGTTCTGTACCCCACTTTTAATATGGTTATTTGGATTTCTGGAGTCTTTTTGAGTTCTTTGTATAATTTATATATTAACCTTCTATCAGATGTAGGATTGGTAAAGATCTTTTCCCAATCTGTTGGTTGCTGCTTTTTCCTAATGACAGTGTCCTTTGCCTTACAGAAGCTTTGCAGTTTTCTGAGGTCCCATTTGTCGATCCCTGATCTTAGAGCATAAGGCATTGGGATTTTGCTCAGGAAATTTTTCCCAGTGCCAATGTGAGACTCTTCCCCACTTTTTCTTCTATTAGTTCGAGTGTATCTAATTTGATGTGGATGCCCTTGATCCACTTGTACTTAAGCTTTGTACAGGGCGATAAGAATGAGTAGATTTGCATTCTTCTACATGTTAAACTCCAGGTGAACCAGCATCATTTGTTGAAAATGCTATCTCTTTTCCATTGAATGGTTTTAACTCCTTTGTGAAAGATCAAGTGACCATAGGTATGTGGGTTCATTTCTGGATCTTCAATTCTATTCCATTGATCTACCTGCCTGTCTCTGTACTAATACCATACAGTTTGTATCACTATTGCTCTGTAACATTGCTTGAGGTCAGGAATGATGAATCCCCTAGAATTTCTTTTATTGTTGAGAATTGCTTTTGCTATCCTGTTGTTTTTTATTTTGTTGTTGTTGTTGTTTGTTTTGTTTTGTTTTTTTTTTGTTATACCAAATGAATTTGCAAAGTGCTCTTTATATCTCTATGAAGAATTGGGTTGGAATTTTGATGGGGATTGCATTGAATCTGTAGATTGCTTTTGGCAAAATGGCCATTTTTACTATATTAATCCTGCCAATCCATGAGCATGGGAGGTCTTTCCATCTTCTAAAATCTTCTTCAATTTCTTTCTTCAGAGACTTGAAGTTCTCCTCATACATATCTTTCATTTGACTGGTTAAAGTCCCACCAAGGTGTTTTATGTTATTTGGGACTATTGTGTTGGATGTCATTGCCCTAAATTCTTTCTCAGCCTATTTATTCTTTGAGTAGAGGAAGGCTACTGATTTGTTTAAGTTTATTTTATACACACCTACTTTGCTGAAGTTGTTTATCAGGTTTAGTAGTTCTCTGGTGGAACTTTTGGGGTCACGTAAGCATACAATCATATCATCTGCAAATATAGATATTTTTACTTCTTCCTTTCCAATTTGTATCCCTTTGATCTTTTGTTGTCTGATTGCTCTAGCTAGGACTTTGAGAACTATGTTGAATAAATAGGGAGAGAGTGGGCAGCCTTGTCTAGTCCCTGATTTTAGTGGGATTGCTTCAAGTTTCTCTCCATTTAGTTTGATGTTTGCTACTGGTTTGCTATGTTTATTATATTTAGGTATGGGCCTAGAATTCCTGATGTCTCCAAGACATTGAAGGGGTGTTGAATTTTGTCAAATGCTTTCTCAGCATCTAATGAAAGGATCATGTGATTTTTTTCCTTTGAGGACGTTTATATAGATTATTACGTAGATGGATTTCTGTATATTCATTCATGCCCTGCATCCTTGGGATGAAGCCTACTTGATCATGATGGATGGTCATTTTGAAATGTTCCTGGATTTGGTTTGTGAGAGTTTTATTGAGTATTTTTGCATCTATATTCATAAGGGAAATTGGTCTAAAGTTCTCTTTCTTTGTTGGGCCTTTATGTATTATAGGTATAAATATAATTGTGGCTTCATAGAAGGAATTTGGTAGTGATCCATCTGTTTCTATTTTGTGGAACATTATGGACGGTATTGGTATAAGGTCTTCTATGAAGGTCTGATAGAATTCTGCACTAAACCCGTCTGGTCCTGGGCTCTTTTTGGTTGGGAGACTTTAATAACTGCTTCTATTTCTTTAGGAGTTATGGGGTTGTTTAGATGGTTTATCTGTTCCTGATTTAACTGTGGTACCTGGTATTTGTCTAGAAAATTGTCCATTTCATCCAGATTTTTCAGTTTTGCTGAATATAGGCTTTTGTAGTAGGATCTGATAATTTCTTGAATTTCTACAGATTGCATTGTTTGTCTCCCTTTTCATTTCTGATTTTTTTTTAAATTTGGATATGCTCTTTGTACCCTCTGGTTAATCTGGCTAAGGGTTGATCTATCTTATTGATTTTCTCAAAGAACCAGCTCCTGGTTTTGCTGATTCTTTGCCTAGTCCTTTTTGTTTCTACTTAGCTGACTTCAGTCCAGAGTTTGATTATTCCCTGCCTTCTACTCCTCTTAGATGTATTTGCTTCTTTTGTTCTATAGCTTTTAGGTGTACTGTCAAGCTGCTAGTGTATGCTCTCTCCTGTTTCTTTGTGCAGGCACCCTGAGCTATGAGTTTTCCTCTTAGCACAGCTTTCATTGTGTCCCATAAGTTTAGGTATGTTGTGCCTTCATTTTCATTAAATTCTAAGAAATCTTTAATTTTTTCTTTATGTATTCCTGGACCAAGTTATCATTGAGTAGAGCAGTGTTCAACTCCCATGTGTATGTGGACTTTCTGACGTTTTTGTTGTTATCAAAGAGTAGTCTTAGTCCATGGTGATCTGATCAGATGCATGGGATTATTTCTATCTTCCTGTTTCTGTTGAGGCCTGTTTTTGTGACCAACTATATCGTCAATTTTGGTTAAGGTACCATGGGGTGCTGAGAAGAAAATATATCCTTTTGTTTTAGGATGAAATGTTCTGTAAATAACTGTTAAGTCCATTTGTTTCATAACTTCTGTTATTTTCTCTATATCTCTACTTAATTTCTGTTTCCATGATCTGCACATTGATGAGAGTGGGGTTTTGAAATCTCCTATTACTTTTGTGTGACGTTCAATATGTGATTTGAGCTTTAGTAAGGTTTCTTTAATGAATGTAGGTGCCCTTGCATTTGCAGGACATATATTTAGGATTGAGAGTTCATTTTGGTGAGCTTTTCCCTTGATGAATATGAAATATCCTTCCTTATCTTTTTTGAAGACTTTTGGTTGAAAGTCGATCTTATTAGATAATAGAATGGCTACTCCAGTTTGTTTCTTCAGACCATTTGCTTGGAAAGTTTTTTCCCAGCCATTTACTCTGAGGTAGTTTCTGTCTTTGTCTTTGTTGTTGAGGTGTGTTTCTGTATGCAGCTAAATTCTGGGTCCTTTTTGCATATTCAGTCTATTAGTCTGTGTCTTTTTATTGGGGGAATTTAGGCCATTGATGTTGACAGATATTAAGGAATAGTGGTTGTTGCTTCCCTTTACTTTCATTGTTAGAGGTGGGATTGTGTTTGTGTGTGTCTCTTATTTTGGTTTTGTTGCAAGGAAATTACTTTCTTGCCTTTTCTAGGGTATAATTTCCCTCTTTGTGTTGGAGTTTTCCATCTATTATCCTTTGTAGGGCTGGATTTGTAGAAAGATATTGTTTAAATTTGGTTTTGTCATGGAATATTTTGGTTCCTTTATCTGAGTTAATTGAGAGTTTTTCTGGATATAGTAACCTGGGCTGGCATTTGTGTTTTCTTAGGGTTTGCATGACATCTGCCCAGGAGCTTCTGGCTTTCATACTCTCTGGTGAGAAGTCTGGTATAATTCTAGTCAGTCTGCCTTTATACGTTACTTGACCTTTTCCCCTTACTGTTTTTAATATTCTTTCTTTGTTTTGTGCATTTGGTGTTCTGACTATTATGTGACAGGAGGAATTCCTTTTCTGAACCAATCTATTTGGAGTTCTGTAGGCTTCTTGTATGTTTATGTGCAACTCTTTTTTTTAGGTTTGGGAAGTTTTCTTCTAAAATTTTGTTGAAGATATTTACTGGTCCTTTAAGTTGGGAGTCTTTATTCTCTTTTACTTTTCATCTTTAGGTTTGATCTTCTCTGTGTCCTGGATTTCCTGGATATTTGGGGCTAGGAGCTTTTTGTGTTTTTTACATTATCCTTGACGGTTGTGTTGATGATTTCTATGCTGTCTCCTGCCCCTGAGATCCTCTCTTCTATCTCTTGTATTCTGTTGGTGATGCCTCCATCTATGTCTCCTGATCTCTTTCCGAGGTTTTCTATCTCCAGGGTTGTCTCCCTTTGTGCTTTCTTTATTGTTTCTATTTCCAGTTTTTAAATCCTGGACGGTTTTGCTCAATTCCTTCACCTGTTTGGTTGAGTTTTCCTGTAATTCTTTAAGGGATTTTTGTGTTTCGTCTTTAAGGGCTTCTACTTGTTTACTAGTGTTGTCCTGTATTTCTTTAAGAGAGTCATTTGTGTCCTTCTTAAAGTCCTCCAGCGTCATCATAAAATGTGATTTTAAATCTAAATCTTGCTTTCCAAGCATGTTTGGATATCCTGTATTTGCTTTGGTGGGAGAGCTGGGCTCTGATGATACCAAGTATTCTTGGTTTCTGTTGCTTAGGTTCCTGCACTTGCCTCTTGCCACAGGTTGTCTCTGATGTTAGCTTGCCTTTCTGTCTCTGACTGTGACTTGATCCTCCTGTAGGCCTGTGTGTCTGCACTCCTGTAGACCTGTTTTCTTTCAACTGGATCTGGGAACAGAGGGCTTTGCTCTCAGGTGAGTAGGCACTTCTGCGGACTGGCTATCAGCTCTTCACGAAGGCAGAAACCCGAAGGATCTTACCCCTGACTGCTCCTAGGTCCCTGTCTCCAGGAGACTCAGAAGGCACTAGGCGATTTCCTCTTGGGTAGGAATGTGGGCAGGAAGTAGTCTCCTCTGAGTTCTCAGGAGTGTCCATACTTCTGAGGGTCCAGCTCTCACCCTCACGGGATTGGGTGCAGGTAGCTGTGTGACCAGTTCAGTTCAGTTCCAGGCACAGGCTGAACCCAACAGATTCCTGCAGGTGACTGCTCCTATATTCCTGTATCCAGTGGCACTGTGCAGTTTCCTCTTGGGCCATGAATGTGGGTGAGGTGGGCAGAAGTGGCAGTCTGTCCTGTGGTCTCAAGATGGTCTGAACTTCTGAGTATTTAGCTCTCTCCTCTACAGGATTTGTGTTCAGAGAGCTTTGGGGTCAGTTCAGTATAGTTCCAGGCATAGCCAGAAACTGGAAGTGTCCTGTCCCAGAGGATTTCTGCCTTGAGTCCAACAGGTAGGTCGCTTGGAACAGAAAAGTTGGTCTTACCTTTGCTCTCGGGTGTGTAGGTCACTGATCAGCCACTGAAAAGGAAGTTTGTGCTGATGGTAATGTAACCCCTGGTGACACCTTTTACATTTCATGGTAGCTTAGCAATTCCTTATGGTGGTCATGTTTATAAAATTCTAGCATCATCCTCTTCCAGTCATTCATATATCTGTAACTGAATGCCTGCAGTGTGTCTATAGCAACTCTTGATTTTCAAATCTTATCATGCCTCAGGCAGCTGCTGTGCCTTGAGTCTGGAAGCTAAGTTTTTATGCATGAGTCTGCTTTCTTCTAGCCTGTTCTTATCCTCTCTTCTTTGTCCCTTCAACAAGTATGCCTCTTTAAACTCACTCTGTAGCTGAGCAGATAAAACTGGATTTCTATGAGCTGAAAATAGTCTCCCTTCTATGGAGACAAGCTTTGTATTGCAGTGAACAGATGAGATGTATGAACAACGGATCTGCTTTATCCTGCAGTAGCAGTAGCCCCAGAGCTTCACTACAAGGAACTACCTCTTGCTGCACATATGAAGAAAGAAGCTTCTCTTTGCTCAGTTTGTTCTAGGATCAATAAGTAAGCTTTGCTTCCTGTAGTATCCTTGGTGGTAAATGCCTCCCCAATGCCATGTTGCATTTGTCAACTGACTCCTAGTCCTTCCTTCCTTCCTTCTTCCTTCCTTCCTTCCTTCCTTCTTTCTTTTTTTACACTCCAGATTTTATTTCCCTCCTGGTCCATCATCCAAGGGCTCCATAGCCTAGCTTAGTTGTCTCCATGGGCTGTGTTGTCCTGCTATTCTGGTTCTCCTTTGGCTCCTGTGTGAACCCGATGGGAATATCCGATTTGGTCTCTCTCTCTCTCTCCCCCCCCCCCCCCCCCCCCAGATCTGGTTTTTGTTTGGCTCCTGTTTGATCACCCACTCTTGTGAAGAACCTGCCATTACATACTTTCAGACCTGTACTGACTTTGGTCTGAAGTTTACAATATTTAATTATTTAATTTTAATGAGAAAAGAGAATAAGAAAATATATAAATACAAAGGAGTATTATGCATCTAAAATATCATTTTATCTTAAGTGACCTTGATTTTTTTAAAAATCTTAATAGCAACAAAATAATATAAAGACTAAAGTGGAACTATAGAGCTATCAAGAACACTTTATGCTGAATTGGAAAGAACAAACAAGAATGAATTTATGCTTTAAAGTCATGCTTTCTTTAAAATATTTATCTGTATTTTATGGGTATGAAAGTTTTTCTACATGCATGTTTGTGTCCCACATGACTACTATATTTTCAGAGACAAGAGAGGGCATGAGATCGCCTGAACCTACTATTACAGATGTTTGTATGCCGCCATGTGAGTGATGGGTCCTCTGCAAGAGCAGCAAGAACTCTTAACTATTGAGTCATACCTCTAGCCTCTGAAGCTATACTTTCTACACTCCACTTTGTAACAGTTTTGACAATGATTTATAGTCTCTTATTCCTATCACAGACTTACAATGAATAATTGTGCTTTTAATACTTCTTAACAAGTCGACAAATTATTCTATATTTGTATTTGTGAGAAAGATGGACACAAGCATTCTTACAGGTGTGAAGATAGCAATTTATATTGTACAAATTAATAGTCATTAAAGAATTAATGACTATTTTCAGAGTCCTGTGTAAAATTTAGATTAAGTGTGATAGCAGAACCAGTGTTACCATTTTGGTTAAGTGCTTCCTTAATTACCAACCGGACACAATTTTAATAATACAGCTTTCCTTAGGATTGCTGTCTGCAATCTTCCTTTTTATATTTGGGACACTGGTTATGAACAAGTCCAGACCGACTTACTTACATGAATGTTGTATCGAAATGAAACACTTCCCTTTTGTTTGTCTCAGTGTCGCGCGCCCAATGTCCCGCCAGCAAGAACAACGCGCGGCAACAGGATTCTTCTGCGAGCAAGCCTTTACTGTGTTACAGCTCTTCTTAGTGTTACAGCTCTTCTCAGTGTTACAGCTCTTCTCAGTGTTACAGCTCTTCTTAGTGTTACAGCTCTTCTCAGTGTTACAGCTCTTCTGAACAGGGACCCCGAGCAGCAAAATCGCTCGGCTTATATAGACAGCAGTATGCTAATTATCTCTCAGGGATTGGTGGGGCTTGGATCACCCCACTACTTGTCCTCCAGGGATTGGCGGAGAATGAATCACCTCATTAACATATTAACTGTCAACTAACACCTGGTGAATAAACCGCACATGTGCAGTACCGCTGTTCACCACTAGAGGGAGCCCTAGCAAGGGGACAAGCCTGCACATGCGCAGTAAGTCGTTTATATCCAGACAAGGCTGGATGTCGGCGCCATCTTTGTTTCACCGCGCCGCTCTCTACATCTCCCCCTTTTTTGTTTAATAAAATGACTGGTCTAGATCTGGGTGTCACGTCAATCTTGTCATTGCTCCTGTCTTAGGTCGTTCTCATCCAAACTCGGCCTTACCCGTCATAGAGTTACCCTATCGCCACTGGGCCCCGTGTCTTAGGTTGGTCCGAGTTCGAGGAAAGTTGCCCATCCCTGGATACAATGACTCCACATGACTGTGACAAAAATGATCTAGGGCGAACTCTTGATCTTTCAAAGAGGCCAGCCATATGTTGGGAGAAGTACCCTTTTTAATGGTGGTCATAGCCTGGTAAACAACCACTTTGTGTCTGGCATGTTCTCTTTTTTAAACAGCCAATAAGCCAGAGACCTACTCCGCAACCCAGGAGGACAATAGCTCCCCGGGACAAACATGCCCGCCCACTCCTTAAAAAGGGAGAAAGCATTGGTAACCCATGAGGTAAAGTCTTCAACTGTGATAGGGTCCAGCCTAGTGCTGTTGAGGACAGCAATCTGCATCAGCAATTGTCTTGATAGTTGCTCTGCTTTCATGGACCAGTTTCCTTTCAGATAATTCGAGATTTCTTTGCTCTGTTGAAAATTCTGAGAAAAGTTAGCTCGCAAAAGAATAATGCATAAACCTCTAAGGGAGGAAACACAAGACAGCTGTGTCATATGATACAGTGCTTCAATTGTTCTTGAACTAAATCTATCCTTTGATTGGCTAATAGAAGGCCAGATGCCAAATGGGCATTAAATTCTTCTTGTATCTCTAACGCCACTGCAGTTCTGATTGACAGTCTCAGCCATCTGTATTTGATTGGTCATAGCGATTGCAGCTGTGGTAGCTGCGGCAGCAGACAGCACAATGGCTGAAATTATGGCTGCCATAATTCCAAAATCTCTTTTGGCTCTCAGCAAATTAAGAATTGGAAAGCTATCTGGGTTTGCCTCCACTGGGATTGGCACAAAGGAGGGAATCTTAACCATCACTGCGGTGTCATTGGTGCCATCCCAGCATTCAGCTAAATAGCAGACTACATCAGAGCTATTACAATTTAAAGCACCACTGCTTACATTAGTGCTTATCAGAAAAAAGGTGATCTAGCACATACTGAAGTACTAGTGGCAGTATTATTTACCAAGAGGTTATTATATTGAATATTGATCAACCTGGTATCACCTTTTTCTGGTAGCTAAAACATTATACAGCACGAAGTTCTCTCCCATCAACCTAGCAAAGGGGGTCAGGGATGTATATGCCCCTTGCTCATTGGACAGCACCCATTGAAACCAAGGCCAGAGATTATGCTTGTCAGTCTTATTCTCAAAACAGTAGAATTGCTATGAACTGGCATGGGTACTGGCCAGGATCTGGCAATAGCCCACAGGGTGAGCGAATTAACCTGTATTACCATTCCCAGTAGTAATAGTAGGGTTCGTAGTCTCATCTTTAGGAAGAGCAGAAGGCAATTTTCGAGTCAAACGCTCAGGTACCCAAATTGGATTTTCTTGATTCTGCGGAAAAACACAAATCGCTCCCTTGGATCGTATTAGAATAGGATCCGGGCCTTTCCATTCTCCAGTGAGTACATCCTTCCACTTCACCTGATCCTTGGGTGGAATAGGCCACTGCCCATGGCGTTCTGCCGCCGAATAGTCATGGGCGTCTAAATTTAAGAAATTTAAAGTAAGAAGTGCAGTGGAGATGGCAACCTTGGGGGTTGGCGGCACCTCACCAATTCCCCCTTTTTGTTTATTTAAATAAGCCTTTAATGTGCGATGGGCACGTTCAATGATTCCTTGGCCTTGAGGATTATAAGGAAGTCCTGTCAGGTGTGCAACACCCATCTGATTGCAGAAATGTTTAAACTTTTCTGAAGTATAAGCAGGGCCATTGTCGGTCTTGAGCAGCCTAGGAAGACCCCAAGCACTCCAAGCCTCAAGACAGTGGGCAATGACATGAGAGGCCTTTTCCCCAGACAAGGGAGAAGCAACTATGACCCCGGAGCATGTATCGATGGAAACATGCACATACTTTAATTTTCCAAAGGCGGGGACATGGGTAACATCCATCTGCCAAACCTGCAGGGGTCGAAGGCCACGGGGATTAATGCCCACATGTGGGGTGGTAATAAACGCACTGCAATTACCGCAGCAAAGCACTATTTTTCTGGCCTCTGCTCTAGATATAGGAAAACGTCTGCGTAAGGTCTCAGCAGTAACATGAAATAAGGAATGGAACTGGGTGGCAGCTTCCACAGGAGTCAGCACAGCAAACGTAGTGGCTCTAGTAGCCAAATCGGCCAGGTTATTCCCATGAGACATTGGGCCAGGCAACCCTGAATGAGCCCTTATATGGGTGATGAAAAAAGGGGAATGCCGAGATAGTAACTCCTGCTGGATCTCCAGAAACATAGAAGCCACTGTACTAGTGGTTCTAATCATTCCCGCAACTTCTAAAGATTTAACTGAATTAACCACATAGGAGGAATCTGAAACAATATTTAATGGACTAGGGAACACTCGGAGCACTTCCAATACAATCTGACACTCAACTAATTGAGGGGAATTAGGGGTAAATTGCTTAGTTACCACTTTACCGTCATGCACATAAGTACCCAAACCAGTTTTCAATCCATCCGTATAAACAATATCCCCTGCCTGAAGGGGTTCCATGCTGGTAACCTGGGGAAACACAAGGGGATGACATTTTGCAAAGGTCAAAATGGGGTGCCTGGGGTAGTGATTATCAAACACCCCTGAAAAGATGCACACAAGTATTGCCCAGTCATCATTTGTAGCAGCCAGCACTTGGAGCTGTTCTGCAGTATAGGGTATAACAATTTTTATTGGATGTTTACCAAAATGAGTTACAGCTACTTTTAGTCCTCTCATAGCCAATCTTGCCACCGCTGAGGGGTACCACTCTATGGTTTTAGCCGGAGAGGCTTGTGGGTGAATCCAAAGTAAGGGGCCATTCTGCCATAACACTGCAGTGGGTAATTTAGCAGTTTGCAAAACACATAGCTCAAAAGGTTCATCAGGTTGTATCCTTACTAATTGAGCCTCAGAAAGAGTCTTCTCCACCTTTTGGAGGGCCTCTACAGCCTCCATAGACAGGGATCGCGGGAATGTTAATTGCGGATCCCCTTCCAATATATCAAACAAAGGTTTTAACTCAGCAGTAGATATTTTCAGGAATGGCCGTAGCCAATTAATATCTCCCAAAAGTTTTTGAAAATCATTTAAGGTTTGTAGGTGATCTCGCCTGATTTCAATTTTTTGTGGAGTAATAACTTCTGGATGTACAACAGCTCCTAAAAACTTGCCCATCAGCGATCTCTGAACCTTTTCAGTAGCTATAGTTAGCCCAAACTGTTGGAAATGTTTAATTAAGTCAGCATATGCTATCTCAAGCTCTTCAGGTTTGGATCCACAAAGGAGTATATCATCCATGTAATGAAGAATCGTTAGTGATGGATATTGCCCTCTGACAGGAGTCAGGGCCTGTTGTACATATAACTGACATATAGTGGGGCTGTTTGCCATCCCCTGGGGCAAGACTTTCCATTGATAGCGCTCATCAGGCTCCACATGATTTATTGCAGGCAGAGTAAAGGCAAACCTCTCTTTATCCTTAGGATGTAAAGGAATAGAGAAAAAGCAATCCTTAATATCTATTATAATAACCTCCCATTGCTTTGGCAAGGCAGAAAGAAGCGGAAGACCGCGTTGGACTGATCCATACAATTTCATTTGTGTATTAATTGCTCTAAGATCATGCAATAGTCTCCATTTTCCTGACTTCTTTTTTATAACAAATATTGGAGTATTCCAGGGTGAGCTTGAAGGTTCCAAATGTCCTAATTGCAACTGTTCCTTTACTAATTGGTGAGCGGCCTCCAGCTTTTCAGAGGAGAGAGGCCATTGAGGAACCCATACAACTTCCTCTGTTATCCACGGTATGGGCATAACCCCCTCAATGGCCCCTAAGAAAAACCCAGATCGTGACGATCAGGTTTTGCAGTGGGTTGAATTGGCTCTGTAGTTCCTTGGTGATGCTTACCAATGCCTTTTCCTGGGACATACCCCATATCCCTTACCATTCTCTGTGCTGGTAGGGAACTCTCATTCATAAGTTTAAGCCCTAACTCAGCCAAAATATCTCTTCCCCATAAGTTGACAGGTAAAGGAAGAACATATGGGACGAAACTACCCTCCTGTCCTTCTGGGGCTTTCCACTTTAAGGGCCTAGAACTAATAGTTGGACTAGCTTCATAACCTAAACCTTGTAATGAATGGGAAGATTGAGTAATGGGCCATTTTGTAGGCCACCATTTAGTGGAGATAATGCTTTTGTCTGCCCCTGTATCTAGAATTCCCTCAAATGTCTTTCCTTCAATGGTTAGGATCAGAGTAGGTCGAGCGTGTAAATCGACCATAAGATATGCTGAATCAGTGCCCGTAGAGCCGAAACCCTTCTTTCCTCTTTTTGTACTTCCCGATTTAAACTGGGCGTGATAACTGGGTAAAACAAGCAATTGTGCAATCCGGGTCACCTGGGGAAATGGAGAAGAGACCTCGTGGGGAGGAGCACATGATCTTCAACTGGCCCTCATAATCTTGATCAATAACCCCAGGATGTACCACCAATCCTTTAAGAGTAGTAGAGGAGCGTCCTAAAAGCAGCCCAACTGTATTGGGTGGTAAAGGGCCATGAAAGTCAGAGGGGATAGGCTGCACCCCCATTTGAGGGGTTAGGACGATTCTGGAGGTGGCACGGAGGTCTAATCCTGCGGAACCCGGAGTGGCTCTCCTGGGGAAGTTTGATGAGCCCAGGTTACTGGGGAGCTGGTTGCCCCATATATTTGAGGGCCCTGAGGACGGGGGCCCCGTTGGACGTTTTTTGACATATCCAAGGGTTTCCCTGTTATGTCCTTTACTGACCTGCACTCATTGGCCCAATGTTTCCCTTTCTTACACTTTGGACACAGTCCTGGGGCTTTCTTTGGATTAAAGCCAGGATTCTGATTCCTGCACTCCCTTTTCATATGACCGGGCTTTCCACATTGGAAACACGTGATGCCTCTGCTAGAGAGGCCAGGCCGCCTTTGTCCTTGTAATATAGCCGCAGCTAGACCAGTATTGGTAAGTGGTCCTCCTATTTCCCTACAGGCTTTCAGCCAAGCCTGCAGCCCCTTAGATTTCCAGGGAAGGATTGCATTGCGGCATTCTTTGGTACATTGTTCAAAAACTAACTGTTCTATTAAGGGCATGGCCTGGTCTTGGTCTCCAAAAATCCTACCAGCAGCCTCCATCATGCGGGCCACAAAATCTGAGAAAGGCTCACTTGGTCCTTGGATGACCTTGGTCAGGTTCCCGGACACCTCTCCTCTGTTAGTTAGAGCTTTCCATGCCTTGACAGCACTAATAGCAATCTGGGCATATACCTCCAAGGGGAAGGCAGTTTGATTATTGGCCCATTGCCCTTGTCCAGTTAACATGTCAAATGTCCAGGCAGGTTGTCCTGCTGCTGCATTTGCACGTGCTTGTGCTTGGCAAGCATCGTGCCACAATGCCTTCCACTCAATATACTGTCCCATGCTAAGGAGACAGGCCTTTGTCACAGATTGCCAGTCTGCTGGAGTCATGGCAATGCTTGCTAGTCTTTCTACCTGTGACATGGTAAAATTAGCAGTAACCCCATAGGCACGAACAGACTCTGCCAGTTCCTTAACTTGCTTGTGCTCTAGGGGCTGATGAGAACGAACGCCATCGTCCTCAAACACAGGAAACATTTGCCTAAGTGTTCGCTGTGTTTCAGGTGGACAGAAAGAGTACTCACACTTCCCCTCTATATAAGGTGGGGGAGTGGAGGCCACCAAGGCATTAATAACTTTCGGTTTCTTCACAGTGGCTCTCCACCTAGGCCCATATCTTTCTTCCTCATATCTGGCTGCCTCTTTCTCTAATTCCTCCTCCTCCGACTCTGACAACTCTTGCTCAGAGTCACTACCAGTCAGTTCTAAGGCTTCTGATTCTTTTAATGGATACAAAGTATCCTCTCCGGATGACTTGTACTTCATCCTCCGGGGTATACCTATTTTTTCCTCCAGCGGCATTTCTTCCGCCTTTTGTATCTCTTTCACTTTCGTTTTAGTAACCTTTTTCTTTTTGCGCGCTCCTAATTTCTCACTCTGCTCCGTTTCTGACATGCTCTCTTGAATGTTCTGTCCTGCCTTGACTATGTCCTCACATTTTAACACAACTAGTAAGAAGACAACAGTCACTATAAAAACGAGCAACAATCCCTCCATAGCAAGACTAAATCCAAAAAGGGGCATGCCTCTCGGAGCTTGCCTTTTAATTTACCTTCTCGCAGTTCTGAATCCTCTTCAGCACACTGAAGGGTCCCCTCGGCACCGGCGATGTTGGTTTCCGGGTTTCGGCACCACTTGTCGCGCGCCCAATGTCCCGCCAGCAAGAACAACGCGCGGCAACAGGATTCTTCTGCGAGCAAGCCTTTACTGTGTTACAGCTCTTCTTAGTGTTACAGCTCTTCTCAGTGTTACAGCTCTTCTCAGTGTTACAGCTCTTCTTAGTGTTACAGCTCTTCTCAGTGTTACAGCTCTTCTGAACAGGGACCCCGAGCAGCAAAATCGCTCGGCTTATATAGACAGCAGTATGCTAATTATCTCTCAGGGATTGGTGGGGCTTGGATCACCCCACTACTTGTCCTCCAGGGATTGGCGGAGAATGAATCACCTCATTAGCATATTAACTGTCAACTAACACCTGGTGAATAAACCGCACATGTGCAGTACCGCTGTTCACCACTAGAGGGAGCCCTAGCAAGGGGTCAAGCCTGCACATGCGCAGTAAGTCGTTTATATCCAGACAAGGCTGGATGTCGGCGCCATCTTTGTTTCACCGCGCCGCTCTCTACATCTCAGGGATTGTTCTACAGGCAAGTCTGGCTTTCATGCATGGTCTGCATTGACATCAAGGCTCTTTACCTTGACATTTGTTAGCTATTGTACGGCTCTACATTAACAATACTTACGACAATTTTTATAGGTATGAGAGATGGAGAAAAAAAGGCAAAGACAGCATAGTTTATACTATAAATATAGCTGTTCATTTGGAATGCCTGTTGAAGACAGGGAGCTAGAAGGAGGCCATTGAGGGAGGAGACACAGTGATATGAAATGGAAAGAGGAATTGGGGCAAGTAAGAGAAGGGAGGGAGAAGGAGGAATGGGGGGGCTAGTTAAGACATACATACATACATACATACATACGTACACGTATACATACACACATATATAGATACATACATATGAACATGTATACATACACACATATATAAATACATGTATATATATATATGTGTATACATATAAATTCATATTAACATGTTAGAGTTTAAGATGGACTTACCTTTCATGGACGTTAATGTTTTTCTTAGAAGCCACCAGGCATAAAATACGTTCTTGTGAATTGTAGGTTGGGAAGATCCACAGACCAATAAATATTTCAGGCCCAGCATTGCTCTTGGTTACCAAAGAGAACCTGGTAATAAGATCCAGTTGCTGAAAATATGAGCATTTTTGGTTTAGGAGGTAAAGAAATTCAGCTGGTACTGTTCCAGAAGCTTCTTCTCTGCTAACTATCTCACTGTACTCAGAAGTATTGTGCAGACTTATATTGGAGAAATGTTTTAACAATCTTTCCCAGTTGTGCATGCTGTGAACTACAATAACGATCCACCTGGCAAGATATGTTCATGGATGAGGTGTCGGCATGATAGCCTCGGGAGTTCCCAACTGCTTTATGATTAGATTTAAGGCCTGCTTCAGAGGAGGGAACATATGCCTGGTACTGTAGATCTGGCCAAGAAAACTTAGCTGGGGACCTCATAGATCCTAGAGCAAACCTACTATCATTATTTTGCTGAATTGCTCAGTGTCAAACTCTCTTCCAAATATATACCTCTACCTCTCATTCCTCATCAGAAAAGCTTCTGTGTACAGTGGCCAGTGGTTAATCCACAGTCTCACACTGTCAAAGTACAGAGAATAAATGTCCTTGGGGTTCTAAATCATAGATGAGGCATATATAGCATATCCCGTTTCCCCCGGGCTCAGGAACCATTGTAAAAGAAGGGACAGAAAGACTGTAAGAAGCAGAAACCAGGGTTTACTACTATGTAATGTCTGTCTTTGGAACAAGACAGGACTGTTATACTCATTGAGTGGAGCTGTGGTTATCTGCAGAAGAGCTGTGCAAGATCAGGCTAGTCAACCTTCTGCATGAATCATGAAGTGGTAGATTATTTCCCACCCCTAGATGTTGATAGTTGATTGACAGGCAAGGGAGAGTCAGTGGCCTTTGGGAATGTGGTCTCTGGTTGGCTGTCCATGCTCCAGTGGATAACCTCCCACTTGTGTGTATATACGTAGCAGTAATTGCACTGATGTTTTCCCCCCAAGACAACATGGGGTTGGGATGGAACATGAGGGTTAAAAACAAAAAGTTGGAAAGGGAAATACGGCATGAATATGATCAAATTACAATTTATGCATTACAAAACTGTCAAAAAATAAAATATTATATTTAATGAGAAAAATGGCTCAGTAGTTAAGAACACTTGTGGCTATTGATTTTCACTCACAGAATCAACAGGACAGATAAAAACCATCTACAACTCCATCTCCAAGTAAACTGAAGCCCTCGTCTGACCAAAATGGACATGCATGTATCCGATGCACAGATATACACCAACCCAAGTACCCGCACATACAGAATAAAGCAAACAATTATTTTTCAAAAGAAAATGGTAGTTGAAACCATCTCAAAAATTAAGTGCAGTGTTGGAAGAGTCATAGCAAAGCATAAAGAAAGGAGAGACCCGATGGAGGTCCAGGAGACATTTGCCCCACACACTGTGTAGGAGACAAACAAGGAAATGTATTTGGTTAGAGATGGCCTTGGATACCAGGCAGAACAATATTATTACTAAGCAATGGACGATCAGTGCTGGTATTTTGAATAGAAAAATAACAGGAGCAGAGTATATATCAAGGAGCTCACCATGGCAACAGTGTGATACATGCATCAAAGAGATAGATAGTATATTTAAAAGCAGTTTAGAGGCCTATTGTGAGAGCTCAGGAGAGAAGTCACAGAAAACTGTGTAGGTAGAGTGGGGAGATTTTGGAAAATATGTGGGAGGGTGGTTGTAAAGGATAAAATACAGCTAAATCGGAGTAGGGACTCATGTGAAGGAGAAGATACATTATAATAGCTGCCTATCGTAACCCATGTCCTCTAGGCACAATAAGAAATGGTTGCACTATGGGGTAGACACACATATAGCTTCCTTACATTGCTGGTGATTACAGTAAACTCCATGCAACTAACTGGTGATCGCTAGATCACCCAGTGGGTGTGCATGTTGAAAAAGATAAAAATAATATAAGGCATCGAAAAAGTAGACCTGTCTCTCTAGACAGGTGTGCTAAAGGTTTGAACTGTGTGACCAGGTGATACCATAGAGATTATGCTTTGTAAGGAAGGAGTTTGGAAGTGAGAACTATTGCCTTACCCAAGAGGCCAATTGTTCAATTGAAAACAAGTGTTTAATGAGCTATTTATCCCACTTCTTAATGACACAGAAGTGTCATTGTCATTCTAAAGTAGGAGACGGAAGTAAATAAACGTTAATGCTATGATGGTCAGTGATGGTTAAATTTTATCATAGTCTAATCACTCCATTCCCAGTTGAAAAGGCCACAGTGATCAGAATACTAACCAAAGGTCTAAGCAGCCCTGACTTCTGCTTTGGATTTCGCCACTCACCAGATAAATGACAGTAATCAGCCAGTTCAATTGCAAAGCTTGAAATTAGCACAGAAATGTCGAAACAAAATGAGAAAAGACATCCTCCTCCCAGTAAAGTTTATTTCACCAGAACAGGCATTCATATTTAGAGGAATATTGCTAGTCAGTAAACATTAGTTGTTGGGACTCTATATTGTCCCAGAGAAGGGACTATAGATGCTGAACCCTGCCTGGTTCTCTTGGTTTGAATCTTAGCTCTGTCACTACCTGAAAGAATTGGACAGTAGAATTTTTCTTTAGTTTTTTCTAGCTGCAAAATAGAGTAATATGAGCAAGAAACACATTTAAAATGATTTTTAATGATGGTTAGAGTTACTACAAAAATGTGCACAATTTTGAAGTTCACAGAATATAACTATGTGGTAACTGTGGTTGCTGAAGTTACTGTTATGGGTAAGTCCTGAGGTAGAAGATTCATGTAGCTCTCAATTTTCATTTTTCCTCTGTGAACTGATGCTAAGTTGTCAGTGGTCAACTCTGAAGCTAGGTACAAGTCCTTGGGGGATGGGAATCAATAGTGACAGCAGCTAATTGTGATGGTTGAGCATGGGCAAATCTTAATTGAAATAAATCAATGGAGTAGAGGAATGAGATACACACCCACCAGAAAGTCTCAAAATGGAAAATAACAAGGGGCAAAATTGCTCTTTAAAACGTTCGATCCAGTCATAGGGCAACAGAGAACGGGCTGTCTTATTACAGGAAAGTAACCAAGCAACTCTTAGACACAGAGGCAACTATGTATCAGGAGTCACAGACTTGTCAAAAGCACTTAGCTGACATTAAACCCAATTAGCAACTCTACAGCCACTTTGGCCAAAAGGAAAGAAAAAGAGGCCACTGAAGTCTGAGGGTGTGGGAGTAAAGAGAGAAAACCAGCTTCTAGGAAAACGCAGATAATGAAACAAATTCAGTTTTGCTTTGCAACCCTTTCCTTTGGTATTGATTGTCTGGCCCGTCTCTGCGCCCTTAGTTCACAGAGAAACTTCGAGCTCTTCCAGCCACAAAGGCTCAGCAGACTGCAGCAAAAGAGAAATTGCTCATGATTCTAAGAGCACGGAAAGAAAAAGAAAAAAGAAAAGAAAAAAAAATGAAAGCTAACTTTGCTTATGGATTCCTATCCCACAAAGAAAGCTTCAGCACACAAAAGCCTTGCCCAGGATATCACAAAAATGAACGACGGAATTAATTTTCAATTTTGAAGATCAGCATTTGCTTGTTCAGCCCTCTACCTCTTGTCGTTTGGGCTTCTATGAAGGTGGTGGCATTGAGATGAGCAGTCAGTAAATCCATTAGGAATTACAAGCATCTTTGATTAATAGTCCTTGTCTAATTCCCTGAGAAATGCGCTATACCTTGGAGCTTAATGAAGACAAGCGTGAGTTATTTAGGTGTTTGCTTATTTGCATAGAATTAACTAGATTCTCCGTTTATAGCGAGCAGTTAAAACTTTGCGCCTAATTCCGTGCATTACAAAAATTCTTTGGCTCCGCTCCGATTCTTAGACGAGAAGGATTAATGTTTCTGCCTGTTGATTATGAAACAGATACTCTCATACGAAGCTAGTTGAAAGGTTTAAAGAGTTTTCCATGCTATCCTACTCTTTCTAATGAATGAACGTTATTTATAGATTACTTCCAGGTTGACAGCAAAGCCCCAGTGACAAGACAGAGCACCTATGGATCTGCTGTCCTACGAAAGCACAACTTCCTCCACCGTGAGCACCACGCATCAGAGCATATTTGCTACAGCAGACAAACTTAGCTGGGCACATCTTTATCATTCAGTCTGTAGTCCACCTTAGAACTCACGGTTGATACTATATAGCTAGTGGAATTTAACAAAAATAAAATGAAAGTATGTTTCCCTTAACAACCTATACAATAGGTTCACTCTCTTAAAATTCCTCTTTTCTCCACTTCTCTCCCCATTGGGCCCCCAGGACATTAAAGTTCTTACATCTCTATAGTTTGATTTTCAGAACTTCTATGGTTGGACTTACAAAGCGAGTAAATACTGAGGATGAGCTCTTTCACATAGAAATATGAATGGGAGTGTCAGAGTGATGTTTTCTGACTTGAAACCTTATTATTCTTTTTGCCCTGAACACAGTTCCCTTTTAGGAAAGTGCTGAAGTTTGTTATGAGCTGGAGGCTTACTGAAGGAACACTCAATTGTTTCCACGCTCTGGCAATTACTTCATCTATTGTGATTAGCCGTGTGCAAGAACATTTTTCTGGACCAAAGTTTTCAATCCATTATGTAAATACAAAAGAACATACACAATAGGAGCATATTTCTTTCCTTTAAGCACTGTTAAGGTACCTGCCAAAATGATCCTACCGTTTTGCATACCCACCAGCGATAAATGACATTCCTACTTGCTTCACAATTGGAGAAGCATTTGGTGGTGTAACTAGTTTGAACTGTCGCCAACAGGATAACTTTGTGGGAAGCCTCGTTATTTTCTCCATTGAATCCTAATGGTACAGCAGTGCGTCTTTTCATCTTCTCATCCCCACAGAGAAGATACACACGTGTCTAAGTGACATCCAGGTTGTTTGTTTCTCTCTAAAACTAATGCTCTTGTATTATTTTATGTTCCAAAGGAAGATGCTGTCCCAAGTTTTCTATTGTGTTTTATGTTGTGTTACTGCTGGGTGTGAAGAGGTCTTTGCTGTAGTTTAAACAATAGTCCTCTATCAAGTGTATCTTTTACAAACACTTACTTCCAATCTGCGTCTATTATCCTTTCTACATTGCTTGCAACAAAAGCTTTTAATTCTCATAAAGTTCAGCATCTCCTTTGATTTTTCCATGGTTTCTGTCTTTGGCAGGTATGTTAAAAGTCTTTACCATCCCCAAGATTATCTCAGTTTTCTTCCATTGGCTTACTGAAGGTTTACATTTTTTAAAAAAAGTTATGCTTGTGTTTCTAGTCCAATTCTGAGTTATGTTTTACTTGGATTGTTTGCTTGTAGACAGCATGCCATGATTCATGGGATGGCCTCTCACTTGCTGTCTAGTAGAGGATGATATTGAACTCCTGACTATCTTGCTTCCATTGCAAGTCCTGGAAATACACACATTGTTCCTGTGCCTAGTTTATGTGGCATTGGAATCAAACCCGGGTTTTCTGCATGGTAAGAAAGTACCCTTGCAACCAAACTACATTTTCAGCTTGAATTATGTGATGGTTCTATATGCTCAGCCCAGGGAGTGACACCATTAGAAGGTGTGGCCCAGTTGGAGAAGGTGTGACCTTGTTGGAGTAGGTATGTCATTGTGGGTGTGGACTTTAAGACCCTTCAGCTCCCCCAGCATGATGCCAACCAGGATGTTCCCATATTTCTGCCATGATGATAATGGATTGAACCTCTGAACCTGTAAGCCAGCCCCAGTTAAATGTTGTCCTTTATAAGATTGGCCTTGGTCACGGTGTCTGTTCACAGCAATAAAACCTTAAGGCAAATTATGTTTTGAAAAATGCAAGGTCTGTATGTCAATCATTTCTTTCTATGCATGAACTTAGTCCAACACCAATTGTTGAACATATTTTGTTGCATTTTTCTTCCCTTTTTGGGAAAAATCCATTTTCGTAAGATTCTGGGGTTTTATCAATTCATGTTTGTCTGATTCTGGGTTCTCTACTTTTTCATTGGCTTATTAGACTGGACTTTTTGCTAGTTATGTAATCTCATGATTGCTGTAGTTCCAGGGTAGATCTTAAAGTCAGGTTGGGTCAGCCGTCTTTGTTTGTTATTTTCTTTGAATATTTATTTGGCAATTCTAGGTTAATTGTCTAACCAAGAGAGATACTTTATTGATATTTGAGTTGAGACTGTGCTCAATCTATCAATAAACTTACAAAGAATTGTCTTCCAAATAATACTCAATCATCCAATTGATGACTCTAAATCTCAATTTATTTTGTTCTTCCACCTCTTTCCTCAGAGATTTCCAAACTCACACATACAGATCATGTGTTGTCTTGTTT
The DNA here is from genome assembly GCF_021556685.1 of Rattus norvegicus. NCBI lineage: Eukaryota > Metazoa > Chordata > Mammalia > Rodentia > Muridae > Rattus > Rattus norvegicus. Next base: position 262,096,331 of record NC_141534.1, on the reverse strand, counting down.
CTGCTTCATGCATAAATACTTATAATTTGGAGTTCTAATGTAACAATAGTGAGAATCATAAATTCTCATCTTCAGAAAGACTTGTTCCTGGATGCTCTGTGAGCAAAACTGTTTTATATTTGGTTGGAGTATGTAAGCGGATTACACTTGAGCCTTCCTTTACTGCTCCTTGGGCAGTTCAGCAGGTAATGCTTACTTTGTTTGGAGGATGTTCTAGTTATCTGTTATTAATGTCCTGTTTGATTAATGTCCTCCCCCTCATTGTTTTGGTTCATTTTAGCATGAGTTTTTTCCCCTTTATCTCATCTTGATACCACACATTGTTAGGTATTCTTTTCATACACCCTGTAATACATTGTCCTTTTTTTTGTATAGTTAATATATTGTCACATAAAGTATTTATTAGCCAAGGATTATTAGTCATATTTCTTTCTGTCTGTCAATTGTAGTTATTCTCTTATTTTGTGATTTCACATTTCCTTTGCCTTATATAATTTTAATCGAGTATTTTCATAAATGTCATTTTCTCAGTATATCAATTTTACTTCTTGTTTTTAACTTTGGAAGTTGTCTGGATTTTAAACATATTTTTTATAATTAACATAACTCAACTTTAACTTCCTGCTTAGTGTATTTCGATAGACTTTGGTGAATGAAACAGTTTCTCTTGGGAGCTGACCTTGATAAGAACAGAAAACTACAACATATTTCAACATGGTTGCTTTGCCCTTTTCTTTCAGAAACCATGAGAAGTTTTTGCTCTGATATTGTAAATGTCTAATTTTTGAGCCTGGATGGGCTTTCTCATAATGGGGTCCGTGTGTGTGTGTGTGTGTGTGTGTGTGTGTGTGTGTGTGTGTGTGTGTTTGTGTGTGTGTATACATATATATACATATATATATATATTTGTTCATGGATATAATTTGTGAGTCTCTGTGTTTGCCTGTCTCTCCAGTTTAGGGGATGTATTTATGTGTGGATTGAAGCAGGACTGTTGATTCTTCAGTCTGCACACCTTTTCATTTCTTATGAGGAAAGACTCTTGGGACTCTATTTCTTTTGTTTAAGTTTGTTGTAAGACCCCCCGAAATGGTCTGAGCTCAAGTGCACAACCCTCAAAACACGTCTTGTCGACGAGAGCGATGCAATAGCAAGAGGTTTAATGATCCACGTACATGGGGTTGCTCATCCACGCAGGGAAAGGCAACACCGAACTCAAAAAGCACAAATCTTTTATTCTTTACAGAGGCAGATGTCAGCAACAAGGCTAGTTGGCTTATTCTCATTAACTTATTCTATCTTCAGGTATTGGCTGGCCCGCTCAACGGGCTGTTCTTGGCTTAGTCACTTTCCTCATCCAGCCCTACATCTGGCCTTGGAAAATCAGGGGGAGGAACTGGGTGGTCGGACTCAGGATGACATTTTGTGGTCTTTCTTAGAATTCACCACAGGGAGGGCTAGGGAGAACAGTTATTTTTGTTTTGTCTTAATTAACTTGGCTTTGGTCCGTGAGGCCTGGTCATTCTGACTACAAAAACTTTGTTTTTACTTTTTCAGAACCTTAAAAACTTTGTTTCCACAAGTTCACATGCTCTGCTTTATGAGAAAACAAACAACCATGTGACAGAAATTTTAAAAAGTATAGAATCTAATGTATTCCAGGGATATCTACATTAGGATCCAAATGGGTTCAATAAAGCTAGTATGTATGTATGTATTTATTTATTTATATATATATTTATTTATTTATTTTTGAGATAAGATCTCACTTTGTAACTCTGACTGACCTAAACCCTGACCTTGAACTCACAGAGATCTACCTACTACTGTCCCTCAAATGTTGACATTAAAGGTATGTATGGTTCTAGATATATCTCTTGACAGTTTTTAAATATAACCCTTGTTTTTCTAGACCAACATTAACACAGAGGCTATAATTTCAATGCTCTGGGGGTGGGGTGGGGAGATAGACAGCTGTGCAGTTTTTGCTGGACACCTAACCTTGTCGAGGAATCAAGCAACATGGCACCTATGTCAAAGGATCAAGTCCAAATATCTTTTAGATCTATTTGATCTGACTAGAATGCAGAAACACTCTGGATTACAGTATGATCTACCTACAATACAGACACATCCTTAGTATGTATCTTTAATCCCTAACAGTGAAGGTAAGGTTAGTTGCTAGAGGGAAGCAACCATGTTTGAAACTGATGTCTAAATGGAGAGACAGACAAAGTGATGAACCAGAAAAAAGATTTGAGAGAATGAGTCAGAGTTTGGATACATACAACAGCACAGGAAAGAGAATCTGCTTAAGAGCAGCAAGACAGAGCGGTGAAGAGAGAGCGGTGATGTATGGTGTGTGTTTATGACAGTTTTACCAGGACAGTTTTACAGAAACAGTTTGCAGAGAGAACAAGCTAGACATATCTGAAGGCAGAATGAACCAGAGAAGGAGAAGGAGCCAGAAGATTAGAACCAATTGCTATAGTTAGTATGCGGCTAAGCAGAACAATTCGGTCAGAACCTGAGAAAAGCTAGGTTGAATCAGTCAGTTTGGAGGATTACCTTGTACAGAGGCTAGAAGTTTCCAAGACTAGGACTAGGAATAGTTAGGACAAAAAAAAAAAGCCATAAGTGTGTACAGCTTGAATATAGGTCTCATCTCATTCCATCATCTGAGGAAATAAAAGCATCATTTATACAATTTAGCTAAATCAGTAATTTCTAAGTACATCCAGATATCTGAAAACATACTGTAGGGAACAATTAAGCAAACACTTGACATTTATCTCTGATTTCCACATGCTCATCAGAGCGTGCGCGCGCGCGCACACACACACACACACACACACACACACACACACACAGTGACATTCATGCATACATATACACACACATTAGCAGTTACCTATACCATACATACCTACATATATACATTACACCAGAAGAATATAAAAGTAATTTATAAAGGACTGATAAAAGTAAAGAGATATTTCCATCTATCTTCATTGAAGTTATGAAGACTACATGAAGAAAATGAAAATCTTGGGGCTTTGGGTATATAACCAATCATCATCAGATGCCTTTGTAAAGTATCTTCATTTGCCTGATGCCATTGTCATCTTGGAGGCTTATTGTCTTAATCTGCTAACCTAGTCTGGGAGCTTCTAGCCTCTGTACAGTCTTATCTAGGCCTAGAATGTTTTCAGCTTCTGTGATTGACTTCGGAATAAGCTCAGCCTCTGTGGTTCTCTCTGAACTCTGGCTGGCTGGTTCAACCCAGCTATTCTGGCTCAAACTCCTCTCCAAGCTGACTGATTCAGTCTGTCTTCTCTCTCTGCTTCTGACTAAATTGCTATGCTTGGCCTCAAACTAAATTTAGCAGTATGTTCCGATCTTATGACTCCTTTTCAATATCTGGCTTGTTCTATCTTCATCTCTAGCTAGATTGTCCTTTCTACCATCTGTCTCTATAAAACCGTCCTAGTAAAACTACCGCTTTCTCTTATTCTGAGCTGCTCTATTCTTCTCAACTCTTCTCTACTGCTCTCCACAAACTCTCCTGTATTCCTGTACTCTATTGTCTTCTTCATGAGCTGTCTGTCTCTCCCTTAAGTGGCTTCTGTTTTCTCTCTGTTCTTGTGAAAGTTGGGCATATCCTATTCTGTCAAATATTTCTCTGGTTCATCCATTTTTTTTTTTGCTACTCAATTAGACATTATTTTCAAACATAGATCCTTCGCAAACTAACTGTATCTTCATTACTTGGGATTAAAGGTGAGTACTAAGGGTGTGTCTGTAGTTCAGTAGAAGGAATAAAGGTGTGTACTAAGGGCTGAACCACACCCTAAGCAGAAACAGGTTCAAATATCCTGTTACACATCTTTTTGTAGCATAAAACATTTTTATCTGAAAAGTTATACAAGGAGGCGAAGAGGTAGTCCAGCCTCTGTTACAAAGAACCTGAATTCAGTTCCAAGCATCTACACTGGGCCTCCAGCTTCAGGGGATCTAACACCTTCTAACTGTGTTCCATTTGTTTTGTGACTTGCTAGCCAGGTGGAAAGCAGGTCTATGTTTTCTCATTGGAAGGCACAGAAATAAAGTATCACTGTTATAAATTCACTTCCCATGACCATGAGATCAGATTACAGACCCAAGTGTTTACCCAAAAGTATGAATATTTATCACTCCGACAAGCGAACATGCCACATGGCTATTTTATTATATGATATCCTATGCATTCTATAAAGTCTGTCTAAGAAGAATCTTTCAACTGCTCTTAGGTCTTCAATATTTTTAGAAAAGTATGGGAATTATAAATGTTCTTCTGAGAAAAATAGTTATAAGTACATATACTCAAAAATTTTCACTCTGTTTCTTTTTTATTTTTATTGGCTATTTTATGTATTTACATTTAAAATGTAATCCCCTTTACCCTTCTCCCATCCCCCTTCCCCTGTTTCTATGAAGATGTTCCCACTCCCACCCAGCCCCACTCAGTTTCTTGAATCCTCTCTAGACCTAGACCTTAGACTGAGACCTTCTACTGTGTAGATAAAAGAACAGTGGTAAACACCTAATGCATTATGCATTCAGAAGGAAAGTGTTAAGTGTAATATACTTCCTTCTGTCTCTTTCTCTTTATCTGGGTATTGTGTCTAAAAGGACATGCTTATTTTTAATATATGCACATTGTTAGATTTTTAGTAAACCAAAAATGATATAACGATATACAATACAATTTTTTTCTCTCCTAGGAATTCTGTTTTAATTTTTTTCTGTATGCCATGGCATATACTATGCTATTTACATAATGCATTGTCTACACATGTGCATTCTCTCTCTCTCTCTCTCTCTCTCACACACACACACACACACACATACACACACACACACTCATTCCCACACAAACACAAATATACATACACACATTAAAGAAAGAACAGTGTAAAGTTGCATTTGAAGAGTTGAAGAACGTTTTCTATTTTTCTTTTTTCCTCAATGACAGCCTGTTACTTTAAAAAAAACACTCATCTATTCTTAATATCATAGAATATTATATTTATGTACCATTGTTTAGTTTCCCTCTGTCCTAATAATACACCTTTAAGTTGCTGTTGCTCTTTGCTACCAAAACAGGACAGCTGTGAACACCTAGACCTGTTCCTATGTGTACAGGGATGTCACTATTGTAGAGAGAGTGAAAGAACTATGGCAGCCGCAGACTGATTGGCACTTGGTCTCAGACTCTCTACATTGAACACAGCATGCTCAGTCACAAGAAGGCTGTGGGGAAATTAATACATTATATTCATGCCACCTCAGGGTACCAATCATCCTTCCCATTCTTGCTCTATTGCTCATTGCAGCTCAATTCTGTAAGGGAACAGAAATGAGGCTGAACCTTAATTATGTTCCACATCTAGTTTGCCTGAATTATAGGACAGGCAAGCTTTTGAGCTGCTAGCCCACCCTGCCAGCTCATCCTCCTGCAGCAGCTGTCCAGTATTCTCTTGTATACTATTGTCTCTGCTAGCAGTTGGCAATATTTCTCACCCATCACCTCTGTGGGTTGGTAGTAGAGAATTGCTGCCGCTTTGTATTTCTGATAAATCAATTTTTTTCCTGGTAGAAAGAAGAAGATACATTAAGCGGATATAAAGGAAAATGGTTGTGTTTTTCTAATTGCTTGTGTGGAAGGGCCTGTGTAGAAACCTCGGTAATAACAGATTGGGTCACAGCAGGGTGAAGTTGGTGTTCTGGAGTAAGTAAATATTCAAATCACTCTGAACATGAGTCATTTCCACATCAGTTTCAGATCAAAAATAAGAACTGAGAAATGAGAAATAAAGTACAGACATCATTCATGTTGGTGAACAAGGGAGGAGGTGAACCGTTTGGTAAATATTCAATCAGTTCCCTCCACACACGCATGATCACAGAGGAAACCAAAGCCGTGTAATCAATGCTTGGCAGGTGAGCTAGCAGACAGGCTGACTGACAGCGAATGTAGATGTTGCTATAGGAAGGATTGAGACTGAGAACAGACATGTGTCCAATGCCAAGCAGGAGTTTATAACCAGTACAATAAGTACTCATTATGGCCCTAGTGCTGGAGGCACTGGGGAAGCAGTAATCGCAAAATATATTAAAATAGAAATCCCTAGTGTCATGCAGCTCGTCTGAAAGATGTGTCTTTATAGAATTAAGGATATGATTAAATTCTCTTGGATGAATAGCATGATATTAAAAACAGGAACAATTTGTCGCATGGGGTTTTATAAATCCACATGTCTTAAAATACCTTTCTTGGAAAAAAAATTCCACAGGTCTTTATGAAAGATGATTTTTGAAATTCTTGAATTATTGCTACACTTAAGAGACTACTGTGCCTTGATAGTTTAAAAGGAGATACACATTTTAAAAGTATCTAAAAATTTCGTGTGCATATGTATATGATTCGTGTGCCTTGGTATTTGCATGTGTACCTGTGGGGTGGTAGGTAGGCATGGGCATTTATGTGCACGTGAGGGTAAAAGCTAGAATTTAAAGTAAGTTGTCTTCCTTCAACACCTCCCACTGTGTTTTCTGAGCCTGGGTTTCTTACTGATTAGTTTACTGATTATGCAGTTCAGCCAGCCAATTTGCCTAGGAAAGTTTCAGTGTCTGTCACCTGAGAACTGGAGCTACAGGCAGGCATCCATTCTCATTTATCCTGGGGATTCACACCCTTGTCTTCATGTTCACACGGCAAATACTTCATCTGTTAAGCAATCTTTCCAGCCACAAAATTAGACATATTGAACATTTCCCAAAGTAAAAATCTTCAGGAAGCACAAAGTCCCTTTTATCTGCAAAACATATTTAACTGGTATTGAAAAGTTGAAACGGTTGTCGCTTTTTCCCAGTTCCAGGGTTCCTTGTGGTGACTTCCACTTTGTAGGAGAATACTTCACTTGCTTAACTTCCCTCCTGTCTTCTGTCAGGAAAGCCACTAGGCCAGTTGACAGAAGTCTGTGGAGGCTTCTCTGGAATGGATGGAGAAGTCCATACTTGGAGGCAGGATGGATGGCAGGTGCCTCCCGTAGAGCTACTAACTGTGGAGTGTCTGCTGACTTTATTCATGGAAGCCCTGCCACCATCTGTGGCTAAAATTAGCTGCTGTCCCAAATATGAGAATGTCTGAAGCGAGGCCCTCAAACTGCCATTCTGACAGGTGGATTAGTGGAAGATTGGTCTAAATCTGCACTATGGTTAATTCTTTCTCCGTACATTAATCCTGTATCATTGCAGGCAAATAAAAGTTCCCCTGTCTGTTTCTCGTTATATCTTTTACATAGGTCCCTGACCTCACAAAAGTGAAACACTGTTCAGAACTGTCTGATTTTCCATTTACATCACAAAAACCTTGACATGTGGGATAAAAATTACATATGCATGTAAAATGCAATTTTTTTTGCACTAGTGATTGAAAAAAACAAGAGAAACAATATGTTGTAAATGTTCTATCACTTTATAAAACTGTTTTAGTATTGCTAGCAGAAGCATATAACTTAGTGTTTCTATAATTTTGGAATGGTACACCCACATAATGACCTTTATATAGAATAGAGACAAATCAACCTATCTATAGGTTCATAATCATAAGAACTGAGAGAGCCCTTCAGTGAAGTGTTCAGGGCCCTGACAATCAACAATCACATTGTGTCCCATATGGAAGGCACAGAGGGCAGATTCCTGTGGCTAATTTCATTGCAGCACACGGAGTTCTGAAAGTGATGAAGAGATTAAAAAGGCCTTTCTTTGGAGTCTAAGATGGCAGTCTCTAAAACTGCATCAAATTAGTGTATTTCTCATTCTAATAAGTTTTAATAGAATGTGGTTAACCTCATTGTTCAATAGACTGCAAGTAAAATGAGGTGTTGATTGGCCTTCGTATCTGTGTGATTCATGTGGGTATTTTGACAATCTGTATCCAGTCTAGCACTAATTAATGTATGATTCACAGGAGAGGGGAGCTCGGTGGCTAAGTGTCCTGATTGTCACCAGCATTCTCTGCTTGGTATGACAAGAAGCAGAACGGCCTGTAAATCACTTGTCTGTGGTGATGAACATCACAGTGAATTAAAGGGCAAAGGGCAAAATCTGTGTAGGAGAGGTTAACTGGAACAGACAGGGCCTCCTCTGGAGATCTCTTCTGCCTTTGTGAAGGGGATGAGGGAAAGGAACAGGGGGACTGGATGGAAATTAGCTGCTGTATAGAACCACCGTGCTTCCTGCAGGGAAGCATTACCAGGTACACACGTCTGCCCCTGAGCCTCCAGGACACCAGTTCATACGACAGCTCGACAGTCATTTACTGGAGTCACCCCGTAACGACATGCATGTCTCCTCTCGGAAGTGAAAACGACATATTTAATTGGAATGTAAAATGAAATACCACATAAAATGTGCCCAATATAATAATGATTATGCAATAGCAAGTGATGACTAATCCCTAGCCACGTGACTCTTGCATCTAAAATGTAATCTCATTTTCATGTGAGCAAAACTCAACTTTGTCTGTGCTGAGCATCATGCCATAACTATGCATAAATATGTATGCAATGAGCATTATGACATGTGCATAGCTCATTATGCATAGACTTGCATATATGTGTGTCAGTATGGATTCATTTAATCTAGAAACACATAGCAACAGGAAACTTTGCTTCCCATAGTCAATGGAACCTATCATACTACAGTAGTAAAATTAATATATTAGTAAATATGATAGCACAACACGAGGTATGATTGATGATTCAATGAGATAAAAATAAAACGGGAATATCTGCAATAGGAAAAATAAAGCCCAATCCCTATGCAGTGGCTCCTTCTACCTCATTGGCTTCTTTCTGCTTACCCCCAGTGTCTGTAGCAAGTACCTCTTTACTACAGTGTATGGATCTGGTTTCTCCATTTCTTCTCCTTATAAGTGCAATCCTAGTTTAGCAGAGTAGACAGGATGGAGTAAAGTACTGTGCTCCTCAGATTTATGCAATGTCATTACTCATGAAGAAATAGCAAGAGTTCTTTTTAATACTAAAATGGTTTTATACATGTTTCTTCTTATATCTTCCTCGAGAATACTTTCTGAACAACAGGTATGATGCCATTAACTGTTTTGACAGAAGAGAAAATAACCCAAAAGCATACACAAGCGAATAACCCCCTTTACTCCCACAGCAGTTAAAAGCTGATCAGAAGTCAAGCCTCCTGACAGACAGGAGTGCTTTTACTGCCCCATGTTGCCTTGTTGGGGGGACTGGTTATTTCCACCCAAAACATTTTCTCAGTTCCCTGCAGTAAAATCCAAAGCTCAAATCACAAATTCTAAACGAATTCTAACAAGCAGACTTTGGAGATGGAGAACAGGCTCAAATTCCAACCTTAGAGCCTCTTGAAATCCATCGACTTTAAACACATGTAATTGAAATGGTTGACAGGCCAATTAAAGTATAATTCGACTTTTTCCCTGGCAGAATCCCACCTTTGAGACTCATTTGTTGACAACAACCAAGCAATAAACCAGGCCTTTTCAATCTCACCAAGTGGGGCATTGTAAACTGAAGTTCAGTTTTATTTGCTGTCACCCGTACCAAGGCTCTTCAGCAGAGGTCTTAGATGTATTTCAGCCTTAGGCTTAGTAGAAGAGTGCAGACGTTTCTGGTTCATCCCACTCTCCGTCGCTTACCTAGTGTAAATGCAGCGAATCACCGAGTTTCAGTAGGGAAAAAGGGGGATAATTATTATATTGTTGAATCCTAACCTTTCCCTATGGGAAATGGTTCAGAAAGGAAATTCACTCTCTTGAGTTACTGCTGCAATATTGTTTTAAACTTTGCTGACTCTTGATTCAATGATATTCTTTCGTATGACTAGTTTAGCACCTTTAAAAACCTACAAGCAATATTCAATAAAAAGTATGATACTCGTGACTGTTATAATGCAGAGGACATGGAGGTACATGTTATACTCACCAGATAAGTACTATATTTCAGAAAGCATGCAAGCTTCCTCCTTACTTAGGACCACATATGAAATTCCTTTAAGCCGTTATTTGATCTTTAGAAGTCTATTTTGGGGCTGAAGCTTGACTCTGCTAGGTAAGTCGGGAAGAGTTGCGCAGAGACCCATGTAAACGCATAGAGGTGTCTTGGGAGATACAGGATTCATAGAAGCATAGTTGAAGGGAAGCTACTGACGGGGGAGTCCCACCATGTGGACACGATGCCTGACATCCAAAGCTATGAGGTTATTCTGTTACAAGATAGCTAGGAAGCTCTTCACTCAACATTCTCAGAATGACTGAATGCAAAGACTGCGGAGAGGTGCCTCGTGCAGGTACTGACTCTGGAGAAAGCTTGCCTGAAGAGTTTGAGGTACTACCTGCTTGTCACTTCTGATTCTAGTGATCCAGGACTTATGCTCTCATCCCTCCACAGGTGTTCCTCATCCCTTCTCTAAGATGGGAATCCCACAGAGCTAACTAGACATCCCCGTAGAGAGTTAAACATCCAAGGATAAGGAGATTCTCCTTTTTGATCCACATGTAGTCTTTGAAGACCTGATGAGGAGCTGCTTGTCAAGTTTATCCTATTAAAGTGTCTGCACCTCTGCTGATCTTAGGAAGTGGTGAAGGAGGCTGCGTGTGTACATGGGTGACTCTCAACCTGGGAGAATCCTTATCTAAGGCAATGTCATGTTTTTATTAGTAACTGAAAATATTGGTTTTTTCTGAAAATAGGATCTGAACCAAATTCAAATTATAAATATATATAATTTGTGTGTGTTGTGTGTGTGTGTGTGTGTGTGTGTGTGTGTGTACCAAAAAGTACATGTTAGACAGATCTTCACAATCAAATGGCCACAGGACATTCAGCTTTTTTATTATTCTACTCTATTTCACCTTTTTATTGTTAAATTATTACACCAATTGTTTATGCCAAAAATAAATTCTGACTATGACAATTTTTAATGGAAGTGAAATTGTTCATAACATTTAAAGGCTCATATAAAAATACTTACCACTATCCAATTATTTTATGTAATTAATGACAATCTTTTGTTATTAATGACGATCTTTATACCAAACAAATTAAAGGTGATAAGTGATACAGAGAGAAAACTCACAAACCGCTTCACTTATACATACAGAATTAGCAATTAACCCAGATGTCCTTCAACAGAGGAATGGAGACTGTGGTACATTTACACAACTGAGTACTACTCAGCTATTAAAAACAATGACTACATGAAATTCTTAGGCAAAATGATGGAACTAGAAATTATCTTAAATGACATAACCCAGTCACAAAAGAGCACACATGGTATGCATTCACTGGTAAGTGGATATGAGCCCCAAAGCTTGGAATACCTAAGAAAAAATTCACAGACCATATGAAGCTCAAGAAGAAGGAAGACCAAAATGTGGATGTTTCAGTCCTTCTTAGAAGGGAGAACAAAATACTCACAGGAGGAAATACAGGGACAAAGAGTGGAGCAGGGACTGAAAAAAAGGTCATGCAGAGACTGCCCCACCTGGGGATCCATCCCATATGCAGCCACAAAACACAGTAATTATTGCTGATGCCAAAAAGTGCTTGCTGACAGGAGCCAGATATGGGTGTTTCCTGAGAGGCTCTGCCAGAGCCCTACTGATACAAATGAGGATGGTTGCAGCTAACCATTGGACTGAACAAGGGGACCTCAATAGAGGAGTTATATGAGACTGAAAGAGCTGAAGGGGTTTGCTACACAATAGGAAAAACAACAATGTGAACCAATCAGATCCCACCAGATCTCCCAGGGACTAAACCACCAACCAATGGAAGGATTCATAGCTCCATCCATATCTGTAGCAGAGGATGGCATTGTCCAACATCAATAGGAGGAAAAGCCCTTAGTCCTGTGAAGGCTTGTTTCCCAAATGTAGGGTAATGCCAGGGCATTGAGGTGGAGTGGGTAGTAGGGGTGGGAGCATCCTCATAGAAGCAGGGGGAGGGGGATGGATATGGGAGAGGGGAGAAGGGGATACCATTTGAAATATAAGTACATAAAATATTCAAGAGAAATAAAATTATATTAAAAACAAGTCTAATAGAAACTCATTATAGGATGAAGTGGAATTTTCTGCTTTCTTTGAAAACTCAATTATACCATATGATGTTTGCTGGGGCACACAGGTGAGAGGATGTTTTGCTGAAGCAGAGACAAGTAAGAGAAGTTCTGCTGTAACAGGCACTTGAAGAGACGCATGAAGGAACATAGATATGAGCACAGCAGACAGTGGAAATAGACTCAAGCATTGATTTGCCTTGTATCACGTTGCTGATCTTTGTGACTTCGAAGAGAGTTACTAACTCACCAAAGAACTTGTGATAACTTGGAGGCTTCTTACCCCTTCCAGACTTAAGCCAATCTGGCTGAGCCTCTCAGTTTACTGTGGTTCTAGCTGTCTCTATCAACTTGTATGTGGTGTCTGCAGAGCGGACTGGACAGAAGCTGCTGATTCATGATTGGCGATTTGCTAGAAGAATGAGCTGCTGATATCCTGACAATGAAGATTGGAATTGCCCCTCCCATAACTATTTCTAAAAAAATCCAATTCCCCTGTGTCCTCATAACTTTTCTTTTCCACTACTCTGTGGGTTGGTGGACTAGAAGGGAGCTTAAAACTATTAAATTAGGTTTTGAAAAATCTAAGCCTACAGTAGTACTATAATGCTATATAACGAACCTATGGTTTTACACCGGCAGTACAATCAAATTTTAACACTGTCAAATACAACCGTGTATATTAATGAACTACACAGAGGAAATAAGCCTAAATATCTGAAAATAGAAAGAAGTACGATGACCATATCCTATTTGACTTCTTAACAAAATAAACGTTTTGAATAAAAGATTATCCTCTTTAAAATGTGCAAATATTAAAACTTACAAGTGCTAATATGTTGTGAGAATATTATCAACATTGCTACTGCTGGAGCTGACTAACTTGTTTGTTCACTTGGGAGAAGAGACTGTTAATGCCTACCCAACACGTTCATAACATTTCATTATGGCCAAGAAATCCCACTACTGTGTTTATAACAAAAAAGCTCTCATGGATGCAGAAAGAAACCTGTAGAAAAGGTTTAGTAACAATATTTGCTGTTGAGGAAAGTCAGTTATTAGATGCAACCTATGTCCACTCTCAAAGCAATTATTAAGTGTACGATGATACGCAGTGCGTGCACGTGGTAAAATATGGTTCCATGTCACACACTGTCAGATTTGTAAATAGTGAGAATACGACACCACACCACACAGTGAGAACATTTATAGCACTATTCGTGCAAGTTAAAAGTGCATAGTAATCAATACAATGCAATGCAGATTTCAATAAATACCCAGAAGAGAAATTGGAAGGGAATATATTAAAAACACTACAAGAGTTGTCTCTCAAAAAGAGAGGAACTGACCTTGGGAAGGGAAGTGAAGGGTGAGGTTTCACACTGAATTCAGAGAGTATTGCCATGAGTCTGGATGTGAACAGCTTAGTGTAGAGATATAATTTATTTTTTAAGTAAAAATGACCCTGTATATATTGTATTTCGAGTCTTTTGATGTAACCTCTAATTCTGTGTAGCTTCACCCCCAAGACCACATTCATAACACAAAGTGGGTTATCCGGGCTACGCTCTGAGTGGTTTACAATTCAGGGAATCAGGCTATGCCTGCCACTCCTTTGCTAAAAGAAGCACGATTGATAATATCTCACACTTATTTTGTCTGTTTAGGGGTTATGAATAAAAAGGACTCTTATTTTCAGGAAACCTTTGAGGTGACAAGCTGCCACCCTGTATGTGAATTAAATCTGTAAAGGTCAGATTAACAACTCAAACATCGTGAAGCAGATAAAACTCAGGTCAAAACTACAGCCTCCAATTCCAAGACAGTAGAGTGTCTTCAGAATCTTGTCCCTATAAAGCGTTCAGGTGTGTATGGTTCAATAACAAAAAGCATCATCAATATTTATGGCTGCATATGACACTTTCTATACACAGGTTTATGGTATGAAGTAGTTATTTGTGTCTGGAGAAAAGACATTTTAAACTACTAAGGTTTTAATTAAATGCTAAATACATTTTTTCCCTGAGATATGCACAGTAAACTTTATCTGTTTGCTGTCTGAAGTTCTGTGTTTGCAAATCAGGCATCCCTGCCTCTCTCCATTTTAATTAAAAATTGTAAGCTTGACAGAATCAACCTCCTTTTTTAGTTGTTTAATGAACATTAATAAAACAAAATTAAAGTGCTGTTTAACATGCAGCTAATTTGTTGGTTGTTAGGTGGGATAACGTGGTTGGTTTTCAGGAGCTGGAGTTGAAGTGGAATAACTTAGGGAAATCAGCTTCCCCAGCAGCATTTAATAAGATCTCAGTAGGGCACAGAGCCTTTAAAGTCAGGTCAACCCATTACTGATGCTACTCTTTATATAGAGAGGCATCCTGGAACCAGAGAAAAGCATTCCAGGTTTAATCAGCATTTGCTTTCCCTTGATTAAAATTTCAGCAGTTCCATGATGGCTGCAGGCTGTTTTTCCATGACAGTGTTTACTGCCCTCTCTTTCATTTATATATTTTTTCAGAATTTACGTTTTCTTCCCAGGTATTTTTTTCATGGCTCATTGTCTGTCTATATATTAAACGTCTTCAGTGTACTCTGTGCTTCAACAAATTATGTATTGCATCCAGGCACTAGTATTGAGTGCAAGACACAAGTTTCACAGTAACTGCTCAAATGCTGATACCCAAAATACCTTCGTTAGATTCCTGGGGTCTGCCCCTGATCAGGTTGTGATCTTAGACACATTAAGAGCGTTGGTCCCCTGGTTTATCTCTCCTGCAGTTGCCTCATATATGTGTCGTATCATCAGCATGTATTTTGCCTGACTTAGTAGACACTAACAAAATGAGCATGTGGGCACTGATCATTTGTCAAGAGGAACATACCTAGTGTCAACATAACTCTACAATAATCACCCACAGCTATTGCTTAAATGTCTACCCACTTCTAACACAATGCACTGAAGCCTGATGATTTTTTCTGAATAAGTAATGAATATGTTTTGGCTGGAGAGATGACTCAGTGGTTCAGAGTCCTTATGGTTCTTCCAGAGGATAGGGGAAGAATATTGTGGGAAGAGGAATGTGCACATGCAGAACTGTTAGAAAGGAAAAGAGTGTGGCTTTCCTGAGTATCCAAGAAGGAACATGTACCTAATGCAAAGACAGAAATGATGAGGTAGACAGATGCAGGCACACAGTTGCTCACACAGTCCCTTGTTAGGTGAGTTGGGAATGATGCACTTCCAGTATAAGAACAATCCTCCAAATGTAGGTCCAGAAAGGGAATACTAATTGTCTGTGGCTGCTGTCCACAAATGTAACTTTAGTGACTCTAAATGAAAGGCATGTATTATCATAAATCCTCTCTAGCAAAAATTTAAAACAGATCTCGGTGAGCTGAATTCAAGGTAATTGCTAGCTTGCTCTGTTGTGGGTCCTCTGGAAAGTACTTCCTTTCATTGCCTATTGAAGACTCCATGATGCCTAGATATCTTAGCCCACGGGTTCCTTCTTACTTCTTCAGAACCAGGAAGAGAAGGCTGAGTCCTTATATTTGATCACTCTTACTCTTTTCTGTCCTTCTTCCAGTTTTAAGAATGATTGTGATAATGGTCCCATCCAAAACAACCCCCACACTTAACATCAGTCAGTGACTCACGGTAGAACAACTAACTCACTATCGATAACCTGTTTCCTTTTTGAAGCCATGTGACATATTTATCCACAGCTTCAAGAATACGGAGTCAGAACTACAGGGAGGGCCTCATTTCACCTTCTAAGGTAAGGAAATAAAACTGACTCTGATGTTAGAAAATGCCCTACGAAAACTTGTGTGCTTTCAGTTTAGAGATACTTAGTACATGTGCTCTAGGGAGACGCTAAACAAACCACTGTATTTCCCCTGGATGGCACAAAGAAATGTTTACCAAGGAACTCATGTTGAACATTAGAAGAGAAATACAGAAGCCGCGGATCCCGGCCCGCAGCAGCTCTCTGCTCCCAAACCCCATGGGAGAGAGACCTCACCACCTGGTCAGGTGGGCACTCCTGAGACTGTAGAGCGGAAGAGACCACCAACACTGCCCACCCCTGCTCACACCCCTGGCCCAAGAGGAAACTGTATATGGCCTCTGAGTTCCCGTAGAGGAGGGCCCAGGAGCAGCAGGACCACTGCATCTGAGACACCACCAGAACCTGAAGAGACCTACGTGATAAACAGTTCTCTGCACCCAAATCCCGTGGGAGGGAGAGCTAAAACTTCAGAGAGGCAGACATGCCTGGGAAACCAGAAAAGACTGCACTCTGCACACATCTCTGACACCAGAGGAAAACACCAAACGCCATCAGGAACCCTGGTGCACGGAAGCTCCCGGAAAGGGCGCCGCAGATCTTCCTGGTTGCTGCCACCGCGGAGAGCTTGTAGGCAGCACCCCACGAGCAAACTTGAGCCTCGGAACCACAGGTAAGACCAACTTTTCTGCTGCAAGTGACCTGCCTGGTGAACTCCAGACACAGGCCCACAGGAACAGCTGAAGACCTGTAGATAGGAGAAACTACACGCCTGAAAGCAGAACACTCTGTCCACATAACTGGCTGAAAGAAAACAGGAAAACAGGTCTACAGCACTTCTGACACACAGGCTTATAGGACAGTCTAGTCACTGTCAGAAATAGCAGAACAAAGTAACACTAGAGATAATCTGATGGCGAGAGGCAAGCACAGGAACCCAAGCAACAGAAACCAAGACGACATGGCATCATCGGAGCCCAATTCTCCCACCAAAGCAAACACGGAATATCCAAACACAGCAGAAAAACAAGATCTAGTTTCAAAATCATATTTGGTCATGATGCTGGAGGACTTCAAGAAAGACATAAAGAACTCCCTTAGAGAAACACAGGAAAACATTAATAAACAAGTAGAAGCCTACAGAGAGGAATCACAAAAATCCCTGAAAGAATTCCAGGAAAACACAATCAAACAGTTGAAGGAATTAAAAATGGAAATAGAAGCAATCAAGAAAGAACACATGGAAACAACCCTGGATACGGAAAACCAAAAGAAGAGACAAGGAGCTGTAGATACTAGCTTCACCAACAGAATACAAGAGATGGAAGAGAGAATCTCAGGAGCAGAAGATTCCATAGAAATCATTGACTCAACTGTCAAAGATAATGTAAAGCAGAAAAAGCTACTGGTCCAAAACATACAGGAAATCCAGGACTCAATGAGAAGATCAAACCTAAGGATAATAGGTATAGAAGAGAGTGAAGACTCCCAGCTCAAAGGACCAGTAAATATCTTCAACAAAATCATAGAAGAAAACTTCCCTAACCTAAAAAAAGAGATACCCATAGGCATACAAGAAGCCTAAAGAACTCCAAATAGATTGGACCAGAAAAGAAACACCTCCCGTCACATAATAGTAAAAACACCAAACGCACAAAATGAAGAAAGAATATTAAAAGCAGTAAGGGAAAAAGGTCAAGTAACATATAAAGGCAGACCTATCAGAATCACACCAGACTTTTCACCAGAAACTATGAAGGCCAGAAGATCCTGGACAGATGTCATACAGACCCTAAGAGAACACAAATGCCAGCCCAGGTTACTGTATCCTGCAAAACTCTCAATTAACATAGATGGAGAAACCAAGATATTCCATGACAAAACCAAATTTACACAATATCTTTCCACAAATCCAGCACTACAAAGGATAATAAATGGTAAAGCCCAACATAAGGAGGCAAGCTATACTCTAGAAGAAGCAAGAAACTAATCGTCTTGGCAACAAAACAAAGAGAAGAAAAGCACACAAAAACATAACCTCATATCCAAATATGAATATAACAGGAAGCAATAATCACTCTTCCTTAATATCTCTCAACATCAATGGCCTCAACTCCCCAATTAAAAGACATACATTAACAAACTGGATATGCAACGAGGACCCTGCATTCTGCTGCCTACAGGAAACACACCTCAGAGACAAAGACAGACACTACCGGAGTGAAAGGCTGGAAAACAACTTTCCAAGAAAATGGTCGGAAGAAGCAAGCTGCAGTAGTCATTCTAATATCAAATAAAATCAATTTTCAACTAAAAGTCATCAAAAAAGATAAGGAAGGACACTTCATATTCATCAAACGAAAAATCCACCAAGATGAACTTTCAATCGTAAATATCTATGTCCCAAATACAAGGGCACCTACATACGTAAAAGAAACCTTACTAAAGCTCAAAACACACATTGCACCTCACACAATAATATTAGGAAATTTCAACACCCCACTCTCATCAATGGAAAGATCATGGAAACAGAAATTAAACAGAGACATAGACAGAGTAAGAGAAGTCATGAGCCAAATGGACATAACAGATATTTATAGAACATTCTATCCTAAAGCAAAAGGATATATCTTCTTCTCAGCTCCTCATGGTTCTTTCTCCAAAATTGACCATATAATTGGTCAAAAAACGGGCCTCAACAGGTACAGAAAGAAAGAAATAATCCCATGTGTGCTATCAGACCACCACGGCCTAAAAATGGTCTTCAATAACAATAAGGGAAGAATGCCCACATATACGTGGAAATTGAACAATGCTCTACTCAATGATAACCTGATGAAGGAAGAAATAAAGAAAGAAATTAAAGACATTTTAGAATTTAATGAAAATGAAGGTACAACATACCCAAACTTATGGGACACAATGATAGCTGTGCTAAGAGGAAAATTCATAGCGCTAAGTGCCTGCAGAAAGAAACAGGAAAGAGCATATGTCAGCAGCTTGACAGCACACCTAAAAGCTCTAGAATAAAAAGAAGCAAATACACCCAGGAGGAGTAGAAGGCAGGAAATAATCAAACTCAGAGCTTAAATCAACCAAGTAGAAACAAAAAAGGACCATAGAAAGAATCAACAGAACAAAAAGTTACTTCTTTGAGAAAATCAACAAGATAGATAATCCCTTAGCCAGACTAACGAGAGGACACAGAGAGTGTGTCCAAATTAACAAAATCAGAAATGAAAAGGGAGACATAACTACAGATTCAGAGGAAATTCAAAAAATCATCAGATCTTACTATAAAAGCCTATATTCAACAAAACTTGAAAAATTACAGGAAATGGACAATTTCCTAGACAGATACCAGGTACCTAAGTTAAATCAGGAACAGATAAACCAGTTAAACAACCCCATAACTCCTAAGGAAATAGAAGCAGTCATTAAAGGTCTCCCAACCAAAAAGAGCCCAGGTCCAGACGGGTTTAGTGCAGAATTCTATCAGACCTTCATAGAAGACCTCATACCAATATTATCCAAACTATTCCACAAAATTGAAACAGATGGATCACTACCAAATTCCTTCTATGAAGCCACAATTACTCTTATACCTAAACCACACAAAGACCCAACAAAGAAAGAGAACTTCAGACCAATTTCCCTTATGAATATCGACGCAAAAATACTCAATAAAATTCTGGCAAACCAAATCCAAGAGCACATCAAAACAATCATCCACCATGGTCAAGTAGGCTTCATCCCAGGCATGCAGGGATGGTTTAATATACGGAAAACCATCAACGTGATCCATTATATAAACAAACTGAAAGAACAAAACCACATGATCATTTCATTAGATGCTGAGAAAGCATTTGACAAAATTCAACACCCCTTCCTAATAATAGTCCTGGAAAGAATAGGAATTCAAGGCCCATACCTAAACATAGTAAAAGCCATATACAGCAAACTGGTTGCTAAGATTAAACTAAATGGAGAGAAACTTGAAGCAATCCCACTAAAATCAGGGACTAGACAAGGCTGCCCACTCTCTCCCTACTTATTCAATATAGTTCTTGAAGTTCTAGCCAGAGCAATCGGACAACAAATGGAGGTCAAGGGGATACAGATCGGAAAAGAAGAAGTCAAAATATCACTATTTGCAGATGATATGATAGTATATTTAAGTGATCCCAAAAGTTCCACCAGAGAACTACTAAAGCTGATAAACAACTTCAGCAAAGTTGCTGGCTATAAAATTAACTCAAATAAATCAGTAACCTTCCTCTACACAAAAGAGAAACAAGCCGAGAAAGAAATTAGGGAAACGACACCCTTCATAATAAACCCAAATAATATAAAGTACCTCGGTATGACTTTAACCAAGCCATTAAAAGATCTGTACAATAAGAACTTCAAGACTCTGAAGAAAGAAATTGAAGAAGACCTCAGAAGACAGAAAGGTCTCCCATGCTCATGGATTGGCAAGATTAATATAGTAAAAATGGCCATTTTACCAAAAGTGGTGTACAGATTCAATGAAATCCCCATCAAAATACCAATCCAATTCTTCAAAGAGTTAGACAGAACAATTTGCAAATTCATCTGGAATAACAAAAAACCCAGGATAGCTAAAACTATCCTCAACAATAAAAGGACTTCAGGGGGAATCACTATCCCTGAACTCAAGCAGTATTACAGAGCAATAGTGATAAAAACTGCATGGTATTGGTACAGAGACACACAGATAGACCAATGGAACAGAATTGAAGACCCAGAAATGAACCCACACACCTATGGTCACTTGATTTTTGACAAAGGAGCCAAAACCATCCAATGGAAAAAAGATAGCATTTTCAGCAAATGGTGCTGGTTCAACTGGAGGGCAACATGTAGAAGAATGCAGATCGATTCATGCTTATCACCCTGTACAAAGCTTAAGTCCAAGTGGATCAAGGACCTCCACATCAAACCAGATACACTCAAACTAATAGAAGAAAAACTAGGGCAGCATCTGGAACACATGGGCACTGGAAAAAATTTCCTGAACAACACACCAATGGCTTATGCTCTAAGATCAAGAATCGACAAATGGGATCTCATAAAACTGCAAAGCTTCTGTAAGGCAAAGGACACTGTGGTTAGGACAAAACGGCAACCAACAGATTGGGAAAAGATCTTTACCAATCCTACAACAGATAGAGGCCTTATATCCAAAATATACAAAGAACTCAAGAAGTTAGACCGCAGGGAGACAAATAACCCTATTAAAAATGGGGTTCAGAGCTAAACAAAGAATTCACAGCTGAGGAATGCCGAATGGCTGAGAAAAACCTAAAGAAATGTTCAAAATCTTTAGTCATAAGGGAAATGCAAATCAAAACAACCCTGAGATTTCACCTCACACCAGTGAGAATGGCTAAGATCAAAAACTCAGGTGACAGCAGATGCTGGCGAGGATGTGGAGAAAGAGGAACACTCCTCCATTGTTGGTGGGATTGCAGACTGGTACAACCATTCTGGAAATCAGTCTGGAGTTTCCTCAGAAAATTGGACATTGAACTGCCTGAAGATCCAGCTATACCTCTCTTGGGCATATACCCAAAAGATGCCCCAACATATAAAAAAATCACGTGCTCCACTATGTTCATCCCAGCCTTATTTATAATAGCCAGAAGCTGGAAAGAACCCAGATGCCCTTCAACAGAGGAATGGATACAGAAAATGTGGTACATCTACACAATGGAATATTACTCAGCTATCAAAAACAATGACTTTATGAAATTCATAGGCAAATGGTTGGAACTGGAAAATATCGTCCTGAGTGAGGTAACCCAATCACAAAAAACACACATGGTATGCACTCATTGATAAGTGGCTATTAGCCCAAATGCTTGAATTACCCTAGATGCCTAGAACAAATGAAACTCAAGACGGATGATCAAAATATGAATGCTTCACTCCTTCTTTAAAAGGGGAACAAGAATACCCTTGGCAGGGAATAGAGAGGCAAAGATTAAAACAGACACAGAAGGAACACCCATTCAGAGCCTGCCCCACATGTGGCCCATACATTTATAGCCATCCAATTAGACAAGATGGATGAAGCAAAGAAGTGCAGGCCGACAGGAGCTAGATGTAGATCGCTCCTGAGAGACACAGCCAGAATACAGCAAACACAGAGGCGAATGCCAGCAGCAAATCACTGAACTGAGAATAGGACCCCCCATTGAAGGAATCAAAGAAAGAACTGGAAGAGCTTGAAGGTGCTCGAGACCCCATATGTACAACAATGCCAAGCAACCAGAGCTTCTAGGGACTAAGCCACTACCTAAAGACTATACATGGACTGACCCTGGACTCTGACCTCATAGGTAGCAGTGAATATCCTAGTAAGAGCACCAGTGGAAGGGGAAGCCCTGGGTCCTGCTAAGACTGAACCCCCAGTGAACGTGATTGTTGGGGGGAGGGCGGCAATGGGGGTAGGATGGGGAGGGGAACACCCATAAAGAAGGGGAGGGGGAGGGGGATGTTTGTCCGGAAACCAGGAAAGGGAATAACACTCGAAATGTATATAAGAAATACTCAAGTTAAAAAAAAAAGAAAAAGAAACAAAAAGGTAGGAATCGACAAAAAAAAGAAGAGAAATACAGTTTAGGCTTTCATAATATTACTCAGAATATTATGAATGCTCAGAAAATGCTGTAACTTAAACCATATGAAATATGTGAGTCATTTTTAATTTCAGAAATAAAGTATTTTTGAAAAGTGCATCTTACTATCAGTGAACGGATACAGTGTGTTAGAGTTCAATCACAAGTGTACCCTAATTCACTTAGTGATGCTTCATCATCTCTGTTCTTGCTATTATTACTACCGTAAGCCAATAAGACTGTCTTGATGTCACATATACTAATATGACCACTTCTTTCCATTTTGTGTCATTGATTATTTGCAGTTAGCTTATGTCCTTCTATTGGCAAGGGGACATAGTCTAAGGTATGAGCTCATTGAGGTTCTTATTTTATTATATTGCCATTTGTTTGTGACAAAGTCTACGTAAGATTTGCTGGCCTAGAACTCATTGTGTTTACCAGGATGGCCTTAAACTTGAAACAATCCTTCTGCCTCTACTTTCTGTGCTCTGGGATTTCAGGAGTACATCACCACACTAAGCTGGCTGAGCCTTACTTTTAATTGAAAATATTAGTCATTCATAATCCTAGGCAGACATTGCCCATCAGTAACGACATTATTAACGACTGTTCTCTCTCAGAGGGAGTTGACAATATAGTTAATTGCTGAAACTAGGAGCTGAGAGCCAAAGTAAAAGCTGTTAATACATATGTTTAAATAAAAACAGTACAGAATGGCAACATCCCAGACACAATGGGACATATCACTTTTCTACTTAAAAAGTTTCAAAATTCATACTCAGTGGATTATAATAAGAAACCTGAGTCTGCCTTCCACCTTTGTCTAGAAATAACTAGTGATATAACTGGAAGCAATAAAAAAAATCATGGACCAGGCACAGGTGGGTCTACAGGGTCCCTCTGAGGATTCTCAACTGTTGTCTCCAGCCAGTACTCCTGTGTGTCTGCTCCCTCTCCATGATGCTCTCTCTCTGACCCTCATTAGCTCTGGATGCTTGGCTCTGGTCTTATCACGCTGGGGCTCCCAGTGCTTGTTTGCTGAAGTGGCTCCCTTTGCGTTCCTTCTGGTTGACAGTTTCACTGTCAATGTTGCCCTATTGACTGCAGCAACTTGGGAGTCATCACAACCACAGTGCGATTCTGAAAATTGATATGACAGGTAAACGCGGAAGAGAGGCAGACATTAAAAGGGAATGAACCCTGGAGTGGACACACTGTGTGAAGCTGGCACTGGCCAACAGAGCTTGGGATCCCACGTTCATCATTTGAAAGAAGCATAAATATCTGCCTGTGTTTTTGACCAGAGATTTAGGAAAATGTTAAGAATTCTGTAAACTCTCAAGAGAGATGTGATGCATATTAAATTGGCATGAGAATATAATTCAATTAAATAGCATAGTGTTTTAGCAATATGATATGAATGATGTAAACAACTAAAATAGGTGGGAAATACAAAATATTTTGTTTTTGTGTGTTCTATGTTACATTGTACACAACTAAACACTCATATGCATCCAGATGCAAGAATTAGTGCTGATATTTCTACTTTATTAAAATATGTTAGATAATAAATTTGGTTTATTTAAGACTCTAAGAAAGGGCACCAGAGTTTAGAAAGCTGACCACAGTATTTCCTATTTCCTATTCTGCCATATTCCTGATATATATATGTATGTATATGTATGTATATACATATATATACACACACATATATTTATGTTAATCACATAATACACATAATATCTGCTAATAGTGAATGTTTGGAAGAAAAAGAAGACAAATATATCAGAAAGAATAGAAAAGAATAAATAATAATGCTTTTGTCTAGGTATCCGAAGACAAAGGCATACCTTCTCTAAAATTTTTCCCCAAATAATATGGGACCAACCAGAAGAAACACATACATACATATGTATGTATGTATGTTTGTATGTATGTATGTATGTATGTATGTATGTATACACACACACACATATATATATATATGTATATATATATATATATATATATCCTTCTTTCAAGTTCAAACGCAGAAAATTTTCACTTTTTAAAGTAAGTTAAGTGAAATATCACCAGATTCCAGTTGTGAGATCTTGTGTTCCGACTGCACCTCTGCTGTATGCAACCCTTTTTAACAAGGGCAGATAGAGAATAACTACTGAAAATGGGAAGTCACAAGTAGGTTAGAGTTCTAAGGCTCATGAGGTCATCATCATCATCATTATTATTACAAACTATGAATATATCATAATAGATCGGATTACAGAATCCAGGGCAAGCCTTGAAGCTGAGCTTCCTTGAGGGGTAGCTTTGATAATGTGTACCTTTTCAAGGAAGGAGGGAAAAATGGGAAGAAACTATCAGTTTTCTGTGAACTGATAAAAAAGCAACAACAACAACAACAACAGCATCATCAACAACAACAAGTTTAGGCTCTATTAGCCATAGAATCAAAATATTGAACCCCATTCATTTGCCACCATCTATCAGAAATAAACAAAACCCATTAACTATATGCATGAAGAAAATAGCCTCTACAGGTACTAGAAAAATTTCCAAATACAGAGTAATCATAAAAGTAAAATTAACAAATCCATACAGAGACATTAAATGCATAAAACAGAATTCTACGTGCATCACTGCTGTGAGACAAATGTTTCTTGGGGTAGGCTACAGGCATGCCTATTGACTACTCATGTTAGAAAGGGAACATAAGACAGACCAAAGTACAGGGACCACCAACACCCAACTTGGTGAGCCAATGAGGTGTATGGATGCTACTTACAAGCACGTAGATAAGAGTTTTTTAGAGGGAGAGAAATGACTCAAAGACAGCTACATCACCAAAGTCAACCCCTACAAGATGACAGAGCACAAAGCTGGAAACTGGAAGTACACCGCACAGCCTGCAAAGATCAAAAGCTGGAGAATGTCCTTTCTAGGTGTCTCAGTTGGTCTATACCTTTTTAGGATAGCTTGACTGATTTCTGCTTCTTCCAGGGAACTGGTCCGTTCTCAAGTTTTCTTAGCAACTTGGATCCTCTGAAAATCTTCTTTACAGCTCAGCTTCATTCTGATGGGATACAGTGGTTTAAATAGGAATGGCTTCCATAGACTCATGTGTTCGAATTTATGGTTCAGAGGGTGGCACTATTAAGAGGCATGGCCTTGGGAGAATACCTGGAGCTTTGCTGGAGGAAGTCTGTCATTGTACGGAGAGGTATTGGGGAATCAGAAGCTCAGCCAGTTCACATCCTGCTCCCTGATGATCCAGATGTAAAATTCTCAGCTCCTCCTCCAGTGTCACATCTGCCTGCATGCTGCCATAATTCCTGCCATGACAACTGAACTGTCAACCAGCCCCAATTAAAGATTTTCCTTTATGAGAATTGCCACGGTCATGGTGTGTCTTCACAACAATAAAAACACTAAGACAAGAGTTGGTACCAGGGACTTGGGCATTGATTTGATGGGCCTGATCATGCTTTTGTTTGGAAAAAAAAGTGTGGATTTTTAGACTCTGGATTAAGATAACAGTTGAGTGTTTTAATGGGCTATCTACTAGGAACATAGAAGACAGTGGTTCTGAGAAAAGATTTGAACTGTGGGGGTCTGGCTCAAGATATTCCAGAGAAGAATGTTAGTGTATAGGCCAGAGACTGTTCTTGTGATGTTATGGCTAAGAATGTGACTGGATTTTTTTGTTTTAATTTGGTTGGGGTTTTTTGTTTTTTTTGTTTTGTTTTTTGTTTTTGTTTTTGTTGTTGTTGTTGTTGTTGTTTGCCCTTGTCCAGAAAGTCTGCCTGAAGCTAAAGTGAAGAGTTTTGGGATTAATTGCTTTGGCAGAAGAAATCTCTAACAGCTTAGAAGAAAGCTCTAACCACTCTGTCATGTGGCTAGTGTTCGCTCTTATGAAAATCTACAAGGAAAAAGATCAAGCTGACCACAAACAAGAAGATAAAACAAAACTACTCCCACCCACCACCCGCCCCAAAAAGAAGATTAAGGAGGAAGTGGGCACCAGGAATGGAAAGGGAGATAAGTTTTGTGTTCAAGAAGATTTTAATTTGTTCTTTAATTTGGATTACACATTAAAGAAAAGCCTGATGTTAAATGGAATAAACAGAGTGGTGGCCTGTTTATTCCAGAGGGCAAAATCCTACCCAGCTAAGCTTCCAATCTGTGAAAAGGAGTTAGAGAACACCTTAGATCTAGGCAAGGTGGTGCACACCTTTAATCCCAGCACCAAAAATGAGAAGGCTGGCACATTTCAAAATTAAAGCCAGCTTGGTCTACAGAGTTCTAGGACAGCCAACCTTAGGTAGTATAGCTGCTTATATTCTAATGCTAATTATGTTCCCCAAAAAAACTGTACATAGATTTTTGGTAGCTTCTGGGAACCTGCCCCCAGTTGATTGATAAATAAAGATGCCAACAGACAGGGAAGGATTTTAGGATTCCTGGGCTTAGAACTGGGAGCAGAGAGAAGGAGGAGATCCACCATGCTGGGGTATTGTAGAGAGGTGCTATGCCTGAGAAGGCTTCAGGACAGAGAGGCATAGCTACCATGTAAAGGAACCAGGAGAGCACAGCCCAGAAGGCTGCCCAACTGCATCTAGGACAGTCAAGACAGAACATAGAATTAGTAAGTAATAACTCGGGACTAACTACATGGAGGTTAGGCAGTGGGCCATCTATTGTGCTGTATATTAAAATATAAAATCTGTGCATTTGTCTTTCATTCAAGAACATAAACCATAAGTCAAGTAACAAACCTGCTGTTGTGAAGGGAATGATAGGAAACAGAGAGCAGGTGAAGATGTAATTGAACAAGAGGCCATGTTTCCAGCCCTAACAAGCAGCAGAACTTGGCAGTTTTGGCCATGTGGTTCTGCCTTTAGAGTCAATAATAGAAAAGAGGGTTATGGAATTTCCCTCTATGACTAAGGAAAACTGCTGAGGCCTGACATGTATCAGGGGTGTTCCTGCATGGAGGCCTAGAGAGGCCATTGTGCGAAGTTGTGAAGGTGAAGCCTACATTGCCTTGGAGACGCCAAGATGTTGGAGCTGCCAGCATTGTGGTAAATTTTCCAAGAAAAGCTGCTCACAGGGAGGAAATCAATGTGTGGCAGTCAATAATGCTAAAAGAAGTTGGAGATCTGAAGAGCTCTTTGACATCAGACATAGAGATGTAGAGTTTGGACTTTGCCCAGATGGTTTTAAGTCTTGCCTTGGTATGGTATTTTCTCATTAAGCTTCCTATCCTTTTGTATGTAATTGTAATACACATCCATTGTCATTGTATGTTGGAAGTATGTAATCTGCTTTTATAATTTTAATTTCATAGGGGATTACATTTAAGAGATTTGCATGAGTATTAGAAGAAATACTGGAGTTTTGACTTTTAAACAGAGTTGAGAATGGTATACACTATAATGACTTTTGAAATTGGCTGAATGAATTTCTGCATTATGTTACAAGATTATGGAGGCCAGGGATTGAAATGTGGTGTTTGAATATAAAAGGCTCCCATAGACTCACGAGTTTAATTACTTGGTTCATAAAGAGTGACATTTTTAGAAGCTATGACCTTATTGGAGTAAGTAGAGCTTGTTGGAAGACCTATGTCTTTGAGGTCTCAGAAGTTCAAGCCACTTCCCTTCCTGCTACCGGATGTAAAGCTTTCAGCAACTTCTCCATGTCTGCCTGCATACTGTCTGATAATGTTTCCTATCTGACAATAACAGATTAAATCTCTGAACTATAAGTCAGACTCAAATAAATAGTTTCCTTTATAAGAGTTGCCATGGTCATGGTGTATGTTCACAGGTTTGAAACCCAAACTAAGACAGGGAACGTATCAGTTTTATGGGTACTCTGGCAGGATGAGGTCAAATTAATCTATTCAGATTCAGGGACTTCCTGAGCCTATTTTGCATTGTTGACCTTCCTGATTAAGGACCTTCCCTCTAGGATGGAATGTTTCAATATTCTAGGAAACTGTTGTACAATAATCACTGAAAACAAATTCCTCGGGAGGAAAAAACAAAACAAAACAAAACACATCATACACACACAGAGAAAACAAATAAAAACCAAAACACCATCGACAAAAATAAAAACAAACACTAAACAGTAAAATAGAACAATCAGTATAGTAAAACCATGCCTAAAAAATATATGTTAACATGCAAATCTATCTGAAATTGGAAACCAAAGATCAAAACGAGTCAAATGCAGGAGAAAAATGGTTTCATTACACTCAAGGTTAGCTCTAGTAAGAATTACACTCATGGCAAGAAATCTGTGGAAACGATAAAATGGTGTGGGATTTTAAAAGAAAGTAATGAAATTAATGAAGATAAACCTACATGAAATTAAGAACTAAAACCTGGACAACAGAGAGCAGAAATAGGTAGACAAAGGACTCACAAGAGCAATGACGGTGTAGTGGATTGGTCGAGAAAGAAAAGCCAAACACCTGAGGAGAACAGATGAGAATGAACCCTTCACAAATATTGTCAAAATAGGCATTGCAGGCATGAGGCAATCATGAGTACTAAGAAGACCAGGGAGAGTACAATGAGAAGTGGGTAACATTTGTAGTCACAAAGATCTTTATATAATGCAGTCATTGAACGGTCTTGTTCTCAGGATGCCCTCTGTCCTTCTGGATCTTAGACTCTATGTGTCCTCTTCTGCTGGGTCCCCTGAGCTCTGAGGGGAGAGATATCATGGAGTCTTCCTATTATTATTTTGTGTTCTGAGCTCTCTCTCTCTCTCTCTCTCTCTCTCTCTCTCTCTCTCTCTCTCTCTCTGTCTGTCTGTCTAATACCTGAGAATGGGTCTCTATTTATTCCCATCTGTTTGTTGAATGAGAAAGCTTTCCTGATGGTGTCTGAATCTATGAGTATAGCAGAAGGTCAGTGAGATTCATTTTATTACTTCCTTTTTCTTTTAGATCAGTGGCATTTGGTTTTACCCTAGGTCTCTAGGTTATCAAATCTCTGGTTCTTGGTCACCTAAGCAGCATCAGGTAGGGTTTCCAACCTATGGAGTCAAGTCAAATGTGATATTGATTGACTACTCCCACAAACTTTGGGCCACCATTGCCCTAACATAATTTGAAGGCAGGACAAATTGTAGATCAAAGGTTTTGTGGCTGGGTTAGTTTATGTTTCCTTTGGGTAACCTGCAGACTACCTTCTTGTAGCAAATACCCTAGAATATAGGGTCGAGGTTCTATGTAGGCACCAGCTTTCCTGCTTCATGTTCAATACGTTGCGTGGATGTTGTCTTCAGCAATGGGGCCTTGCTATATAAGTTTGTGGCAGACTGAAGCAGAATAGGGTCAACATGGGTCTGCAACATATCCTCTATGTACACATTATGGCTTTTATTTGAGTATTTTTATAAGACTTCTGAATGTGTGAATAAGTGTGTCTCTGCTTTTTGTGACTTCTTATAGGACTCTTTACCTTCTGTTGGCTCGCTATGTCCAACTTTGATGTGATGATTTTGTTTTATTTTATTTTGTTACACTAGAGAAGAAAATTAATGCTGGTGGCAAAGCAGTATTTATTAATTTCAGGGAAAAGAAAAAATCTGTAATGAAGAAGCATGGGAGATACCACATCATTTAAGTGCTGGAGGCTGACACCATCAATGCGTTGGTTTGTACGTAGGTTGTGGTTAATTAATATGATGGACGTTTGGCTACTTACTGTTGTAATAGTACTGATAGTGACAGGGTTTGTTGTGATAGTACTGAGGGTGACAGGGTTAATCAGCTCCCAGTGATAATAATGCTAAAAAGCATGACAGCCCTTCCTTGGCCTTTGCTTTCTCTTAACAGATCTCTCTCTTGAGACCCTGATATTCACCAGAAGCCAGCACTTTGCTCTTTGAACTCTGAATCATGTACTGGATCATGAGACAATTAAACCCTTTTCTTTATATATCATCAAGGTCAGCCTTTCCACTATAGTAACACAAAATGAGCTAAAACAACCAATAATAAAATACATGAACATGTGTACTAACAATACCCTGAAAACACATCATTTCTTCACTCATTTTTTTGTTAAAACTGTACAAACTCCATATAATCATGAAAAAGCATTGAATCAACACAACTGAAAGGTATCTTCTAAATATAAAATTAAAAGTGACATTATCACACACTGAAGGAATGTGTCCTGGACCCCAAGTAGGTAAGATTTAAAAAAGATATCAGAACAATTAATGATTTTACACTTATTAGCTTTCTACTTTCTGTAATTCTAATGTGGTGATGACAGACTTTATTGAGCAAAGAGTATAAGGGAAATCGTTACTTTTGCGTTCTTTAGTTTTCTGTTATTATTTTAAAAATTGGCCTGGAAACCGGGAAAGGGAATAACATTTGAAATGTAAATAAGAAATACTCAATTTAATAAAGATGGACAAAAAAAGAAAATTGTTAAAGAAAACAAAACAAAAAAATTAAAACTTGTAATGTCGGATTTAAAAGACCATCATCAGTTTCACTAAAATTTGCATTCTCCAATACTATACTAACTTATAGGTAAGTGACGTACATTTTACTTTAGATTCAGTTAGTCATATCATATATAAATATATGGAAGATGTATATAAATATTTGTGTGGGTAAAATCATGTCAAATAAAAGATTTTCTGAGTTAAATCATCTTCAAAAATTATCTTTGTTAGCAAATTTGAATACTATAACTATTGTAGAGATTTTACTTATTAATTTCATTAAAACATTCTTCTATTACAGTTTTCATGCGTTTTATTAAAATAGTTTGATTCTCTAAACTTTCTTCGTTGTGTTTTTATTATCAAAATCATCTCATTTATGTCACCAAATGTAGCATCTAAAATCTATTTTGCCTTCAATTTTCTTAAATTATTTCATAATTGTTACATCAGAATCTATTCTTTCTAAAACTATTTTCTGAGACATAAAAATTAATAACAAAATTCTTGGATAGTTTTTTCCCGATTTTTAAAATTCTCAAAGTAGAAACGTTTGGGTAAAGGAATAAATTAATAGAGACTGAAGCAAAGGTAATTCAGAGACTGCCCCACCTGGGCATCCAGCCCATATGCAGCCACCAAACACAGTCACTATTGCAGATGGCCAAGAAGTGCTTTCTGACAGGAGCCAAATATGGGTGTCTCCTGAGAGGCTCTGCCAGAGCCCTACTGATACAGATGAGGATGGTTGCAGCTAACCATTGGACTGAACAAGGGGACCCCAATGGAGGAGTTAGAGAAAAGACTGAAAGAGCTGAAGGGGTTTGCTACACCATAGCAAGAACAACATTATCAACCAACCAGACCCCATCAGACCTCCCAGAGATGAAACCACCAACCAATGAGTACACATGGAGACCCATGACTCCATCCACATATGAATCAGAGGATGGAATTGTCCAGCATCAATAGAAGGAAAAGTACTTGGCCCTGTGAAGGCTTATTTCCCCAGTGTAGGGTAATGCCAGGGCTTTGAGGTTGGAGTGGGTGGGTAAGAGTGGGATCATCCTCACAGAAGCAGGAGGAGGAGGAGGGGGCATGGGAGAGGGGGTAAAAGAATAACATTTGAAATGTAAATACATAAAATATCCAAGAAAAATAAAATGTTTTTTAAAAAGTTATCTCAGTCTGGTTAATTTGAGAGTGTTAAATTTTACTTGTCTTATTTTAAAATTTCCTGGTATATGGGTTTTCACCAATACTAATGTTTTATGATTGTTTTTATTTAATGTATGAACCCTTCCTGCTTTTTAGCAGACAACACAGATAGTTAGGAAGCTACCCTACCGCATGAAGTCCATCAAGTGGACGTTTAAGCGAAATGATAGCTCTACCACGTTACATGCTTCTGGCTTGTTTTCACTATGTAGGAAATGCAACACGTCCAAAAACACTTTTAAGACTTTTCACAGCAGTGATTGAGCTCTGCGTGGGCTTTGAAAGTGGGGAAACTTCTCGAAATTGTGCCTGTGTGCATTGGGTTCTTTGGGCTACATCTATCCAAATCATCCCTTGACTTTTCTCTCTGCTTTGTGGTTCTGATCAAGTAGAATGGCCCCAGAGCAACTTTATGGTAGCAGATAGCATTTGCTCATTGGGCAGACGTGAAGTGCTGTCTGACAACTGGTCAGAGATAAAAAGAGAGAAGAAGGTCCCCCATCCGATCCCCTGAGAGGTCAAGTCTAACATGAACTACTTGGCAGCAGACGAAGATGAATCTGCCATCAAAATTTTATATCCTATCTCTAAGTCTACACAACTACTTTCACAAATAGCTTTCTTTCTCGGTGGAGATGACATATCAGTGTTTATTTCACTTGACTTTGGTTAGCTCTTGGGACTCAGTGATCAACACCATTGGCAAAAATCAGCCCCACTCATTTATAGGACATCTATACTCATCTATATCTTCTGGAAAGTTGTAGATATCCTGTAACAGTTGTCGCTACTTCCTATTTTCAAGTGTGCATGCTTTCCTTAAAGACTGTTGGTGATAAAATTCCATGTGGCATAGCCTATTGTGTTGTTTCTTACCAAATCACAGATAGCCAAGGGTCATGGGACATTGACTGGCAACCCAAAGTTTACCAAAGCTCTGTTCCTGAGATGTTTCCCTAGCACAAAAGAGTGTTGTCTACAGTTGAAGGGCACACACACTATTTCTACTGCCTGAAAATCCCAGAGATGTCTAAATCTGCCTCACTTAATGGAAAATCTCTCTCTTAATTTTTGTCTTACAAATTGCAAGGGATAGTGACTCCACCTCCTCTCGGACACTAAGATTTTCTTCTATGGGTTTGAGCTCTTAGTAATAATGTGGGAACGCTCTTTGCTTTGGAACTTTTGCTTTTCTTCTATAAAATCTCTGGGCCGTGAAACACTAGGTCCTGCATGACACAAAGTAGGCACTGACATCAGGCAATGGGGGCGGGGACACCTCCCGTAAACTAATCCAGTATCTCAATGGCTATCTTGCTTTATCTTAGCAAAAAATAAACGTGTCTCCATGACAGGAGGAAAGTATGTTCCTCAGAAGAAGTTCAAAGCTTCTATTGCCGATGCTTTTACACCTAGAAAGCATTTTATTTGTTATTTTATACCGGCTTATGCTTTGACTCTGAAATATTCTGGTTGGTGGCTTTATTAAAAGTCACTTGATTATGAGAGTGTTGAGGTTGACTGCTGGGACTACAGTCTGCTTGGAGGGAGGGAGTTACTAGAGCAAATCTTCAAGAGGGACGAGTTACTCTGATGGTGGAGTCTAGCCATGGTAGGGTGCAGAACCCTGAGGAGAGTGTATAGAATGTACAACAAACAAAAGAACACTTGGACCAAGAATTCACATTCTGGCACTCTTATTTTATAATATATAGTTCTATAAATATTATATAATAATATATCATATGTTTGCTGATACATGTAATCAGATGTTACCTGATCTACCCAGACCAGGGCCCTGATTCAAACACATCACCATTACTAACAAACAGAGGAGTAGTGATCTGTTCCATACTCATTACTATATTCTTTAGAGACATGAATGAATCATGGTCTAGCTTTCTCATTCTGATTATGGAGAAATGTCTGCCCCAGACAAAGTGAAAGTGAAAACTGAATTAGCAAAGCCAAGATTGCAAATACAAGGCAAAAGTGAAGCAAGCATATCCCCAGGAAAGACCAGAAGATGACGCAGGTCCTTGCCGTGTGGGGACCCAACCCCTCAGACTTTTTCATAAGGAGAGTTGTCTGCAGTGTACGTGTGCACCTTTCCCAGCAGCAGCTTGGCCACTGCTACTCTGGCCCCTTTTTGTTTGTCTCTCTGCCTCCTGGACACTATGAGATGGTCAATCTGTTGTTCCACCACACCCTTTTGATATGATACTCTGTTTACCACAAGTTCCCAAACAATGGAGTCAGGTGACCACAAACTGATATCTGTGAAACCATGGACTAAAATAAGCATTTCCACAATTATATTGCTTTGTTCCAGTAACAAAAACACTGAAGGAACCTTCTAAAGGAATCTTCTCTGCTCAGTGAATATTCTAAACACTAATGCTTTCATTAGTTTCTGGTTTTCATGTGTATATAGAAGGTTTTCTCTTCAAACATTCTAGTTCTACAACATGCTAAACATGTATCCTACATGTCTATAGTGTTTGCAGTATTGAGCATGAAACTAAATGCATATAAAGTACACTTAATAAGTTCACTAGGTATATATTCTATGAACATTAAAATAAAAAAATATGTGCTGACATTGCTTGGTTCAGAAAATATGCAATAATATATATTTTTGATATCTCACTTATGAAACTTGGGATTCACCTCTGGTATCCCCACTCTGTTTCTCACCCCCTTTCTTTTCTAACTATAATTCTAGTTTAATTACAAGAAAATATTGCCTATAAATATTCCCTGAGTGTTC
The DNA here is from genome assembly GCF_021556685.1 of Rattus norvegicus. Lineage (NCBI taxonomy): Eukaryota > Metazoa > Chordata > Mammalia > Rodentia > Muridae > Rattus > Rattus norvegicus. The sequence goes on along the minus strand of NC_141534.1, from coordinate 262,061,265 downwards.
CAACACTGGAAGTAAAAGTTGATGTATTGAATTATTTAAGGTAGAGCATGATACTAGTTTTTATTAGGAATCTGTGTCATACTCAAGGGTAATATATATTAAATTTCACATCATGCCACAGTGTTGAACTTAAACATCATGTGCAACAAACAGTTTGTATTGACTTTTTTAAGCTTCATTTCTACTTCTTTTCTCTTTAGAGAGGTTGAACACTCATAACCCCACTTCCCAGACTCCTTTGTAATTGATCTTGATGAGAATTAATTATTAAAGAGGAAAGTAATGGGCAACTATGTAGTAGAAATCTCAATAGTTTGAATCAGAAGTCATCATCGTGCTTTGGAAAAACTGGAGGTAGATATGTATAGTAGCTGAATATGATGTATCAATGGTTTTTAATCTCAAATCATTGCAGTAAACGCAATTCAAAACTGATGTGTCCTCAAGAATAGGACTTAACATTTAAAATAATTTTAACTTAATAATCTCATTTAGATGTATCATTTGTGAAGGACCAATGACTTAGAACATTTTTCTATGTTCTACCACTTATTGATGTTATAGATTTGTGAAGTTTCTTTGTTTCGCTGTGATCTGACCCCTTCATATGTATATATTATAGTTAATACAAGAGCTATGAACAAAAGTACTCGTAAGTTTGCCCATTCCTAGCAAAGTGTTTTTTCTTCATCTCCAAGATACACAGTATTGATATAATTAAAAAGATTTAAAAACTTTGAGGATATAAAATGAAGCACTTCCGGTGGTGACATTGGTTTTCTCATGGTATGCAGAAGAATGTATGAGATTCTCCAAGTAGTTATTTAAGCAATTAGAATTTCTTTTTCTATTTTAAAATTTTATTTTATTTATTGAATTACATCCTAAATACTACCCCTCTCCCCAGTCCCCGCTTCACAGAGACACCCCCTCCCCATCCTCCACCTCTCTTCTCGGAATGTGGGCAGAGGAAGGCAGGGCACACTCTTTTCAGTGACTGTAAATGGAAAAGGGTGAACATGCATTTGGGACTTGCAAATTTGACCATGGAATACTTTTGTGAAGGTTTTTTACCTTGTCTGAGACGTTGGATATTACCAAGATAATGTATTTGCAGAGTAAACATAAACGTGGGAATAAACCCTGGGTAACGACATATTCAGTATGTACTGTGCACTTAATATTAGGTTGTCATCTCTGTACATCTCCTATATTGTCTTGTTAATATAAGAAAGATGTTATCCTTTTTTCACAGGGATAAATCCATTTTACGAGCATTTCCCTTAGTTATCAGAACTCTGCAGAACCCAGCAAAGGTGAGATTAAGAGGTGCTATCATCCTGAGATGATTAAAGGCCTAAAGGAAATCATTTGCATCACTTACTATAAGACAAAGTTATGGATGTATATTTGGAAAAGAATTCAGGCTTAGGCACTGATCTTGTAGTGGGCTACTAGAATCTATGCTTTGTCGTAGAGAAGGAAAATTTAATGTTATTTTAAAAAAGTTAATTAAACTCATTGATGTATGACCTATTTATTAATAAAAAATGAGCTTGTCAGAAAGCTGATATTTCAAGTAGGAACTCTGAGAGAATGGAGTACAGGGTGCAAGGAAGTCTTAGAATAGTACCAATACCTGCCCAAAGGTTTTCAGAAACCCCAGTTGTTTTTAATTGTATAGGTAACAAATGCATTTACATCATGTGCATATTATCTATATCCATAAATAGGTAGACAGCTGGATGGGTGGATGGATGGATGGATAGATAGTGGATGAGCAGACAGACAGATATACAGAAAGATGGATGATAATAGCTATTAATAAATCTAACTGTACTTTGCCAGAATACGGGATTAAACCAGGATCTTGTGCATGCATGCTTAATAAATGTTTGCACCACCTAATTACAGACCCATTCATGAAAAATTCAGAGTTATGATATAGAAGAAGGAATATCAATCATATGGTAATGTAGTTTTTCTTGCATTCTTTTTGGCAACAATGGAATAAACTTAGATATTAATAATAGGAAAAAACACACACATTTATAGAAACAAACACCACAGCACAGGATGATAACTGGGTTTAGGAAGAAATCAAGAAGTGGATTGAAAATGACTAGAGTAAAATCAAAATTAAAATAGACTATGGTGTAGAAGTAGTTTTGAGAGCAAAGACCATAACACTATATGTATACACTGAAATGTTTGATAGATCACAAAATAATAACATAATGATTTTCTATACGATACAATGAGGGTGATCCTAAGAATAAATCTTATAGCATTATATGCCTACATTGAAATAAAACCTTGAGAGGTCTAAAATAAATTACTTGCTGATGTCCTTGAAGTCCTTGAGGACAAATAAATGAGCAAACAATATCCAAGACATAATCAAAATGAGGGTGAAATTTAATAAAGATGAAATGAAAGATTACAAAAATTAAACCATGAGTTGGTTCTTTGAAAAGATTGACACTTCTAAGAAATATTAACCAAAAGAAAGAGAACAGGTCTAGATTTATACTAATAAACTTAGATATGAAAAATGAGATTCAACAGATACTGAGGAGATATAAAAAATCATTAAAACATGCCTTTAAAATCCGTATTCTTTCAAACTGTGAAACTAAAAGAAAAGGATAGATTTAAGGATATATCTGGCCTACCAAAGTTAAATAAATAAGAAATTTAAATAGATCCATAACAACCAATGACACAGAAGTTTTATGCAAAATTTCCCAACTAAAGAGCTCGTGGATTCAGGACCGAATTCCATCAGAACTTCAAAGATGAATGAAAAGCAATGTTGCACAAATTAGTCAGTAAAATAGAAAACAGGAATATTTTCACTGTTTTTTATAACGAGGTCACCCTTATAACAAAAGCAGAGAAAAGGGCCAGCAACAACTAAAACAAAAATTATAATCCAATTGCTCTTATGAACATAAATGCAAATTTTTCATAACAAAATACTTACAAACTGTATTCAGAAGGTATGAAAAATTAATGACCGTAATCAATTCGGCTTCATCACAGAAATACAGGGATTTTCAGCATATGTAATCAATAACTGCAAACAACAGAAATAGGCAGTGAGGAAAACAAGAGTTTTGACATTAGCAGACAGAACTTTAATGGGTTTTTCTCTTATTTGCTGTAATCATCAGGCTACTTTTCTTCTGTGTGGATGAGTTCCCTTCCCGTCCACAGAGAATCTGTAAATCGTTTCACAGACCATTGGAAGTACAACGCACAAACGCTCTGCACACTGGGTCACTCTGTCTCTGCTATGCAATCTCTTCCATGGCTCACAAGGAACATAGCAAAACAAAGGAGGAAAATGTTCGTTGTTTCTTTCCTTCATAAAAACTTTAATTAGGACATATGTCAAGGAGGAGCAGATATTGGGAAAAATGGAACACAAACCAAGGGACAGTAGCACGACTATTAGGAGGTGAAGTATACTCATGCAGGTAAAAAGAAACCACTGGCAGACATCTATGCACAGCCTCTTTGCCAAGACTTTGGGTACCAGGATAAATGTTTCCATTTAAAAGTTGAATGGTATCATACATAATAATGAAATACTCTGTCTAATGCAGTAAGGTCTCCATCTTCCTAATTCTGGGATTATAATTGTGCACCACTGTAGCATGGGCTCTAGGTAAGCTAGGCAAACAGTGACAACTGAATTACAACACCACCTCCCAGGCCATAGCTTCTAGATTACTTCATTTATTTTATTACTCCCTGCTCTTTTCAAAGTCAATGAGGAGGACAAACAAACAGGAAAAATATTGTGGAGACAAAGCTATTTAGATTTCACAAATGATCTTGACTTGATTTACAAGAACCACAACTTAACTTGAACAAATTTCTTTACATTTTTTAAGACAAAAATAAGTGTGTGTTCCCCCAACCATAAACTGGTGGTAACCTTGTAGCTGTATAAATGAAGATTTCCCGAAGGGATTGACCAAAGACGTCACTTTCAATTGTGACCGGTCGTAAATTTTCTTTGCTTTCTTTCCATGTTCATTTGAATCAACTCATCCCTTGTATTCCCTGCATGGAGCTTCTGAATTCCTTCTCATTTGGACCTTTTCAACTTGGGAGTCGCAGTTGCTTAGATAAATCATGTAAATTTTTGTTGTGCTTCTGTTTACCTAACATCTCCTATCTCCTAAGAAGTTGTTGAATTGTGTCCTTATGTTCTTTCAGAGTGGGGGTTCCTCCAATGCTAGTCCTCTTGGTTAACCAACTGCATCCCTCAGATTATTTTTTTTCTGTACTATTCTGCTGAGCTCTGTATATCTGTTTGCTTAGTATGTGCTCCTTAGGCAGAAAATCATCTTCTTAGGGAGATGTAAAAAAAAAAATATTACTGCCTTTTTCTGTACCTGGAACTTGTTGGAAGGAAATGCACACTTTACTTCTTTTAACCTAAAAAATATTGGAAACCAGAGCAGATGGATCTGAGTTAATCTGATCTGTTGATTGATATAACCATGTCCATGTCATCCAAACACCTTAAAGAATAGAAGTAAAGAAGTAAAAAGAGGGGTTGGGGATTTGGCTCAGTGGCAGAGCGCTTACCTAGGAAGCGCAAGGCCCTGGGTTCGGTCCCCAGCTCCGGAAAAAAAAAAAAGAACTAAAAAAAAAAAAAAAAAAGAAGTAAAAAGACTTTTGTCTTGCAGAATTATTCCATCTTACTAATAATACTCAGGGACACTTGGTCCTCAATACCCTTTAAGAAGGTCTTTAATCCCCAAGAACATGCTTTCAGACCAGGTAGGGAAAGATAATGTTCTACAGTACAGATGTCTATAAAAGCAGTATCACAGCAGAGCCCATTCCAGGTCTCAGAGCAGTGTTCTCTTCAAATGCCTGGGTAATCTTATCTGTGAATATCACGTCCTAGCCTACCACTTTTCATCTTGTCTTAAAGCCTGAACTATCTCTGTGTTTTATGTTTTTAGTGTTTCACTTTCTTCTTAAACTGGAAAATGAATCAATGTCCTTCCAACAAGTCCCAGGTACAGAAAAAGGCAAAATGCGAACTAGTAATATTTTTTCTACATCTCGCTAAGAAGTTGATTTTTTTGCATAAGGGACACACACTAAACAAACAGATATACAGTAAAGTGCTTTGTAAGATGAGACTTATAAGGCATGGTGGCTCACTCCTTTGATACCAGGATACTCCTTCTATGTTCATTAACAAATATATCACTATATACAAACCTTAAATCCAAGTGGATCAAGGGCCTCCACATCAAACCAGATACACTCAAACTAATAGAAGGAAAAGTGGGGAAGAGTCTCAAACACATGAACACTGGGGAAAATTCCCTGAACAAAACACCAATGGCTTATGCTCTAAGATAAAGAATTGACAAGTGGGACATCATAAAATTGCAAAGCATCAGTAAGGCAAAGGACACTGTCGTTAGGACAAAATGGCAACCAACAGATGGGAAAAATATCTTTACCAATATTATATCTAATAGAGGGATATTTCATATATATATATATATATATATATATATATATATATATATATATCAAGAAGTTAGACTCCAGAGAATCAAATAACCCTATTAAAATGTGCTAGAGAGCTAAACAAAGAATTCTCAGCTGAGGAATATCGAATGGCTGAGAAGTGCCTAAAGAAATGTTCAATATCTTTAGTCCTAGGAGAAATGCAATTCCAAACAACCCTGAGATTCCACCTCACACCAGTCAGAATGGCTAAGGTCAAAAACTTAGGTGACAAAAATGGAGGTATGACTTCTAGGGTTTTACTGATGACAGGGTTCCAGAGTCAACAGCTAACTAGATGTATATTCCAGGACAGTTAAGAGCCATGACTAGTTCACTTTCTATTATGCCCATCACAATAGTTTAAAGGCTGGGTTTCCTTTAATGATGGAGTTTGTTGTTTTTACTAATGAATTTAGAGATTCTCTAGCTCACAAAAGCATTTGCAACACAAATATCCTAAGAATGTAGGCTGCATAACAATCCGAATTTACTGGAAAATATGAATAGTTGTAGTTTTAGGGCACAAATAAAACTCTTTTGGCCTTAATTAGCTTTTGGTTTTACTGGAATATCTGGTTGAAAACTGCACTTCACGACTGTGCAAAAAGGTAGACTTAATTTCCTGTTTTAATTGGACATAAACTATTTCCTTTTATGTTCACTAACAAATATAGTTTTATTCAAATTCTGCTTAAGTAAAAGATGTGTCTATTCTATTAGAAAGCCAACAGTAGTCTCCAACTTTGATGTCAGAATGAGGTTCAAATACTGATAAATAGAAAATGAACCATAGATTACCTCTTAACTGTCCAGTATTCAAAATACTGTGTTTGGAGTATCCCTAAAACAAAACAAAGTTCCCTTCACTAGGGATGTCTGAGGTCTCATTCAATTTAGAGAGACCTGGGAGTTCCAGAAACAAAGAGGACTTCTCAACAGACCCTAGATATACAAAGACAGAATCTGCTTCAGAGAGACTGTCCTTACCCAGAGTCCGGAGCAAACCAGTTTGTAAAGGCATCACAGCAATTCTTCCGGTGTTTATTTGTCAACCAAAATGCAAATCCTCCAGAGGGTTTTATATCAAGTCTTTTCTACTCTACCTGTTACATGACTGTCCTGGGTTTGCACTTCATTTTATTTTCTTGGATAATTTAATCATTTGTGAAAGCTTTTCTCTCTCTTCTGCTACCCTTCAATTTGATAGACCCTGATAATAGAAAGTATACTTTTAATATACTTTGAAAGCATTCAACCAGGGACTCCATAATTTCCATCCACTCTAAAGACAACACATACACAAAGATGACCAGCATAGTTTTTTACCTTAAACAGTTCCCGCTTCCTGATTGCCAAGGTCATTTGGCCGAAAAATTATACCATATATCTTGTTTGCTTTAATCTGAACTCATCCTCACTTTAAGAAGTAAACCAGGTCTCTGACAATATTCAGATCTTGCTATCAAATCACTGAGCACACTTTTTAATTTTTACAAGGAAGTCTGGATTCCTAGGCAAGATCACATTTTGAGTAATGATTTCAGATATTTTTTGTTCTTACTTTGTTTATTTTAGAATGGCCTTCATTGTCCCTAAAGCCCAATTTGATTTTCAGACCTTAGAACTCCGACTTGAAGGAGATGTTGCTTATGAGCAGAGACTGTTGCATTCATGCTCTCTCCTCGCCCTTCTACCTTTTCCGTTTTCCCTTTTATAATGAAGATATGAGCACAAATTGTATATTTATTATTTATTCCACATAAAATCCTTGCACTTCTTTTTCATGACTTGGAAAAAGGACGTATTATTTTCTTTAAAGATGTTTGTGTTTGTTTCTGCAAATATCAAAATATTAATGAAAACACAAACATAAAAATAAAATGGTGAAAATAAAATACATTTGGATAGGTGAAATGTAATAGCAGCAAACAATTACAAATAAGAAAACTATATGTATATCCATCTTAGTCAAAAATCTACCATTCGAACTCAAACAATGACGCAAACGTTTAGCTGAGGGGAAAACCTGAATGATTAAGATAATTATAAAAAAATGTATTGTGTTATGAGTTAAATAAATCATTCTGCTTTCTGCTCTATATTATTAAAATACTGTGACTAATAGTTTTCTCTTTCTGGAAATGCTAGGACTGTTGAATACACAGAATGGCTTTTCTCACCATCACTAAAGAAGAGAAGCTTGGAAATACAAACTTCTGTGAAAAAGACGATTAGAAATGTGGCCTTGTTGTTGCTTCATGATTTACAAGCTAAAATGGATGAGAAGGATAGTTACCTTTTATTAAAGGTTTTTCCAAGCAAGCATTATGTTAATATTAAATAGTTGTGTGGTGGACAAAGGCAAGAATTACATTTCCATTAGGAAGAGCAGCCAAAAAGAATCTGGAAAGAGAAGGAACCAAATTGCAGATTTTTCAGTGTTTCAAAACACCATTAAATTACTCAGTTCCATACATAAATATCAACTTTTTTTTTTGCTATCAGGAATTAGGCATTTTTGTCCCACAAATTTTTTTTTCTTAACAGTGTACATTGCTTTTAGTCTTATTTAGACATGAATTTTAACAAATGTCAGTAATGAAACTGAAATGTTAGTACACACACACGCGCACACACACACACACACACACATCTATTAGAAAGTGTATGATAAAGAGCACAATATTTTTATTGCAACTTTAATACAATTTTGACCAATTAACAAGAAAAATTCTGTTAAATTATAGATGTGGCATATTTCCAACAATGTTTGTATGATATATACACACAGACAAAATGATGAGTAGTATACATAGGCTTTGCAAAATACTTATCTTCCTCCCACCTCACTTCTATTGGCCATGCTGTGAAGAATTAAGTATGTGTCACAGCTGAAAAATCAGGATGCACATCAAGTTGCCCTGGGACTAGGCGAGGTGGAGTAGGAGGTTGGATGGGGAGATAAGGAAGGAGGTTTACACCCAGAGTGGAGTTTTCTCTTCTAAAGGTAATGGGAGGAGGACTTACCTGAGGGGTTATTGGGAGGAAAGGAATGATATTGGCTTGGAAAGTAAATTAATTAATTAATTAATTAATTAATTAATTAATTTAATAAAAGCCTCGGGATGCAAATGTAACATAATGTGGACAAAACATACAGCTCTTGAACCACATGATCCAAGTACAGGACATGTCAATATGATTGCACAGTGACAAATACTTGAACACTTGCCCGCTGTATACATTTTCAATACAAATGCCAGTTGTATGTCTTTCCTTCTCTAGAATGTGCCTTTCAAAACGGCCTCTGCCAATATAGATCTGGTTCCCTCTCACATCAGGAAATGTAATCATCTATGCAGAGCTAAATCTTGTTTCCCCAGGCACCATTCTAAACTTGTTGATCAGATTAGATGGAACTGTCACAGAAAAGCAGCATGTGCTGTGACAGATAAAGCTTTCATACCGCATTCACAGCATTAAATCCTGTACCACGCCATGTGGGTAATATGTGAGAATATGGAGACATATGATTTGAAAGGCTACCTATGGTAAATAATATGTAGGGGGTTTTTTGTTGTTGTTGTTGTCTCGTTGTTTTTTTTTTTTTTTTACATTTCAGAAAACATGCTATGACATAGATCAGTAAGTATGAAATTTTAGTAAAAGATTTTTAACTCCTGCATAAGTGTGTATTTATAAGAGAGAGAAAAGAGAGAATGAGAAATGGACAGAGAGACACAGAGAGACCGGTCTTCAGTAGAATGGTATTAGCAAAATAACAGTAATAAAGGAGATATGTAATATTTATTTGTTGTTTATCAGTTAAGGCATAACTGGCCTAGAGTAAACCAAGTAAGGTGCTCATTTAATAAGCAAAATTTAAGAAAATCCTAAAGAGTAATTATGGAAATATTTTACAGTGGTATTTGAAAAGTCGATGTACATACAAAAGAACCATAAAGAGAAAATACTAAAATACTAAGTAATTCAGTAGTCAGGCACTAAGTTCTTTGTATTAATTTTCTAGATTACTATTCTTTCTACCACATCAAGCTGGCACCAAAATGAATTTTTCATGGTAAGTACCTACCATACAATACCAAAAATCAAATGTCCTTGCAGTCTGTACCTCTGTCCCTACCCTACAGGTTTGAAGGGTGTTTATAGGGAGAGGTGCTAAAACCAAATAGAGGTCTTGTCCACTCTTGTGCTTCAGATAGTACACAAGAATTTAGCTACAATCAGATGCCAGGGTGGGAAGGAGCCTCTCTCTGTGTTGTTGAAATTTTCAGCTGCATCATTAAGAACACTTTTCCCTAATAAAGGTAAGATTTGGCTTGTAGTATACAGAACTAGTGGTCTCCAAGCCCTATTCTTGCAACTCAGTATTTAGGGTTGGTAAAGCACTACCCGTTCCCTAATATCCAGGAAAAATAATCTATGTATTGGTAAAGATACCATTTTATTGCCCCCATATCAGGAGTTTTGAGTTTCTCGATATGTGGTCCATATGGTCTCATAGCTCCAATATGACTCATGGCCTCTGCAAAGGGTCATTTGTTACCTGAATTTTAGACTTCTACAGTAGACCTATGTTTGCTATAGAAGGCTAATCTTCAGGGTGCCTGTTAATCCAAAAGAACTCTATCTTCAGGAAAAAGAATATATTTATACAAAGCCATACAGCTAATTCTCTTGGAAAAAATATCAAATACAAGAGTATGAAATCACATTAGTGAAGAATTTAGCTGTGATGTACAACTGACCACTGCATTCTTTCGTTTACTCTTCCAGGTAACATTTGTTGAGGCATGTGTTTGTGCCATGTCATTTGCTACATTCTACAGCTGCAGCAGTGGACGAAAGAGTCACCAAATTTACAGTCTCATGACTCAGTGAAGGACTGTGGGTTTAAAGTCATTCTTTCCACCACATACTCTCTCTCTCTCTCTCTCTCTCTCTCTCTCTCTCTCTCTCTCTCCCTCCCTCCCTCTCTCTCTCTCTCTCTCTCTCTCTCTCACACACACACACACACACACACACACACACACACACAAACACACACCATACTGTCTCTAGGTTTTTGGTGTGAGATCCGTTATCACTGACTACCAAAATGAAGCTGAAAGTGTGTTCAAAATGGAATCAAATGGTCTGTGTGTTGTATCATGGGTATTCCACGTGGGCTTCTTTTTGGCTAATATCCACTTATCAGTGAGTACATATTATGTGCTTTCTTTTGTGACTGGGTTACCTCACTCAGGATTCTATTTTCAAGTTCCATTCATTTGCCTATGAATTTCATGAAGGCATTGTTTTTAATAGTTGAGTAGTACTTCATAGTGTAAATGCACCACATTTTCTGTATCCGTTCTTCTTTTGAGGGACATCTGGGTTGTTTCCAGCTTCTGGCTATTAAAAATAAGGCTGCTATAAACACAGTAGAGCATATGTCATATATATATATATATATATGAATATGTATGTATGTATATGTATGTATATGAGCATCTCTTGGGTATATGCCCAAGAATAGTTTAGTTGGGTCCTCAGGTAGAAGAACTATTTAAAATTTTCGGAGAAACTGCCAGACTGATTTCTAGTGTTTGTACCAGCTTGTAATCACATCAACAATGGAGGAGTGTTGCTCTTTTTCTACATCCTGGCCAGCATCTCTTGTAACCTGAGTTTTTGATCTTAGCCATTCTGACTGGTGTGAGGTGGAATCTCAGGGTTATTTTGATTTGCATTTCCCTGATGACTAAGCATGTTGAACATTTCTTTAAGTGCTTCTCAGCCATTTGAAATTCTTCTACTGAGAATTCTCTGTTTATCTCTGTACCCTACTTTTAATAAGGTTACTTGGTTTTCTGGAGTGTAATTTCTTGAGTTCTTTATATATTTTGGATGTTAATCCTCTATCAGATGTAGAGTTGGTAAAGATATTTTCCTAATATGTGGATATGAAACCCAAGAAGAAAGGTCCACACCCAAAGTGTGGATGCTACAGTCCTACTCAGAAGGGGGAAGAAAATAATCTCTGGGAAGTAGAGAGAGAGATGGATCTGGGAGGGAGAGAGCAGAGAGAAGGAAAAAAAGTGGCCAGTTTAGATATGTGAGAAGATTGGGGAGAAGTACAAAGGGTCAAAAATTTGAAAGTAGGTGTGTAGCAGTGGGGGATGGGGAACTGGGAGTAGCCACTAGAAAGTCCCAGATGCCAAGGACTCCAGAGGTTCCCAGGACCCAAGAGTGAGGACATTAGCCAAAACACCCAACAAAGGGGAGATAGAACCTGTAGAGACCATATCCAGTGGATAGACACAGCCCCTGGTTGAAGGATGGGGCCATCCACCCAGAATATTATTAATCCAGAATTCCTCTTGTCAAAAGAAAATGCAGGGACAAAGTGTGTGGAGCAGAAACTGAAGAAAAGGCCATCCAGAGACTGCCCCACCTGGGATCTATCCCATAAACAGACACCAAACCCAGGCACTACTGCTGATGACAAGATGTGCTTGCTGGTAGGAGCCTGATATAGCTGTTCTCTGAGAGGCTCTACCAAAGCTGGACCAATACAGAGGCGGATGTACACAGCCAAACAACGGACTGAGTATGGGCACCGCAATGGAGAAGTTAGGGCAAGGACTGTAGGAGCTGAAGGGTTTTGCAATCCCATAGGCAGAACAAAAATATCTACCAATCAGACATCCCAGAGTTCCCAGTGACTGCAGAACCAAGCAATGATTACACATTGGGGGAACCATGCCTCTAGCTGGACATGTAGCAGAGGATTGACTTATCTGTCAGCACTGGGAGGGGAGCCCCTTGGTCCTGTGGAGGCTTGATGACCCAGGATAAGGAATCCTAGGGCACCGAGGCAGGACTGGTTGGGCAGGTGGGGTAGCACCCTCATGGAAGCAGGAGGAGGGGGAGGACATAGTGGACTTATGGAGAAGAAACTAGGAAGGAGGATAACATTTGAAATGTAATAAAATAAAATAACCAATAAGAAAATTAAAAAATGCCAGTGGGAGGGCCTTGATACCTTTAGTAATGGTTACAAGTCAGTCTTCCTAATTCTAGAAAATCGTACCTGGTTTTGCAAACACACAGCTCTTTCCTGCTTTAAGAAATATTCTTTCTTTGGCTAATGTATTTCTCTGGAATTTCTCCCCAAGTTTGCTCACCTTTTTAGTCTCTGCTTAAATCTACCTAAGGCAAACACTTTTATATGACCACCGTAGGTGAAGCAAATGCCTGCATGGTCATTTTCAATGTCTCTCAGGCCCTCCCTGTTTATTCCTTCCTTATTAATGCTGACAAATTTTAGCAAGTACACAAATTCACTGTTCTGCTTAACTTCCCCTAATCTCCCTTGACAGAAATTTAGGCACAGACAGTTTTGTTTTATTTACTGATGTATCTCTGGAAAAAAAATCTCAGAGTATCTTGCAAAGAAAAACAGAACAATTACTTGCTGAAGTGTGAACTACAATACTAATAATTACGCTAATAACAGCTATATTTAAACCAGCATTTGATCTGTTTGAAGTCCCTCTGATTGCTCACAGATCAGCTAGAAGCTCTTTTGATGGAAAACATCATCTCTTAAAACTGTAATGGATCACTGATACTAAGAAATATAAATAGAGCATAAACTAGGCTTCCCACTAAATTTGCTTTTCAGACTTATTATTTGACCCGTCCACCAGGTCCAGTTATTCAGGGTCCCGAAGAGGCGAAGAGGCGCTACCTGAGGGTCAAGGCGGGGGAGAAAAGAAGGAGACCAAGCAAGGTTCTTTTGTCAAGGTCTTGTTTATTGAGAGGAATGTACAGCATTTAAAGCTCTGAGGCAGGAATTGAAGCGTAAGGTGGGGGAGTATTGGGAAGTGCCCAAGGATATAAGGTGAATCACTAAACTGCAAGATATCCTCCTTAAACAAAGAGGCAACAGTCTTCAGGGACCTGTTCTTTGAAAAGGCCGGACCCTTCTCAGGAATCTGCTCAGGGACATCCGGTGTTTGCTCAGGCTGAAACCTCCTGTGATTGCTTCCGGAATCTTCCTGGAAGAGGCTTTTGTCCAACAATCTCATAATCTTACAGCAGCCACCTTAGGGGTGAGCATCTGTGGCCATACAGCCCAGAGTCACATAGCCACTTGAGCTATACAGTCACAAAGCGGCCAGGCCCAAATCCAATACGGCTCCCTACAATTATTAAATGAGCTATCTGCCATTGCAGAAATGTTTCTAGTCCCATGAATGGTCAGACTCAGTTTCTTTACAGGTCTAACTACGAGAACTCCATTCACAAAGGGGCTTTCCAGAGCAACAAAGGACTAGCAGAGCCCATCCATGCAACTGTGCATTCTCTGGGACTTTAAGGATGAGGAGGCAATGAGGTTGGAGTTTAAATGAAAGATTTGTTTGAAGAAAGCTGTTGGTGAGATTTTTTTTTTCTCTCTTTTCAGTGATCCCCTAAGTAAAACCATTATGTGTATCTCCTATGATTTCAGGAACAAAGTATCTGCACGGAAACCATGACATTCTTAGAAACGACAGAGCAAATATAGATGCATTTATTTGACTTGCTGTTAAATATTCATGAAAGCGGTCTGTCCTGGCATTCTCAGAGTAGGACTCCCCAGCTGAATGCATTAGGGGAGTGGGATCAAGTTTCCATGGATGAAGGTAGGACAGAGGTGGCTCATGACTGGAGTCCACACAGGTGTGAATGATCCTTCACGGTAAATGTTTCCTTGAGAGTATACAATACAATGTGCCTAGGGAAAAACAGAATCAGGTATAAACTCTGTTCAGAAGAAAGAAATGGAGATCAAATTTACGTTGGTTAGTGATATATTCAGGTTCTACTTACATTCCTGCTTTCAGAGAGAGAAAGAGCACTCACCGTGTAGCTATTGGAGGATTATTATGAAGTTATTTGCACAATATAGAGCAGGGTGTGTGACAGAGTATGGTCTTAATATTGTTTAATGATATCCATGCACCTGTGTATGTGTGCACGTTCATAATCTCATACATAGATCAATTGCAAATGGTTAATAAATTATCACTTTTTTTCTTTCATTCAAACTCAATAAGATTCAAGATAAAGCCACTGGGCTTCAAAAACTCAATCTACCTTGTCTTGGTGAATACCCTGCATCCTCTCCTATTGCTGCAGTTGTGTAAGCTAGGAAGAGTCCACAATGGCAGGATACAAAACTGGAGATATGACTAACAGCCAGTCTAAAAAACAATGTAGCAAGCAAGTATGTGTATATATATATATATATATATATATATATATATATATGTGTGTGTGTGTGTGTGTGTGTGTATGTGTGTGTGTGTATCTCACTTCCATATACTATCCTATATTATGTACTATATATATGAATTATAACATATTATTATGCTACAATTATGTAACAATTATTATTATGCTGTATAATTATAATATATTTATATAATATGTTATATAATATATAGTATATATGTATTATATTGCTACATCTTTTTTTAGACTAACTGTAAATTGTTTAACACCTCATGGCAAAGTTTGCTTTGTTGTCATTCTAAGAGCTCTTCCCTAACATTTCTGGTTTCTGTAAAGTTAAAACAGATACCCAGTGGCTTGCAGCAATGTATATAGACTTTTTTGAGGTACATCTCAGGGCCGTACTGACTAATGTGGCTTCAGATAATCAGATTCATCCTCTGAACCTCCTCTTTTTCAGTTTTAAAATTTTGTTAAGGACAACTGAAAGTGCCTTCAAGGCTCTGTGTGATCAAGGTAGTTTCCACAGAGGCACAACCGAGTGGAGAGGCCCCAATTTGTAACAAGGAGGCACCGTGCTATGAGTTAGGGTCAAAGACTGAACACAAACGGAATAAAGAAAGTTCCCCTTTCTGTTACTGAAAAGAAATGAAATGTGAGTGGCTGCCTCATGCATTTATCATCAAAGCCTGCATTTGCATGTGGCCTTCCTGTTACAACAGACAGTGCCCTCATTCAGTAGGTCAAACTAAGGTCTTGATTCCTCCCATTGCTTTGCCAGGCATTTTGTTATAGCAACATCGTATGTAACTATTCAACTTACCAGAGTGTGTTTTCAGCTCAAGGGGATTTTTCTGTCACGGGTTATTTAGTTGGGACAAAGAACGAGCTCTGACTTCACATAGTTCTTCCTTCTCCACTCTTCTTACTTCCTGTCCAGTTGAGCAAGCTGGGAAAAAGTTTCTGTCAGTCAGTCTGTCTGAGTATGTAACCTAGGCTCTGAAAGACTACAGCAAATGAGGCCTAGTCAACAAATTGCTTTGGGCTTACAAAAATAAAACAAAACAAAACAAAAGGAAAAGCCAGCAACCTGCCTCCCTTAGCAGGCAGGACCTTTATGATGATAAAGTTTTGGGTTGTTTCGTTTTTTATTTTTTCAGAATTCATGTTGCTACTGACGATCTAATAAAATGCCTTTCTTGGAATTTATTAAGAAGAAAATCATGACCTTGTGATCTTTCAAAGAAGAGAGAAAGAAAGCTTAATAGAATTAATGCAATTTTTTTGTTCTTGAAGTACATCCAGGATTTTCATTTGTATTGAACTTTGACTTTCAGATCTATTGTTAACTGCCAATAAACAAGCATGTTGCATATTTTTTCATGTGCCTTTAACAACAGAGGTTTGAAAGAACACATTCACATAAGGTACAGCTAGGTAATACTGACTTGGGGTATTTTATTTTATTTTTTGACTTTGAATCTTTAGAGTCTTTATATATTGCTATGACCACCAACTGAAATCCTCACAGCCTCTAGAGAGGTTTTTTTTGTTTTTTGTTTTGTTTTGTTTTTTTGACAAAATAACGCCAATCGTTTGCTTTGGACTGAGTTGTGCTCCCCAAGCTAAAACTTTCTAGACTTAATCCCTAATCATACTGTTTCTTTTTTTTTTTTTTTTTGATTCTTTTTTTCGGAGCTGGGGACCGAACCCAGGGCCTTGCGCTTCCTAGGCAAGCGCTCTACCACTGAGCTAAATCCCCAACCCCAATCATACTGTTTCTTAAGAAAGAACTTTCAGGAAAATAAGTAAGATTAAGTGATGTCGTAGTGGTCAGATGATAAAACAGTAGTATCACTTGTTTGAGGAACAGAAGAATACTAGGAATGCACGTACATAAGGAAAATGCTACCTTAGCAACCGTCAGAGGCTGACAACAGGAGCCTCGGAATGTGTTTGTTAGGGTATGTTCAGGGGTGGCTGGCTGGCAGCAAGAAGAGAGGCCTCACGACAAAGTAGCCCAACTGGCACTGTAACCTTAGACATGCATCCTCCAAAATGGTGGGAAAAGCATTTCCCTCACACCAGAAACCAAGCATATGATATTCTGATATGGAAATTTAAAGACTTAAAGGTTTATAGCAACTTTGAAATCATTCAGTATGAAAGCAAATCTTTTAAGTTTAATTTTTTAATATGCACACAAAAGAGTGGGTTTCCTTGTGACATTTTCACACACAGAGACACACTCATGCACCCACAGAAACAGAGATACACACAGACATATATATACACACACACACATATACATACACACATACACACACATACACGTATGTGCCCACACATGTACAGACACCACACACTTTGTTGTAATTCGTTTTCCCACTAGTCTCCTCTTATTGGTCTATTTGACACAGATAATATTTTCATCTGATTTTATGCCATATATTCTATTACTGTCTCTTGTTCCCCATTGATTCTTTTAAAATCTGACTTCTAACCACCATAACAGGGTTTCTGAACATGGCCCATATTCTCTGTCCAAACTTAACGGTACATTTTATTCTAATTGTATTGCCTCTATACTGACATGTGTACATTGGAAAAATAATCTGTTTTATATGAAAAGTTTCTGTTTTGTGGATAGTTTGTATGGCTGTGAGTCCTCCTAACTGAAGTCTTAGTTGAAATCTTTTCCCACCAGAGACATTCTACCTGACTGTTGGTACCTGTATTTCTCACCACCCGCATCCTCCTGTCTTACAGCACTTACTTCTCAGCACTTACCACTACAAGATGGTACCTTTCTTTCTCTGTTTTTATGTTGTTATGTGGCTACAGCTCACATCGTGGTCCTCTTGTCTCTGTCTCCTGTAGACTACAGTTGTTGATAATGCAGCAACCGTCTGGCCTACCATCTCTCTGATTCACCGTATGTCTCTTCTCAGTTGAATGAAGCTCCATGGTAGTAAATCTGTGTCCATTTTGATGATCTTTTCCTTTCAGAGTTCACTGTTACCTGACATGGGATTGGGCATGCCGAATATCACACTACTATTTCTCTTATTTCAGGGTGTTTTCACCATCCAATTCCACTTGCCAGCCATTACCATCTTCTAGGCTGTGCTAACAAATAGCTCTTATCCAATTAAGATAATAATCTCGTGGGCCAACTATATTTCCTTTGAAGCTATGATTCCTGTATTGGAAGTTTAATCAAAAGGGAAAATACTGAAGCAATCCATATCCTCTTCGGTGCCATTCATATTTTAGCTCATCATCAAAAGCTTTTAACTCTCCTCATCCTAAAGGACTTATAATCCCACTCAATCTTATAAGAAATTGTGATTATACTGGACATTCTTCACTTATAATTGATTGCTTTTAGGTAGATATTTATATAGAAAAGATGTTTGAGCCTGCACTGCTATACAGTGCCTGTATTTCTGGCATTCAGTAGGGAGGGTGATATGGGAGTATGTCCAGGAGTTAAGTTTAAGAAAGACGGTGACATAAGTTCCAGTCAGCTGGTAGCTACATAATGAGACAAAGTCTCAAAGAAAGAAAAAAATGCAATCAGAATCAAAATATATTTATTGAGTTTCTATTTCTGGAGATTGGCAATCCAAGATCAGACAGCCTCATGGGTTGAAACTCTTGTCAGGGCCTCATGGGAAGTGGTACAATGTCCTATGAGAGGTTGATATCATGTTCCCAAACAAAAGCTACAAGGGGTAACCTCAGGAGTTTATAATCATGTATCATAAAAGAACTACTTAGGATGTCACCAGAACTATTACATATATGTCTTCTTTAAGCATTAAACCTCTAAGGATTAAAGGTACAATTAGTTATCTTTTATTTTAGAGCTTTCAGGGGTGTTAACGCGATAGCATGAGATCTCTCTAGGTTCTTCATGTAGGAACTTAAGGCTGTGAACTTGCCTCTTAGAACCAACTTCATTGCATCTCCTAAGTTTGGCCATGCTGTGTGTTCCTTTTCATTGGATTCTAGAAAGTATTTCTTTACTTGTTTTTCATTCAGTAGAGAGGGATTCAATTTCTATGAGTTTGTAAGCTTTCTGTTGTTTCTCTTGATGATGATATCTAACTTTAATGAATGGTGGTCTGATAGGATGTAGGGAGCTATTTCAAGTTTCTTGTATCTGTTGAGACTTGCTTTGTTTTAATTTTGGAGAAAGCTCCATGAGGAACAGAGAAGAAGGCATAATCTTTTGTGCTTGAGTAAAAGGCTCTGTAAATATCTGTGAGGTGCATTTGTTTTATAATGTCTGAATGACTTGCCCATCAGTGAAGTCTGCCACTATTAATGTGTGAGGGTAGATATGTGACTTGAGCTGTAGTAGTGTTTCTATTACAAGCTTAGTGTCCTTATGTTTGGGACATAGATGTTAAGAAATAAAATGTCATCTTGGTGGATTGTTTTTTCTTTGATGAATATGTAGTGTCCTTCCCTATGTCTATTTGATTAGCTTTGGTTTGAAGTCTATCTTGTTACATATTAAAATGGCTATACCAGGTTGCTTCTTATGTCCATTTTCTTGGAATATCTTTTTCCAATCCTTTACCCTGAGGTAATGTCTATTGTTGACATTGAGATATGGTTCTTGGATTCAGTAGAAGGATGGATCCTGTTTTATATACATGTTCTTAGTCTCTGTCTTTTTATTGGGAAATTGAGACCATTGATGTAGAGAGTTTTCAATGACCAATGATTTCCTTTTTATTCTGTGGCAGTGGTGTGTACATGTTTCCTTTCTTTTGGTTTTACTGATGTGAGATTTATTTGTTTCTTATGTTTTTATTGATATAGTTAATCTCAGTTTGGAACTTTTCTTCTAAATCTTCTGCAGAGCTGGGTTTCTAGGTAGATATTGTTTAAATGTGGCTTTATCAGGGAATAACTTATTTTCTCTATTTATGGTGATTGAAAGATTTTCTGAGATTGTATCTATGGTCACTTAGATCTGTCCAGGCCCTTCTAGCTTTTACAGTCTCCATTGAGAAGTCAGGTGTAATTCTAATAGGTCTGCCATTTTATGGCACTTTCTTTTTCTTTCTTGCACATTTTAATATTCTTTGTTTTGTCTGTATGCTTAGATCATTATATGCTGATAGGACCTTCTTTTCTGACCCAATCTATTTGGTGATCTGTATGTCTCTTGGAACTTTATATATAAAAAAAACCCTTTAAGTTAGGACATTTTTTTCTACGATTTTGTTGAAAATATTTTCTGGGTGTGTGAGTTGTGATTCTTCTCCTTCTATTCTTTTTATTCTTATATTTGGACTTTTGAGTGTTCCAGATTTCCTGGATGTTTTCTGTCAGGAGTTCTTGAGACTTTAACATTTTCTCTGAACAGTGTACCCAATTCTTCTATGGTATCAGTGCCTGAGAGTCTTTTTCCCATCTCTTATATTCTGATGGTGAAGAATGCCTCCATAGCTCCTGTTTGAATGCCTAAAGTTTTCATTTTCACAATCGCCTCAGTTTTGTGATTTCTTCATTGATTACATTCTTATTTTAGGATCTTTGACAGTTTTATCAGTTTCCCTTTACTGTTGGTGTTTTCCTGGATTTCTTTACTCTATTTATTTCCTCTCACTGCTGTGTTCTCCTGGATTTTTTTTTTAAGGGTTTCTTCATTTCCTCTTTAAGGATCTTTATAATCCTCATTCAAGGCAGTTTTAAGGTCTATTTCTTCTGCTTCAGCTATGTTGGAACAGTCAGAGTCTGATGCAGTTGGATAAAGTGGGATCTAGCAGAGACATATTACCCTGGCTGTTATTGATTTTCTTCTTATATTGCTGTGTAGCCATCTGAGATTGAAATAACTATAGGTCTGGGTGCTGATGTCTGGATTTGTGTTTGTTGGGTGAGTGCTTTGTCCTTGGTTTTTGTTTTTTCTTTTGGTTCATTGAGATTTGTTGTTTGTGTATTGCCTGGTAGGAAAGTTTACTTTGGACCTGATAGGTTTGCTTGTGGACACTGGGAGTTCAAGGTAAAATCTTTTTCTAGGTATTCAGAGCTAATATGTAGGAATGAGGAGAGGCTAAGTGTGTGAAGGGGTTCACAGGGCAAAGAGAGCAGAGTGCTCAACTAGGGTCTCCTTATTCCATCTCCTTGGAATGGAAGGAGGCAGTGAAGAGTTTTCATCCCAGAAGTCTGCCACAATGCATGGATGAGATCGAGAGATTGGATGTATAGGAACAGGAAGAAAGGGGAGGAATTTACCTGCCTCTTCTCTGGCAGGAGTGGCCTGGGGCTTAGCAGGCATGCCTTCTGGAGCTAAAAGCTGGGATAAGGCAGAAAGTTTGAAGAGGAAGTTTAGGAAGAGGAGATCTGTGGGAACAAGAGATATGAGCAGAGGAGAAAGGAAGGTGACAGCTGGTGTTTGGAGGAGAGTGGTGAAGGTCTCCTTAGCTTAACTCTTCCCCTGGGCTTCTCAACTGGTGTGTTGACAGGAAATATCTGCTGGTATTAGAAGACAGAATAGGAGGATGAGTTAGGGAAGAAATGTTGGAGGATATCTTTGTGATCCATTGGGCATGGGGACAGAAAGGAAAGGGAGACTGCAGCAAGTGTTATGCTACAGAGCTAGGGAAGAGACTGGGGGATTGGACTGAAGCTGAAGGAGAGGTGGAGATCTGCTGTCAGCCTAGCTGCTTCCCTTGGAGGTGTGGCCTTTAGGAGATGGCGTCTTCAGAGGTTGAGAGTAGGGTAAAGCAATAGAGTGGGGCAGGGATCTTAGGAGGAGTGGGACTGTGGGATCCACAGGGGATGAGTGCAGGAGGGCAGGGAAGACTCCTTCTGTTGCAGAACTGATGACAAAACCAGAGAGCTTGGTTCTGGAGGAGCAGAGGAAGAGTTGAAGACTAGAGTCTACCTACCTGGTTCCCTGGCAGAAAAGGCTTGTGGATTAACAGGGGGAGCCTGCAGGAGTCAGGGACTGGACTAGACTATGGGGGCTAGCAGGAAGTTAGAAGAGGAAGGTTTGTGAGATCTACAAAAGATGTAAGGGTGGAGGAAGGCTGCAGCAGGAGTTCTGCTGCAGAATGGGGGTTGGATTTGGAGGAGAGAAGGGTATGGTGAGAGTCTTTGGTTAGTGTACCTGTTTCCCTGGCATTTTTAGCTCCATAACAGTATTCTTATATGGGATAGGACATTGCATCAAAGCTTTAACTAAAAGAATCCCTGTCCTTTGGAAGAGTGAAAAGGGAAAGATGGGATGCATGGATAACTAACTCAGTCGAAGCAGCACAGCACATCCAATGATGTTCCAGTCCGTTGTTCATTGGTATAAGACACAGAGCTAGGGAGCCTCACATTCCCCATATACTACACCCACTGATAAGACAATAGACACAGTGTGCTTAATACCGAACAGAATTTTTAATCGCCCCTTCCTTTGTTTTAAGATGCATGAGTCTATTATCAGACTCTTGATCTCCATCTGTTCTTGCAAACTGTTCAGACTCAAGCCTGCTGATTGATGGCACGTGAGGTTACTTGCTAACTTCTAGTGCAGTTGTTTACTCAGAAAATACTAGCCAGCTTTCAGGAAGGAATCCTGAACGGAAGCTCTTCCTTCACTTCATTATGCTGAGCCCAAGCTGCATTTCAATATCCGCTTCACAGGAGATGATCAGAATTCAATGAAGTAGAGATGGGTTAGAGAGAAAAGAGTTTCTCCACTAACGTTCTGCCAACTTCCTCTTTCTCCCACTTCATTAAAATAGCTCTACAACTTAGAATAGCTGGAGATCTTTTTCCTATCCATATTCAATACATAAACTCAGTACTTAGCAGAAGATTGTATTAAGATTTATTACATTGTTAACACCTTGTATATAGCTATCCACCGCACTCCCCCCCAACTATGCTTAATAGGAACTGGCTACTTAAGTTCAAAGAATTCTCTGCATGCATATGGCTTGCTAGTTCATTGAGCTGTCCTAATACTAGTCAGTGTAAGTTTAAATGTTCCTCTCTAGCTATCCCATTTAGCTTATCCCCATTGCCTGGTGTGTAAATTATTGTCCCTATTTGGCTTTAAATTTTATTTAATTAAACATATATGTAACATAATTTAAATACATTGCTTCATCATAAAGACTGAAAGCAAACAAGGAGCACTCATCAGGAAAGATAACAACGCTGACCTCTAACCAATTTTGGAGAGCTGGCGAGATGATGTGTAGTTGTGAAAAAGAATGAGAAAGAGAAGAATAAGATCTTTTAAATTGTAACTGCATTAAAACAAAATATATTACCCACTCCTCCCAACAGACCTTTTCTGCTGAGAGGGGTATAGTCTTTTTGTGCTCCCACCCTTAAGAATACTTATCGGGCAACAGGGAGGTTTTGATATCTTTTCTCCTTCTAGATGGAACATTAGTGAGTTATTACAGTGACAGTAAAGCCTAATAATAGAGTGTTTTCTATTTGTAAATAGACTCTCCTTTTTGGCAGCCTTATAGAAACAAACCAACATTGATGTTTGGTCTGGCGTTTATTCCTACTTATGTGATTTTATTTTCTCAAGCCAGTGCCTGAAAACATTCAGTATTCTTATTAAAATGGATGACAAGAGTTCTAAAAGACTTGCATCTTCTGTGTTTATTAAAAAAAAGAAAGGGCTAATAAAGAAAAATTCTAATATTTTTACCATCATATGCAATGGCTTGCTCATTTAAATGCAGGAAGCGTCGACTGACGCTAGCAACTGAATTATCTGTTGTTTCAATGATCATTTCTTTCTTCCCCGCAAGTAACAGTGTTATTATTTATTTTAAATTCTTAATAAGAAGGATGAAAGCTCAGCACCCTCTTGTTTCTATAATCCTCTCGAATGTTCTCTGTGGTATATGACATAATTTTCCCTGGAGGATGAAAATAGATTTCCAACCACCTTATTATGTATTTAACCTACGACTACTGACAACCTGTCTAGAGGGTTTTGTAACAGTTCGTGATAGGAGATTGGGAAAAAGTAATCAGAAAGCATTAGCCCTTCTCTAGTCTACTTATTTTCTCAATAAATTAAAAACAATTCTCAGTTTCACAGTTTTTCTTCTCACGTGTGTCACACTTTTAAAACAAGGGAATTCGGTATTTTTTAATACAGTGGAATACTCATGTTTTTCATTTACATGTCTTCTCTTTGCTCACTGGCTGCTTATCTGGAGAGTTCTTTCTTGCCTTCTTCATTAAAAGCAGGAGTCCCCTGGCGGTGTTTCTGGAATACCGCAGCAAGCTATACCTCTTGGTTCTCAGACTTGCAGGGTAGCTCCTGAACAAGGGTTCATTTTTATCTGATTGTGAGGTTATTTGTTTTCATAATCTTTTTTGTCCTTATCAGACAGTTCATTACTATCCTTCAGGTTCTCTCCTATATAAGAATTACTAGAGATATTCTGTGTAGTTCTTTTCTATTCATGAAAAGGCCAAATGGGAAAGAAACAACACATTTTTAAAAAAAAGCAATGGGCGGTCATGAGTTTAAGTAAGTGAATGCTTACAAACTGAGGTAATCCACTAGAAGATGGCAAAGCACCTGAGTTTTTTTATAGAAGGCATTCCTCTGGGATGGTAGGAAGGAAAAACATAGAAGAGAATAATTTGGCCAAACTGTAGCTATGGAAGATTGACACTTGATATTGACTTTGGATAGATGATTACAACACTAGAACCCACAGCGGAGAAGAGTAGACGTTTTACCTGAGGTGAAACTGACAATACTTTTGAGATGGTTGGGAGCTAATCCAATCCTCATGGTGACTATATCATGTAGGAGGTCTACTGTGTGCTACAGGTGAGGACGCTGATTCAGATAACTTGCCTATTGCCTATTGTCTCTAGTAAATCTGAAGATCAGCAGAGCCAAGATTTACAATCAGATAGTTCACTCACAAGTCATGATCCCAATTGCCCAGTGAGTTACTCAATGGATAGTTTTCTTCTTTCTCATTGCTATTTCTTATCTACAAGGACTGGGCCCAAGACACAGAGCATAGTTTTCTCTTCCTGAAGGTTTTCTTTCCATTCATCATCTCTCCTATTTGTAGTTTTGTTACTTTATTTTGCAAACAGTAACAAATGATCTTTGTTATTTTCCTTAGGATATGGCATTAGAGTTAAGAAAATTCTTCTGAATAGAAATTTTTATATGTTTCTTTCTTTCAGTAACTTTTAAGAAAGAGAGTTCAGTGTTTGTCTAAGCCTTTTCAAATGTTGTTCTTAGCATCTAAGTTCAAATTCATGAAGGTTGCTACTCTTGATTAGGAAAAAAAAATGAACATGTATTTTAGACTAGAATACTACTCTAAAGATGAGAGGACATTCTAAGCTTTTAGATTTTTCTAGAAATAGTCTGAAGATTTCTGACTGATTTTAGGCTGGAAATTACATTTATGTCAACTGCGTCTTATTATGGAGGAAGATAGAATTCTTCTCTATCAAAATCTCACTAAAACGTTATTTTCAATGTATAACCTTTTCAAGATATTTTCTGTTTCAAGAAACAGAAACTCCACGAATATTAGATGAACAGTGGCCATTATTGATTCAGTTGTTGGAAAGATACCGGAGCAGGCAGAATCAAGATGATAGGTGGTAAGAGACTCCACCTCAGCATGGCTTCACTCTGCCTTCCAGACTCTTGCCTTGCTTCCCTGCTGCTTCCCCAATTCCTTGAGTGTGATGGTGACTTTACTTTCCCCTCCAAGAAAATGTTTTCTGATTATAATGAGACAGATAGCTAATTGGCGTATTCAAAATAGCAAGCAGAGAGGAAACCTACTCTTTTGTTTAGGATTCATATGTAAACCTAGGTGTGAGCTCAGCCAGGGTCCTGTCCAGTGAAAGGATTAACCCTACCTGTGAATCCCAGGAAAATAAAAAGTTATGCTATCACTCCAGAGAACTGGTTTCACCGCCAATCTGTCTCATCAAGGACACCATGGAAGTGGCTAGAAAATATCAGAAGGTCTTTACTTCTGTTTTGTCGTAATCAAGCACCTGACCAACAACTGAGGGAGAGGTGTATTTTGAGTCATGTTCTAAGTAGATACAGTCCATCATGACAGAGAAGGGATGCCAGTTGGAACCTCTGTGGTCGTGGAAGTACTCGGGGCTATTTGCTCTTATGTCCTCTGGCCAAAAAGCAGAGAGAATCGAGGAAGAGCAACCAGGCAGGAACTCTCAAAGCTTGCTCCCAGGGATTTATCTCTCCCAGCTAGACCACACCTCCTAAAGGATCCATAATAACCTTCTACAGCACACTCTCTACTAGACCAACTGTTCAACATATAAACCAGTGAGAGACATTTCCTACCCTAAACATGTCACTATGGTTCGAGAAAGACAACTAGTTCCTAAAGGCCTAATGGGTTGCTTCTTTACCTTGTATCTCCCTTTATTCCCTACCTTTTTAACCGTCCCAGATATAACAACGTATAACTTTAAGTTATTATTGTTTTAAAATGTCATACATTTCATAGACATTCAAAATGTTATGGCTATAATCCTTTCTAACTTTTTAAGAATAAACGTATGCACCTGTTATCTTGATGAACACAAAACTGCTCTCACTAATGTCCTGTGGTCACTCTATATGATTCTTGCTCGTTTTCACCAGGACTGAAGGCAGGAGGCTAGAGATAATGTGTTTCTCAGTCGACCATTCACAATTTACTAACTTGTTTAAATAGAATATTGACATTTGCTTCTGTTTTCACATAGTATAAAAAAATCTATTTTCAGTTTCCCATTATAAAGTTTTAAAAATGTCCGGCAATTTTTCATTTTAGTAACAGTCAGGTTTATTTCTGTTTCATATTATCTATTCGGAACTATAAAATAAAAGGAGGTCCATGTATTTTTATGTTTGTTGTGGATAAATTTGATAATTTCTAATTCTGAAAACAAGTAAGTGTTTTAAACATTAATGATAATGTCTACACCGGCCATCTTTATTTTGTTGTGCATTCGTTAATTCAATTGTGTCAAAGAGGGATCTCTGCCCCAAATCCTAATTGTGGTTCCCAGGAAGGTTCCTATATCTTGTTAACCTAATTTACAAATCACAGTAATGGAAAGAAATGGGTTGCATGTAAAACTCTTCGGAGCAGTTTAAAGAAATCAGCTCTAACGAGGCTGGAGAGCTGGTTCAGTGGTTAAGAGAATTTGTTGCTCTTGCAAGAGTTGGGTTCCCAGCAGGCATTGGCAGCGCAAAGTCTCTGTAATTTCAATTACAGGAGATCCCATACCCTCTTATGGTCTTTGTGAAGACTTTAAACATGTGATATATATATATATATATATATGTATATATATGTATATGTATATATATATACATACATGTAAAATAAAAAAATAAAATAAATGAAATGTTGAATCAAACATTTTCTGAAAAAAAAATAATTATACTGCAAAGAAAATACTCTAAATTTAGAAGCTTGGATAAATGAACCATAGCCTTTCAATTTCGTGTTAGGCCTTCTCTGGAATATATAAATAGCTGTATTCCAATATATGATATGTGTGTAAAATATGAAGATCATTTCTGAACCACGGAACAAGCTCTCCAGCCTTGTTAAAGCTAATTTCTTTAGGTTGACTCTCCAACATTGTAGAAATTCTAGAACTATCGCTGTTCTATTGCTGTGAAGAAGCAGCATAATCAAGAATATGTTTTAAAGTGTTAAATGTATGGTTTGCTTACAGTTTCAGAGAGTGCGTCTATGACCGTTGTGGTGGGGAATACGGTAGGAGACAAGCAGGCATGGAGCTGAACCAGTAGCTGAGAACTTACTTCTGCCCAAGCAAAAAGAAAGGAGAAAGAGAAACAACCTGGTGAGTGATTTTGAAACTTTAAATTTCCCCCTCCTCACTCTCTCACCCTTCCTCTGAGACACACCTCCTCCAACAAGGCCACACCTCCTCCAGCAAGGCCACACCTCCTCCAGCAAGGCCACACCTCCTCCAACAAGGCCACACCTCCTCCAGCAAGACCACACCTCCTCCAGCAAGGCCACACCTCCTCCAACAAGGCCACACCTCCTCGAACAAGGCCACACCTCCTCGAACAAGGCCACACCTCCTCCAACAAGGCCACACCTCCTCCAACAAGGCCACACCTCCTCCAACAAGGCCACACCTCCTAGCACCTCCTAATCCTTTCCAAACTTTTGTACTACCTGGTGACCAAGCATTCAAATTTATGAACTTGTGGGAGCCATTCTCATTCCAACCACCATATCTTCTATCTGAAACACTATATGGATACTGAGTAATGAGTAAAGGAATGTGAAACAGAACTGTGTACTGAATATATGATATACTAGGCATTTTCAGATATCAATAGAAAACTTTCTTAAAATAATACATGAATTGAAAGTGTATATTATATTACTCAGCCAATAACCACAAAAGCACTGGATATTCTACTGGCATTATTATTCACAAAAAAATCGAGGCTTAGTGAGCGAAAGTAGTCATTTACCAATATAGCAAAAAACATTGACTCTTTAAATCCAATATAGGGGATCACTGAATGTCAAAACTTCTGATACAAACCAATATATGGCCTTACTTTTGAACTTTGTCACAAGGTCATCATAGAAGTGTCCCTATTACTATACTAACTATATTAGAGACTAAAAGAAATTACATGGCACATTCAGTTCTGGACTTGGAAACCATTAGCGGGACTCCAGTGCCACGTGTGAAGAGAAACCCACAAAGGGATCTATTGCGTTATTCCATCTCCTGATATAATGGAGCTGCCCAGAATGAGTTATTTTTATTGTGTTCAGTCAAATGGGGTCACAGAGGTTTAAGGTGCATTTGAAACACTTCCAGATATGATAAAACAAAAGTGGCTCTAAGGTAGTCAGTCAAGGGAATGACCTCTTCCTTGGAGAGCATGCTTCTTTTCTTGCTTCCTCAAACCATGCCTATCAATTTATTTTTTTCAAATTAGTTATTGATTCAGATTAGAACATTTCTCCCTCAATAATCAAATAAAATTCACACTTTTTTTCAGGGAGTTCACCATGCACGAAAAGTAAAAACTCCAACAGCTTTAAGATGAGGAAAAGTCTCTTTCTATGATTAATTCCAGCATGTCAAAACCTCCGTTATTAAAAGAAGGCATACTGGAATTACTATACAGAGTAGCTCCAGGAAGCTTGCAAAGACTGAGTCTTACTGCTATCCCACCATTTTCATCTCAAGTCACAGTTGTATCCAGATGTTAGAGTTCGAATGTCTAGCCTGCTGCTATGTCTGTTTTCTATCGCTGATAACAATCTGACAATTCTCAAACTTTTAAAGTAGCATACATATATAATTTCCTTCTCTCTGGTTTCAGACTACTGGCAAAACCTGGCTAGCTACTATTGTTAGAGTCTATAAAGCTATCATAGTGTACCCAAAGTTCATGTTGCTTGGAAGCACTGTTGGAGAAGAAAACATTTTGCAATGGACCCTGGCTGTTGGCAGAATTCATTTGCTTGGAGGTGAAGGATGGGTCTCCATTGTGTCTTGCTGAATGTTTGCGTAGCATTCCCTTTTCCCCCCCACAGGTCAGTTGTGCCTCTTTCTCACATGACACTTCCAATTTGCTGTTTTAAACTTGTCTTAATTGTCTAAGAGACAAGAGACAAGAAGTGAGTCTAAGGCGCTTCTATACAAAGCACCAGGATCTTTGAAACTTCATTGATTCGATCTTAACTTTTAAAGACTTTCCTGACTCATTATTTTCTTCACCTGAGAAATCTTTTGCAAGATCTTGGGTACATAGGAACACAATATGTGCATACGAATAAAGCATATACTAATGATACACTGGAAAGAAACTTATTTCAAAACAAATGTTTGGTAAGCCTTCAATTTTATCATGTATTAAATGCCTATCTATGCTAGTGAAATGGATCTGGTTGCCTATTTTATATGTAATCACATGTCAGTGGTACTGTCGGATGTACAGTATTTTCCAGGTTTTTTGATGATTGGATTTTACAGCTGCCAATGCTGAGGATTCTACATCACGCAGACTCATAGTACAAAGTGGAGGCGTGCATTTGTGATCAATTCAAAAAGCCCAATTCCAATTTTTGCTTTATTACTAATCGTACAACCTACGTCAACAAATCAAATGGCAACTGTAAAACTCAGATACTGTAAACCACTATCATATAGATGTACAAATCTGATGCTTCAATATTGAGAGGTGATGATAGGGAGATATTAGATCTTCATTTTTTTTAACATTAAGGCATTATGTTTGCAGGGAACAGAATGCTTTGTAGACACAGCGAAAGCACTGTGACTCAGAACATGCTTGACCCTGAGCTGATTCAGGAAGCCCGTGCTCAGACTGTGATGGCAGTTTAGAAAATCTGGGATGGCTTTTGATTCCAAGGAGGTTTTCTCTCTACCCTCAAATGGGCTTTAACTCTGCCGTTAGTGTGTCAGACCTTTATGGGCACACAGAGCAATCACCGAGTCAGGTCTTTGAGTTCTTCTTTTATGAATTCCGAGAAGGAAAGACATTGACAAAGGAGTGAGAAGTGTAGAAAGGCCTTCGTTATAGATCATAAGTAGTGGATAGCTTAAGCAAAATAAGACAGAGCTCTGACAGAGCTGGTCTCTAAGAATGACGCCTTTAAGAAGGATGTAGGCAGGGGGAGGATTTTCATACAACTTAAGGAAGAAACTGCAGAGAGGCACAGAGACAAGGAGTGGGTCTGCCTGCTCATCTCTGTCACTAGCTATCCAGTTGTCTTCTCACAATTTCATTGTCATCACATACAGGGAGCAGGACAAATTGCTCTTTTGTGGAGGAGAGGTAAGACTAGACCTCTCTTTTTGGCATGCCTAGCCTTTGGTCAGAGCAGAAACAAGAATATTTTTGGCTTAAATATTGTCATTGTCTCTAGCTGTTGGCTAGGGCAGATGGCTGACAGAGCCTCCGACATTCCAGGTTTTAGTAAAATAAGAAAACATTTACTTTCAGTTACCACACCTTAAAACTGCTTGGTCAGTTCTATCTCCTGTTCCTGTCATTGAGATTCACAGAGCAGTGTGTGTTCAGAACCAAGACTTCAGAGAAGTCAATGCAAAACAGGACAGCATTTCCAGAAATAACGCAGAGTCATTACACAGTTGACACTGAATTAACTTCTGAGTTTCTGAGTGTTCAAAAACCTTCTACAACCCTTTTTGTGATTCTGTACTAAAGTCCAAGTTCTCAAATACACTGAGGGTATGGGATTTCTGTAAGTCATTGAGATCAAGGTGGGAAGAAGGAGACCATATGAAAATTCCATCTCCTATGATAAGACAGAATCAAGATTGCTCTCCAGGCTCATAAAATAGATTCAAACATATTGTGTCCTTCAAAAGGCCAAAGCCTAGGGTTTTCTGGAAGATAAGCTCTAGCCATGAGTGCTGAGTACAACCTTGGCACTTTTTATTTCCTTTGCTGTAAGGCAATAGAGCCCCATTAAACTTAGATTAAACATTAAAAATAATTTATGGACATAATTATTATTCATAGTATCTAGACTTCAGGCACAGAGTAGACTAGGGGAGTCATTCTTTCTAGGACCACAGAATTCTTTTTCTATCTCTACTTGGTCTTCATTCTGCAATGCAGCTGTAATTAAATTTTCTAATGACAGGTGGATTTCCCTTTTGTATTTACCTACATGGGATAAAATGGTTGGGTAGTTGGCCTTGAAGAAGACCTATGAACAACGAATATACATTGGACCAGAATTGAACAAGGTTAGATATCCTTAAGGGATAGACTATTAACTATGGATATGGCTCCTTTAATTATGTTGCAAAATGAGATAAACAAAAGAAAAAGGCTTCTAGGGAAGTGAGGGGAGGTAGACCTTTGGCATCCTCTGTACCTGATTTAATTCCCAGGCATAGCCTCTGTCCCCAGCCCAGACTCCTAATTGTATATATTTTTCTTTTACTTCAACCTTTAAGTTCCAACAGAAAGAATCTCTTAACATTGTAATTTTTGTAGTTAAGACCACCCACACTGTATTTTATTTGAGCCGAGATAATGGAGAGATGCCTTTGGGATCTTCTCTTTAGAAACTCGTGGAAAGCACAGTCCTAAAATGTGCATAAAACATGGAAGCAGCAGGCATTTTTAAGTTTGAAAGAAGTTTGCTGAGCTGTCCTCTCCTGCAACTGTGTGGCCTTTGAAACTCTTTGCTATCTGATATTGGTGCTCGTTGATACTTTGTAATCTCTTTGAGTGAGTCGCGTCTCAGGCCACGGAGAGCTAGCTCTGCAGGTTTGCTTCCTTTCTTCAGTTTTTAAAATGTAAACATTGAATAGAATATTCATATAACTAGCCCATAAAAATGGATGTTGTCAGTGTCAGAATTATAGGCTGTAAAAAATGACAATAAAGAAGCAGTCTTCAGGTCCTGCAAGTGACCGTCTACCTTGCTTTATTAGCCCTAAGAGAGTTTTGTAAATTGGATTTATATTCCCTAATTTCTATTTGTTTGCTGTTTTCATTATGCTCAGCTTGGATAACCCAAATAAGCCTTTCTTTATGTCTCTCTGCTGTATGTGCACATATTTCCAGGCAATAAACAGACAAGGTGTCTGTAAATTTAAGTCGGATTATGGAAGAATTCTGCCTAAAAGTTGTAGGATTTGAAGCTCTCATCTGACCTCGTAACCTTTCTCATTCACTAGGGAGTTTAGAGCAAATCCAGTTGATGATGAAGAAGACCATCATAAAATAGTACACACAGACTATTTTTGGAGTAAGTGGGATTAAAGGGTTGATAGTAGGGGTAGCTGTAGAAACAGTCAGAAAAGTGGAGCCTTTTGGACAGTAACTGTTCTCTTTGAGGAATGGAGTGATTTTATCCCCTAAGGCTTTCAGTTGGGGTTGTAGAAATGTAAGTGGATGGTGGGACCATGAATATGCAGTGCCTGAAAGTTTGGATGAAATAAAAAGTAAATGATCACTATTTTATAGTTGATTGAAAAAAATTTTAATTATTTTTTTTATTTACATTCCAAAGTTTGCCGCCTTTCCAGGTCCCCCATCCCTGACTTCTTTACCCCAACTCCCTCCCCTTTGCTTCCAAGAAAGTGCTCTGGTTGAAACACTTTGAAGTAAGGACAAACTGCCCTTAGAATTCATCTATTAACACAGTCTCAGAGCACTGCAGCACCTGCTGTGGGGACGCGTCTGAAGCCACAGCACCATCTGCAGAAGGTCGGTCCACACGATGATCACTGTATGTTAAGACCACCTGCGGAAGACCACCCGGCCGCGTCATACCACCATAGCAATGAAACCAAGTCCTTTCAGTTCAGAACGGGTAAAAATTCCTTCTTTCAGGAACTGATAGTGAGTACCGGCATAGGCTTTCAATTACCCCATTCATGGTTTCTAAAACAGCTACTTAATGATTGCAAAATGTTCCTTCATTATTCTTGATATCACACCCATCATTATGTGAGGAAACAGATTCTTTTACAATGAAACAGCTATACCTAATGATTATTGTATGAAATACACACATACACATACACATGCACATGCATATACACATGCACATGCCCATGCACATACACATGCACATGCACATGCATATACAGATGCACACGCACATACACATTTTGGGGTGTGACTACAAAACTGTAGAGCTCAGGGTTGAGGTTCAGCTAAGTTAGGGTTTGAACCACAGCCCTGCCGGAAGGCACAACTGATCTCCCACATGCAGTCAGTTTACTGAATCAACAGAGTTCAGTAGTGAGTACAGACGTGTGAAGCTTAGGGGGGAGAAGGACCAACCCTCACCTTTCCAGCTCTGCTCCTGCAATTTGTTCTTCGCATCCCATGATATTTGCCAAGGAAGTGGTCATGGACTACAGAGAGAAAACGGTTTTCCTAAGTGCAAGTAGGGAGCTGGTTGTTATTTGTTGAGGGGAGAAATAGGGGTGAAGCACCTTAAGTAATGAAGGTGAGAAAAAAACAGATTATGCTTAATGGGTATGGTTGCTTTGAGTCTTTAAGACACCTCATGTTTCTATATCTGGGGTATGTGTGAATAAACACTTGTAAATTTTTGACACTGAAAGAGTTAATCAGTTAAGAGTGGAGATGTATCAGGAATGAATGCATGGGTCCTGTCACCAGGTATGCTACCCGCGTCATCGGAAATGGTGACCAAGAATGAAGGGAATCTGGATAAACTTATGGAAGCTGCCCAAAATGATGGATGCCAAATACAACCTTATGATAATCAGTAACAGAGGAGAAGGAAGTTTTCCCATCAGTGCTCCTTGCCTAATTTCTTCAACTTTCTCTCTCTCTCTCTCTCTCTCTCTCTCTCTCTCTCTCTGTCCCTCCCTCCTTCCCTCCCTTCTGCCACCCCTCTCTCACACACACAGACACACACACACACTTTAAATAGGGATTCTGTGGTAGATATCATTTGTACTTCTCATTTCAAGGCTAAAACCACAAGTGCAATTTTGTGCTTACTACAAATGGAAATTTGAAGGGTGGAAAGTGGAGCTTTTAGTAGAATACTTGTTTGGCATTCACTGGGTCCTGGCTTCAATCTTCAATGCTCCATGTCCCCAGAAAGAAGTTTCATCTTGTGGATCGTGAGATATAGTGGGTCTTAGCTGTGCCCTTGAAAGATAGATGGGTTTGGTATCTAGAATTATATATATTTCATTTTTCAGTTATTAATAACATTTCATTACTGGCTTTAGTTAAACAATAAATTCATATCTTGAAAAGGAGAGTGATATGGGAAGGTTGAAAACCTGACAAAGTTTGAAAACTCTGTAAAAACTGTAAATCCTTTGAAACATTTCTGTTTCCTGGGTAGTCGTACAGGACAGTATTGAAGTTAGACATAGGGAAAAAGTAAGCAGTTAGATATCAGTTTCTGTGTAGATGACACAGGAGATAATATAAAGTGAAATGAAAACACTACCACACTCAGAAACATTTTACAGTGCCAGGACTAACCCTTGCTAGTGACGAGTTCCTGTTATAAGTACACTGACATGTAGATGTAGTGATCCTCAACCTCCTTAAGGCTGGGACCCTCTAATATAGTTCACCATGCTGTGGTGACACCCAACCATAAAATTACTTTGTTGATACCTCATAATTAGAATTCTCATAATTAGAATTTTGCTACTGTTGAGAATCATCCTGTACATAAATATATATGATCTAAAGGATATCTGATATATAACCCCCCAAAGGGGACTCTACCCACAGGTTGAGAACCTCTGGAGTAGAGTTACTGCATGATAGGGAAGGAATATCAGGGGTAATGTGACCTTCACAATCATTTCCAGGCTTGGTTTCAGAAGTCTTGAGACTTCCAAATATATGTTTGTTTTCTGAATGCATTTAGCATCTATCTATTTTTGATCCATCCATAATTCCATTCGGGTACCAATTTTAGTCATCTTGGTAAATAGATGACTGCTTGATTCCCATACGTAATCTGTTCTTATGATCTATCAGGTGCATAGAAAACAAGAAAAACAAAGTTCTCAAGTGATGCCTAAGATGATAATTGGGTGATGATTAACTCTCAGGTTCAAAAATACATACACTTCATGTACAGCAAGCTGGCTTTAAGCAAAAGCTTTTTTTTTTTTTTTTTGTAAGTGCAAATAAGGAGCTGGCTGTTATATTTTTAGGGGAAAAGTTGGGAGAAATCTCCTTAATTAGTGAAGGTCAAAATGAACTCGATAGACTAATGAGGTGTTGGGCCTTGATAAGAGTACCCAGGAAGCAAGTCTTGGCATTAACAGAACTGCTGTCTCACCATAGTAGGATGTCACTGAGCAAAGAGAAGAAGAAACACAACAAAAAATAAATCAAGAAATAAAAACAAAAACCAAAGAAACAAAATCCATTGAACTTCAGTGGCAGGTCAGAACTGTAAGGTAGGAATTCTCAGAATCCCTTTACCTCCATGCCCCGCTCTACCCCAGGATAGTTAGTTATTCCTTGCAAACATGTTATTAGTTCTTTGGATTTCATATTATGTAGTTTGATCGTATTTGCCCTCTCCTTTTCCCTCCACTTCCTTACCCAGTCAACTTTTGTCACCCTATTTTTTTCTCTAAAACACATATAGTTTGTGCTGCCAAGACCCTGTGACTAGATGGGCTTTTAGGCTCCAGGATAAAACCTAGTTTTACTCTACTAAATGGACATAGTACTGGACAGAATTCTAATGGCTTCTTGCCTTTGTTTTCCTTGACTGGTACATCAGCAAGTCCTCACTAAAGAAGCTCCTTTGGGTAAAGACAGTACTTCACATGGACACCCACATCTAGACCAGAGGCGAATGCTCAGCTATAAAGGGGCATCTATACCATCTCATCCTAAGGGTCAGGAATCATTGTAGAAGAGGGGATGGATGACTGTAACAGGCCTAGATAGTCTGTAACTACAAGGAAATATTGTTTCCTGAACATGGTTTAGTTGTATGAGTCCACAGCAAGACCTCTCTCTGCAAGCTTGGGCCAGGAAAATGTGGACCATGGAGAAGTGACATGACATGAAGTTACATCCTTAGCTAAGGCGCTGTTGGCTGAGATAGGTGCTGAGAGAGACTTAGTAAGTTTCTTTTAAGAGGGAAGGCTGCAAATCGAAGCATTTACAGGCAGCATAAACTTTATTTGCTGGCCTTCATTTATATATTTTATACATGTGATACTCATTTCTGTCAAGTCAGCTCTCAATTTTCAAACATAGCCCCTTTCACTGTAAGTTAAAAGATAATTACTAATGTATTTCAAATTTGTATGAATATTACATTTTGTATACCTGAATCCAGAGGGAATTTACCAAATCATATTGTCAGTCCAGCAAAAGCAACATGTAACTACATTTTTTCACCTAAGCAATGCTCTCACTAAGCCACATTAGCCTGCTCATTCCTGGTGTGTTGATAATCAATATCTGAAGTGAACTTTGTGCCTACATATCAGGATTTGCAAATGTCTTCGGAGATACTCTCAGCCATCAGAACTATTGTTGAATAGAAATGATCTCATTTACCCCTGGGGATGGGCCGACTTCTTTAGTCCCTGGTCTGTGCTCCTCACGCTGATCGATAAAGTCTTCTTTTTTGAATCTGCTCTGGTTTACAGTACTCTTATTTCTTTTGGTTTTAGCTTAAGGACAGTCTCCCAAGATTCTTATGTAAAACTGTTGTAAGTGCCATTGAAGGCGGGTGGAGGAATGTCTCATTAAAACAACTATCGCTTTATTCTACCACACACAGTTCCCAGTACACTGGCTCCTGCAGATGCCAGTCAAGAAACAGAGGAAGCAGAAATAGCTCTTTCCTAGATTATTCCAGAAGGAGTATCTAAGGAATGTGGGGTTGTCCCTGGCCTGGTAGATAAAGATTTCCTCTGGTGACCAGCCAGTGGCTTCAATGTGGACACCTAACGTTGCTGGGTGTCATCTCAGGCTTATGCCTACAGCAGTAGTGGAATCTGGGGAGTGGGGGTGGGGGGATGAAGTGCATACTGAAAGCAGTGACGGGGTGAACATTATGGAAAAATGTCTGAGTCTTCCAGTGGTGTTGGAGATGTACTTGCCCACCTTGGTAAGCATAGCCTTGATTAGTTTGAAGTTGGAATTATTATGAAACTACGACTTTAAAAAACGGCTCTGAAGAAAAGCAATGATGACTTCCCTTCTCCTTTGAAAGTGCTTCTTTGGGATTAGCAGGAGGTTGGCATGAAAAAAACTGCTTTTTTTCACCTGAATATTGCAAAGACAGGATTGCCGGGTGTTTGGACAACTTCATCAAAATAATTACAACTCTCTGTAAAGACCCAGCTTATTTAGATAGAAACAATTGTAGAGGCTACCCTATTTTTGGAGTTATGGCAACATTTGCGGTAAAACTCTTACCTGAAGAATACAGATAAATTGTCGTATCAAACATTAATAATAATAATAAAATAATAATAATAACAATAACAATCATATCTACCATCATGGATTAATTAGTAGATGATCTGATGATAATATATGTCCATACATATATACATGTGCAGCTCTATTATTAACTATAAAGCAGAACCTCATTTCCTTAAAAGCCCTTACCCATTTTCTTGTTTGTTAAAACATATGGTTAGTAAAAGCTGCAAGCTGATTTCACTTTCTAGAGCGGGTCAACCGTCATTCCTTATGAGGGGAACACCCATAAGGAAGGGGAGGGGGGAGAGGGATGTTTGCCTGGAAACCGGGAAAGGGAATAACACTCGAAATGTATATAAGAAATACTCAAGTTAATTAAAAAAAAAAAAAAGAAAGCTCTCAGTTTTGTTAGACAATATCTAGAGCCACACAGTTGCAAGGACCCTTCCGGTTTTGTTTAGAATGGTGGCGGGAACTCTCTCTCTTCGTGGCTCAGGGTTGTGGGTTGAGGATATGAGCTCTCTGCATCTCGCCCGCAGAGCAGCGATTTGGTTTTTATTTGTTTTAGTTCGGTTGTTTTGGGTTCAGCTTTTGAGACCGGGCTTCATGTAGCCCAGGCTGTCCTCAGTCTTGCTATGAATGTGATATTTAAAGCTAGCCTTGAACACTTTAATTTTTCTAGCTCAGCATTCCAAGTGTAGAGAATACGAGTATATTCCTACAGTTCAGCACAGATTTGGGTGTTATTTTTGATAATTATTACCTTAAATTGGCAAAAGAAGCCCAGCTGCTGATTATTTTGCAGGTTTTTGTTGTTGTTTTTGTTGTTGTTGTTTTTATCTTTGTTTTTTTGTTTTTGTTTTGTTTTGTTTTGTTTTTGGTGGAATTTTTTGCACTCCCACATGAAATCATGTGTATTTTTTTTAAGACTAAGTAAATATACTAGAAATTAGTGTTAGGGTGAAAACAAAAAGAAATTTGGAAATTTGATTAACAACACTGGGATCTGGTTACATAGATTACTTCTCCCCTACTCAGCATCATCTTAGTGTAAGCAACATGTCAGAACCTTTACTGTGACTGAAAAGGCCCAGCTATGAGTTTATATAAAAGCGGCAACACCAGCGGACAGTATTCATGTGTGAAGGTGCTTAATATTTTACTTACTTTGTCATGCTCTCTCCTACTGAATTTCTAAGACTTTAGTAGCCTCTATTAGAGCAACTCCTCTATATCACTTCATCGTCATTACTTTATTTAACAAAAAAGAAAGAGAACTAGAAGGGGAAAGTTATCTACCTAAGATGATAAGGTATTCTTTCAGTCACTTATATATAATAATTTAAATGTGCACAACACATTCAGCCAATACCCTTCTTCTTTTGACTCTACTAATATTTTGAAATGATAAAATGTAGTTTATCAAAGAAAAAGGCGTTGGTAGCAATACACAATAAGTCTGTAAACATTTGAGTCGGTGAGCCGATCATAGAACTAAAGGATGATGGAGAGAAAACTCCACCAGACTTAAAGTAGGGAACAGTTCAGGATGGGATCCTCCTCCTTGCCTGGAATCGTCTTCCTGGAGCGCTTCTTCCGGTCGTCTGTAGGTCGTACCCCTTCCAACGTAATTTCTTTTTGAAATGTTTTATTATTTATCAAGTGCATGTTAATGTAGCTCCCATTGCTCTCTCCAGCCAGAGGCCTGAAGCCCCTAAATGAGATCCCTGAAATGTTGCCACCAAGCTGAACCCATTTAATTTTGTCTGGTTGTATTCATTTGCATAATGAATATTGAGCTCATTTACAGTTCCACGAGAACTCTCCATATTAGCTAGTGGCAAAATAAAACTTTTTATAAGCAGGATTTTCTAAGCAGCCTTCTCCCAAAATAACTTGAGAAACATATTAAAATTGTGAACTGAAGATAAACTTATCTGCATAATTTCAGACTTAAATAAAACTTATAAACTTAAGGTATACTTTGTTATTGAGCATAATTTAGTGATGGAAGATGAGGTGCAGGGGAGACGGTCTGTTAAATCTGCTTCGCTCTTCTGCACGTTTTGTCTGTCTCCTACTTGGCTCTGTGACTCATGAAATAACCATAACTGGCTACAGTTGCCTGGTCAGAGAGATGCCGAGACACTCACGAAAAACAAGTAGAGAAAAAAACCATAAATACAATTCAAAATTTATATACATGCAGGCATCAAAGAGCTGCAGGAGCCAAAGGCCATGGCTATCCATTGAATGATTCTACCTATATGAAGTTTTATATAGGCAAACACACAGAGCTGCAGTTCAGAATAGGGATTCATTAGATGTGTATCTTTCCATAACAACCCACCATAGTTATAGAGCCTAGAACAACAGATTTATTACTTCATCCTTTGTGTGAGGTCAAAGGTCAGGTGTAGCGCCTCTGCTTAGGGACTCAGAACAGCCATGGAGGTGTCAAATCAGGTACACTGCTTTCTGGAAGATGGGCTGAGACTCTCTCTTAAGTCGCGCATGAGACACTGGAAGGCCACACATCCAAGAACATCTGTGTAGCACAAATTGCTCTTGACTATTTGCCTGTTTGTTTTAAGACATAAAAAGATGGTTAGGTAGGAGAGGAAGTGGGCCTGGGGCAAGTTCCTGTGAGTCAGGGATCAGAATGATCAAAGCACACTATAAAAAATTCCAAAAGAAAGCTCTCTGCTTTTTTTTTTTTAAAGACCATTATGTTTTGATTTAAAATTAATTTAAATAATGAATTTAAGGGACTGGAGACATGGCTCCATAGTTAGGAAATATACTGATATTTCAGAACTCTGGAGTCCAAAATTCAGCACATATGGGGGCCCACCAACAGCTGTTACTCCAGGTCTAGGAAATCAGACATCATCTTCTAACCTCAGGTAAGCTGGGCATACATGTACTAAACATTCAGACAAAACAACTCATACATATAAACGAAGTAAATTTATATGGTGTATGCACTTATAATGTATATTTTGTATTTAGTATACAAAATGAAAATTAAGATATCAGTTGTTATTAATATATTTTATTCACTATCAACCTTGTCATTAAAATATCTTATAGAGGGTTGGGGATTTAGCTCAGTGGTAGAGTGCCTGCCTATCAGGCGCAAGGCCCTGGGTTCGGTCCCCAGCTCCGAAAAATAGAAAAGAAAAAAAAAATATCTTATAGATAGTAAAATGTACTTAACATACTAGTGATTACCTTGAACCAAACCTCATTGTAAAAACGCAATAGAAAATATGTGATATTTATATATTTATATATAGACTTTTATGTGCTGACTAAATATTTATAGAAAAGTTCAATTAAAAATCTTATTATCAAAAAGGAAAATATAAACTTTCAAGTATTAGGTACTTTTTGGCTGATTTCTTTGATAATAGTCCAAATAGATTATATAACAAAAGTAAACAATCAAACAGTCACAAAATTTTGGAAATGAACAAAATTTTACTCAAGAATTAAAAAGAATATAAACATTTTAAAATCTAAATTGATAAATATAACTCTAGCCTAATGAACCATTGGCTATGAGTAAAAGTAACAAAATTTAGTAAAATATCAACATGAACTAAATATACAACCAAAGGAAAATACAGAGGTTAGGCATGGGCCCCCGGTTGAGGGATGGGGCTACCCATCCATGTCAAAAATATGAACACAGAATTGCTCCAGTCTAAAGGAAATGCAGGGACAGAGAGTGGAGCAGAGACCAAAGGAAAGGCCATCCAGAGACTGCCTCACCTAGGGATCCATCCCATATGAGGCCACCAAACACAGACACTATTTCTGATGCCAAGAAGCACTTGCTGACAGGAGCCTGGTAAAGCTGTCCTCTGAAAGAGTCTGCCAGAGCCTGACTAATGCAGAGGCAGATACTCACAGTCAGCCACAAGTGAGTGCACAAGGACCCCAGTGGAGGAGTTAAGGAAGGACTCGAGGAGCTGATGGAGTTTGCAACCCCATAGGAAGAACAACAATATGAACAAGAGACTCTCCAAGAGCTCCCAGGGACTAAACCACCAACCAAAGTGGGATTCATGGCTGGCATCAATAGGAGGGTCCTGTGGAAGTTCGATGCCCCAGCATAGGGGAATGCTAGGGCGGAGAGGCTGGAGTGGGTGGTTGAGTGGGTGGGAGCACCATCATAGAAGCAGGGAGAAGAGCAGTGGAAAAGCCAGTTTTCGGAGTGGAAACCGGGAAAAGAGATAACATTTGAAATATAAATAAACAAAATAACCGATAAAAAATAAGTTAAAAGTCTGAGTCAATTCCTATTTTTAAGAATCTACCAAATACAACAGTAAGAACTGGCAACTTTTAGGAGACGCAGTCTGACCACCCATTTCCTGATCCTCTGGCTCTTAGAATCTATCTTTCCCCTCACCTGAAATGTTCCAGGTCTTAAGTGAGAGTAGTTCTTTAGACGGACCACTTGCTCCGAACGCCACAACTCTCCATTTTGACTGGTTGTTGTTTGCTGAAATAGTTTCTATCTGTTGCAAGGAAAGGTTTTCTTGATGAGGGGTAAGGACGACCGACACTTACCTACAGGTATAAGGACAGATATTTAGGCTGTAAATTATGTTGGTTATCCTGGTTTAGGAAAGTGGGTTTGCATCTGGGGTCTACTTTTCAGACACAAATAGAGCCACAGTAACAAAGCAAGTGGGGTAACAGCATAAAAGTAGATGTAGATGAGGGTAAAGTACACACAAGTCTTATAAATTAAGCCCAGACGGTGAAAACTTTCTGTCTGGATGGAAACACCCCCTGGTTCTAATTCACATACACAATTAATATCTGAATAAAGATAGTGCAGATTAGTAGAAGTAATGTTAAATAAGAAACAGATAGTTAAACTATGTTATGTTATGTTATGTTATGTTATGTTATGTTATGGACAAAAATAATTCATCAGTACGTTTATGAATATTTCAAAGAAATCATAAGCTAGAGGTCAGAACAGGATACCAGGAGCAGACTAAGATTTTAATAAGAATGCCAAAACTTTTAAATATTAATCTATCAAAATATGAGCAATATCTTATAATTAAGGGTAATGATGTATAAATACATGGAATGAAGAGTTTATCAACAAAAATTAAAGAAAAACAAATTTCCTTTAAGTAAAGTTCAATATAACTAAAACAGTTAAAATAGAAAGCTTACTATGAATGTTATTTATTTGTTCCAAAGAAGCAGCAAACGTCATTTTTTTTTTTTTGGTTCTTTTTTTCGGAGCTGGGGACCGAACCCAGGGCCTTGCGCTTCCTAGGCAAGCGCTCTACCACTGAGCTAAATCCCCAGCCCCTGCAAAAGTCATTTTTAAACGTAAAACCTGAAAGCTCCTGCAGACCAGAGCATAGATAATTACCATCATTAATATTAATCAGCTTTTCAGTACGCATTATCTAATTAAAGTAATATAATTCAAAGAATGACATACCATGTCAAAAACAGAATTAACCAAATATTGATTATAGTCTTTCTGCATTGCAAAAATACCCTTGTGGAAATAATATATATGAATTCACAACTTAATTTGATGTGTAATTATAAAACCAATATACAAATCATAATATTCTAATTACTCATATTATAAATCAAAATGGAAATATGTTATGATTATAACTAAAGGCCATGAAAGAGTTAGAAGTGAATTTAATAAGCACTACATACCCCCTAATATGAAGGATTTTACAATATGTTATAAAAGGACATACAAAGAGATTTTTTAAAATAGAATAAAGATTATTTCATTAGATGGTATTAAATGAATCACATAAAAGTGGCATTCTTCTCCAGATTTACATCTATAATTTGATATCAGATTTTTTATAACTGTTTATTTTAATATTCTTGGAATCAAATTACCAAACTGACACTTAGGGATAAGACAAAAAAAAATGAGTCTAGTTATCATTTCCAATAAAGCAAGCAGACATAATGAAAGAAGTTACTATGAGCGGTAACAAACATATGGCCAAATGTGGCAATACTGTATCGCTATCACGCTAGTATTTTCTAGAAAATTTCATTCGTATTTATGTCCTGTTGTTAGGATGGGGTTAAGCAAGTAGATACACAGAATACAATAGTTCAAGAAAAACTTACTGTAAGAAGAATTTAGAACATGAAAAATATGACTGTTGCTTTCAATATGAAATAAATAGAATCTATGATGATTAAAAAATAAATGATTAAGGTGCTCAGTCAATAAATTGCTTGCATCGCAAGGCCAGGAACTTGAGTTTAAAGCCACGAACCCGTGGAAAAAGCTGAATAGAGTGGTGTATTTTATTATCCCGGTGTTGAGAAGGAAGATGTCCCTGGTGCTCCCAGGCAAGCCTCTCAGCCTAATGAATAGGCTTTAGTCCTCCGAGTCTATGAGCTACTCTGTCTCAAAATACAAGGTAGACTTCACCTGGAGAACGTCACTGCTGTGGGC
This sequence comes from Rattus norvegicus, assembly GCF_021556685.1. Classification (NCBI taxonomy): domain Eukaryota; kingdom Metazoa; phylum Chordata; class Mammalia; order Rodentia; family Muridae; genus Rattus; species Rattus norvegicus. The sequence goes on along the minus strand of NC_141534.1, from coordinate 262,016,941 downwards.
TGTGTTGATTGGTCACTTGTTACTTATATTTCTGCTGATTCACATAAAGATAAATAAAGGAGAAGGGGTAAGAAGCAGCAAAGTGAGAAGCCCGCACACAGTCAGGCTGACTGTTTATCCTCCCTCAGAGCTCTCTGCTACACTGAGAGTTGTTTCCTTGTTGCTTTGACAGCAATGGCCTCCTTTAAGTAGCACAGTGATAAGCATAGACTCCTTTGCTTCCTGAGCCTCCAAATCTAAGAGGGCTAAAATTTCTGCCTTCAGTACGCTGCATGTTTTGAGACGATTTGGTCATTTTCAACCCAGGATTCTGAAAAATATAGTTATCCAGTAAGAATACCTTGCTAGATCATATCCCATGCAAAACACACACACACACACACACACACACACACACACACACACACAAAACACGCAATAGAATGTGAAATAAATAAAAATTCTTGTAGGACAAGATGACATTGTAGTTGGAGGCAGCACTAGGGAGGAAAATACATTGCATATATGTATGAAACTGTCAACAAATAAAAATATATGGATAATGTACTTTTAAAAGTCAAGAGAAAAATAGAAGAAACCACTGGTATCACATATAAAAGAAAAAAACTAAAAAGAAGGAACAACAGGTATTGCCCAGGATTCTGCGCAGCGCCTTTCTTCCTGGGCTGGCCACCATCGGAGAGCAGCAGCCATGGCCCTGTGCTACCCAGTGGCCTTGGGCCACAACAAGGGCCACAAGAATGTTAGCAAACTGAGACACAGCCGGCAGGCAGCTCGCGGGCACCTCACCAAGCACACCAAGTTCTTGCTGGACATGATCTAGGAGGTGTGTGCGGCTTCCAGCCCTATGAGCTGCGTCCACAGAGTTGCTCAAGGTATCCAAAGACAAGCATGCACTCTAGTTCATCAAGAGGGTGGCCACGCATATTCAGGCCAAGAGAAAGCGGGAGGAGCTGAGCAATGGGCTGGCAGCCACGAGGAAGGCAGAGGCCAAGAAGTGATGCATGATCCCCCAATAAATGATCTTTTTCTTCTGGTAAGAAAGAGAGGGAGGGTGGGAGAGAGGGAGGAAGGGAGGGATGCTAGAGATGCGAGAGCTGTGGGAAACCCCCTGAGGAAAGGTATTAACAGAATGGAACCATCTCATGAGAAACAAGTTTGTTGCAATCAACAAAAATGTAAGGAGTTGGGGATTTGAAGAGAGCTTTGACATCAGACAGAGACGCAGAGTTTGGAGTTTGCTCAGCTGCTTTTGTTTTGTTTTGGTTTTTATTGTTGTTGTTTTTGTTTGGTCCAGTATCAGTCTTATCCAACCAAAAATCTAGAACTCTTGGTTCATCCAGTCCCATGACTGCCTAGATACTGATCTGCTTCCTGCCTTGATGATAATGGACTGAACCTCTAAATCTATAAGCCAGCCCCAATTAAATGTTACACATTTTAAGAGTTGCCTTGACCATGGTGTTTTTTCACAGCAATGGAAAGCCATTATGGAAATCAATATGAATGTTCCTCAGAAAAGTAGGAGTCAGTCTACCTCAAGACCAAACTATACCACACTTGGCCTTACATCCAAAGGATACTTCATAAGGAGGATGCTTGATGAACTCTATTCGTAGCAACTTTATTTATTATAGCCAGAAGCTGGATATCCCTCAGCTGAAGAATGGATAAAGAAAATGTGGTACATTTTACACAAAGGAGTATTATTCAAAAAAAGCCAGAAAAGGATGCAACTAGAAAATTCATCCTGAGTGAAGTAATCCCAGACCCAGAAAGACAAATGTGATATGTACTCACTTATAAGTATATGTTAGCTGTTAAGTATATGATAATCATGTTATAATCCACAGACATGAAGAGATGAGATGAAGAGGTGAGCTCTAGGGCAAATGTATAGATCTCCCTGAGAAGAAGTAATAGAATAGATTTTTTTCAGGGGGAGGGGTAGGATTCAGGTGCAAGTAGAAGAGGTGGAGTGAGAGAGTGAGGAAAAGCTGTCTGGAATTAGAATGGGTGTGTTGGGAGGAGGGATGTTGGAGATGTCCTGGAATCTACAACGGTAATAGAGGACCCAGACATATAGCAACTGAAGTGCCAAGCTCAGAGCCTGCCTAGGACTGAAGCAGGGCTCCTGCATGTATGTTATGGCTGCCAGCTTGGTGTTTGCGTGGGACTCCTAACAGTGGGAGTGGGTGTGTCTCTGACTCTTTTGCCTACTTTTGAGATCCTTTTCCTCCTATTGTGTTGTCTTTCCCTGCCTCCGTATGAGGGCTTTTGCCTTGTCTTATTGTATCTTGTTTTGTCATTTTTGATTGTTGACCCTTGGAGTCCTGCTCCTTTCTGAATGGAAAGAAAAATGACTGATTCTGGGGCAGAGGGAAGGTGGGGGAGTGGTAGGAGTAGAGGGATGGGAAACTATGATTTGGATGTATTGAATGAGAGGAGAATCTATTTTCAATAAATAAATATGTCTTTAAAACTGATGAATGTGAATAGATTATCATATTTATAATGTTAAGAAAATACTTAAAAGTATTTTCAGTTGTATGTTTCAGGGAGCCAGAGACATGGTCAGAGTTTCAGAATAGAAACTAGTTAATGAGAGCCAGAAAGTTGGGAAAGATGGATTTCTGGTTCTTTATTTCATAATACTTTGGAGACCAGATATTGGAATATGGAGATCCATAAAACATTATCCCTCTAGCTTTCCTCTGCTAGTTTTCCAGATGGTAATCTGCATATGGTGGGTATTCATAAGATACAGAGATTAATCACAAAAAGCAAGCACGTAACTGTCTTTTTAACCATAAATTTAATTCTTTCCTTTTCCCACCTTAAATTCTTCCCCATTGTCATCAGTATTTTTCTTTTGAATGCAAATTTCTAACATAAACAAATCACATGATCATTCTTGGACATACAGGTCTGAAATCATTAATTACACTAAAAATTACCAGTGAGTTTAGAGTATGTTTCAAATCATATGACACTTTCCCATAAAACACAAGAACTAAAGTGGAAATATCTACAAATACACATATACACAAACATGCATAACACATATATATATACACACACATGGCTTGAAAGACTTTACATTTTCAATTTCATGTCAATACAAAATATGCCTTTCCTAATCTTGGATGTTCATATATATTTGAGCATAGACATACATGAATTTTTCTTTTGTTCACATTCCTTAGCTCATAATAGATTAAATAATTTCTTCCAAAATGCTGTTGAAGATTTTCCTGGTCTGTCAATCTCTTTACCTAGGTTTCTGTTTAGCATGATTGACTCTAATATTTGATTTTCTTTAACATGTGTGCTCCAACAAGTTAGCATATTACTCTGCTAATATTCTTTGCCTGTGTTATAGCATTTTACTTGAAGTATAGTGTCCTGCATACTTCATCCTAAGTGGGATACACTTATGGCCTAAGCAAAGTATTAATATGTTGTATGAAAGATGTAGGATTTAAATTTTTAAATGTACTGAAAAATGAGCCTTGTATAATACTGTCAAATTCAAATTTGATGATTATTAAGTACTACGTTTTTTATTGGTTATTTTTATTTATTTACATTTTGAATGTTATGCCCTTCCCTTGTTTCTCCTCCACAAAACACCCATCCCATCCACCTCCCGCTGCTTCTACGAGGGTGTTGCTCCTCTCATTCACCTACCCCTTTCTGTCTACCTGCCCTGGCATTCCCCTACACTCAGACATCAAGCCTCCACCAGACCAAAGGCCTCCCCTCCCACTGATGCCAGATAAGGCTATCCTCTGCTACATATGCAGCTGGAACCATGGGTCCCTCCACGTGTACTCCTTTGTTGGTGCTTTGGTCCCTGGAGCTCTGTGGCAGGTGGGAGGGTGGTGTCTGGTTGTTGATATTGTTGCTCTTGCTATGGGATTGCAAACCCCTTCAGCTCCTTCAGTCCTTCCCCTAGCTCTTCCATTAGGGTCCCTATGGTCAACCCTATGGTTGGCTGTGAGCATCCGCATTTGTGTTGGTTGGGCTATGGCAGAGTCTCTCAGGAGACAGCTATATCAGACTCCTGTCATCAGGCACACTCGGTATCAGCAATATTGTCTGGGTTTGGTGTCCTCATATGGTATGAATTCCCAGAAGGGACAGTCTCTGCATGGCCTTTCCATTGGTCTCTGCTCTACTCTTTGTCCCTGTATTTCCTTTAGGCAGGACCAACTCTGTGTTAAAATTTTTGAGATGGTTGGGTGGCCACATCCCTCCATTGCAGGCCATGCCTAACCTCTGGATATGTCTCTACAGGTTCTCTCTCTCCTTTATTGGCTATTTTAGCTAATGTCATCCACATAGTATAAGGTACTACCTTATTGTGCTTAGAAATTGTAGCAGGAGAAAATATTTGTAAGTCGTAGATAGAGATATCTGTAGAGGACTACGATGTCCCCATTGAGTGGAAACAATATCATGAAAGAGAAAATCTGAGTCTGGGAGAACATTTCATTCCCTAAATTATTTACTTTGTGATCATTCATGTTAATGTCTGAGTGTGATGCCACCATTTTCAGTCCCAGTGCAGAGTTTTAGAAAGAGGAAGATCCATGTGGCTCAATGTCCAGAGAATCTATGCTAATAAGGGAGTTCCAAGCCAATGAGAGACTTTTCCAGGAAATAAGGTGCATGTTACACAACAAACAAATACCCCAGGCTAAACTCTATAATAATATGTATACATCTGTGTGCATGTGTGTGCATGTGCACACACACACACATATACACACACACAAATGAAAAAAATGTGCATGTTATGTACATGAAATCTGGTTGCAATGTATATAAATGTATAGAAAGATCATATGCCACGTAAAATACATAAAGTCAGAAAAGGAAAACCTTGGGCTTCATCATTTTTAAGCCAAGATTTATTGAGCACTCCATGTTCACTAGGCATTGAAACCAACCAAGCTGCATTATTGACATTTACACCATTTACAAAACAGAGGATCACATATAGAAACACAGAGGGCTTAAACTAAGGAGTAGGGTAGTAGAAATAAGAGGTGACGATTCAATCATTTATGTTGACCTTCTCCGAAAATGTGAATAGTGACCCAGACAATATGCAATGAATTGGTTTAGAACAATTCTCAATGTCATTACAAGGGTATATAGTAGATGGAGGTTTTATTGATGATCAAGCCAAGAACAGTAGTTCTTAGAGTTGAATACATCATATCAAATTTTTATAAGAAAAGAAAGACTCAGGTCTCATTGAACGCGGAGCCAGCTCTCTGGTCTCTGTGTGGTCTCGCCATCAGCACAGCCAGGCCTACATGCAAGCAACCATGTCTAAGGGACCTGCAGTTGGCATCGATCTCCTACTCCTGTGTGGGTGTCTTCCAGCATGGAAAGGTGGAAATGATTGCCAATGACCAGGGTAACTGCACCACGCCGAGCTATGTTACTTTCACTGACACAGAATGATTAATTGGGGATGCAGCAAAGAATCAGGTTACAATGAACACCACCAACACAGTTTTTGATGCCAGACATCTGATCGGACATAGGCTCGATGACGCTGTTGTTCAGTCTAACATGAAGCACTGGCCCTTCATGGTGGTGAATGATGCAGGCAGGCCCAAGGTCCAAGTCAAGTACAAAGGGGAGACAAAAAGTTTCTACCCACAGGAAGTGTCCTCATTGGTTCTGACAAAGATGAAGGAAACTGCAGAAGCTTATCTTGGAAAGACTGTTACCAATGCCGTGGTCACAGTGCCAGCTTACTTCAATGACTCTCAGTGGCAGGCAACAAACTATGCTGGAACTATTGCTGGCCTCAGTGTACTTCGAATTATCAATGAGCCTGCTGCTGCTGTGGCCTATGGCTTAGATAAGATGGTTGGAGCTGAAAGGAATGTGCTGGTTTGTGACTTGGGAGGTGGCACTTTTGATGTGTCAGTCCTTACTATTGACGATGGAATTTTTGAAGTCAGATCAACAGTTGGAGACACCCACTTAGGTGGAGAAGACTTTGACAACCAAGTGGTAAACCATTTCATTGCTGAGTTTAAGCGAAAGCATAAGAAGGACATCAGTGAGAACAAGAGAGCTGTCAGGTGTTTCCATCTCTGCACTGCTTGTGAGCGGGCAAAGTGCACCCTCTCCTCCAGCACCCAGGCCAGTATTGAGATTGGTCCTCTCTATGAGGGAATTGACTTCTACCCCTCTGTGACCCGTGCTCGATTTGAGGAGTTGAATGCTGACCTGTTCCGTGGCACACTGGACCCTCTAGGACCCTATAGAGAAGGCCCTTCGAGATGCTAAACTAGACAAGTCACAGATCCATGATACTGTCCTGGTGGGTAGTTCTACCAGAATCCCCAAGATCCAGAAACTTCTGCAAGACTTCTTCAGTGGAAAATAACTGAATAAGAGCATTAACCCCGATGAAGCTGTTGCCAGTGGTGCAGCTGTCCAGGCAGCCATTCTATCTGGAGACAAGTCTGAGAATGTTCAGGATTTGCTGCTCTTGGATGTCACTCCTCTTTCCCTTGGGATTGAAACTGCTGGTGGAGTCATGGCTGTCCTCATCAAGTGCAGTACCACCATTCCCACCAAGCAGACTCAGACTTTCACCATCTGCTCTGACAACCAGCCAGGTGTACTCATCCAGGTGTATGAAGGTGAAAGGGCCATGACCAAGGACTGCAACCTGCTTGGGAAGTTTGAGCTCACAGGCATACCTCCAGCACCCCGTGGGGTTCCTCAGATCGAGGTTACTTTTGACATTGATGTCAATGGCATCCTCAATGTTTCTGCTGTAGATAAGAGCACAGGAAAGGAGAGCAAGATCACCATCACCCATGACAAGGGCCACTTGAGTAAGGAGGATATTGAGGGCATGGTCCAAGAGGCTGAGAAGTACAAAGCTGAGGATGAGAAGCAGAGAGACAAGGTTTCCTCTAAGAACTCACTGGAGTCTTATGCTTTCAACATGAAAGCAACTGTTGAAGATTAAAATCTTCAAGGCAAGATCAATGATGAGAACAAACAGAAGATTCTTGACAAGTGCAATGAAGTCATCAGCTGGCTGGATAAGAACCAGACTGCCTGCAGAGAAAGAGGAATTTGAGCATCAGCAGAAAGAACTGGAGAAGGTCTGCAGCCCTATCGTTACCAAGCTGCACCAGAGTGCTGGTGGCATGCGTGGAGGAATGCCTGGTGGCTTTCCTGGTGGGGGAGCTCCTCCATCTGGTGGTGCTTCTTCACCCCACCATTGAAGAGGTGGATTAAGTCAGTCTAAGTAGAGGGTATAGCATTTTTCCACAGGAACCCAAAACAAGTAACATGGAATAATAAAACTATTTAAATTGTAAATTAAATTGTAAATTGCAGTAAAAAAGAAAAAGAAAAATAAAAGTAAAGAAAAACTCACACAAGGATTTTGATAACCCCTCCTCTACCAACTGAGATTCACGGTTTCCCTAGTCTTTCTTGGAGGAAAAGTGCTGGGAATATTTTTATAAGTTTATTTCAACACAAGATCTTTAGAAAGAGAAATTTATTGTGTCCTCTACATGGGTCAGATCACACAAGTGATAGAGAATCCATTTCTGAGGCACTAATTAAGAAAAATTGATACACTGCCAAGTACTCTAGTTTATATGACCAGCATAAAGATGTACACAGTTATTTCATAATGTCAATGCTATCTGAACATTTACCTATAGTAGACAAATGGAGTTCGTGCACCATATGCATGTTCCTACATTCAAAGGGCTGTTATTCTAAGTAGACTTTAAATAATAGTCTTACATGTTGGGAAAGGTTGTCACTATAAAAGATGGATTTCTAGTCCTGGAAAATCGGAAACACGTATCATGCAATATGCTCTCCGGGCATCATTTTCTGTTCTTCTACCTAGCATGTGCAATACCTCTACACCAGGATTTTCTCTGTTTCAAAGAAGTTGAGCCTACTTAAATTACCTTACATGGGAACTCATTAGTTTGTGAAAAATGCAAGGCAGGAAGAAGTGAGGCATGCTTCCAGAGCAGCTGGCGCATATGCCACCAAAAATAAAGTTTAACTTCTCAGTTGGCCTCACTGATGTTGGCAGAAAGTTGGCCTGGCTTTAGTGCTACATATTTCTTGGCTTATATATAGAAAAGAGAAACCTTGGTTTCAGTAAATTGTCTAGTGTTCATTCTCATCAATACCTTTGATGTTTTAAATTGTATAGTGCATTAGTAGAGGTTAGAGTGTGAGTGCATTGATGAGTTGGGATTAGTCCCCAGAGTATTTTCAATGTTTAGCACCATCAGATTGACTTGCATCACATATTTTTGAGATGCACCTCAGGTTTTCTTATTTAGAAAATCTTGAGTAATAAATTGTATATTTTCTGAACAAGCATACACATATTTATAATGTTAATATGATGGTCAGAAACACTTATGGAAGGGTAAAATGGAGAAGATTGCCATATGCATTATCTCTCATGTATATGGACATTGTCCCACTTAGGGTGATACTGACACCTGTCTAGAAAGCAGACATTGAGCCCGCCACCCAAGCCTCATTACAAAATAATGGAGATTTTCCTCACTATGGAACCAAGCCATCTGTATATCTTCTGCATGTAGATTTTATTTGTGTATGTTCATGTATGTGTGGACTTTGTGTATGCGGGTGTGAGTGCATGTACGCATGAAAGTGTGTGTGTGTGTGTGTGTGTGTGTGTGCGTGTGTGTGCGCCTGTGTCTACACAGTTCAATATATACCTGTATGAACATTCATGTGGATGCCAGAACACAGCCAGGGAGTCATTTCTCCAGTATCATCGACCTTGTTTTTAGACAGGGATTATCACTTTCCTGGATCTAAGCAAGCAGGCTTAGCAAGTTCACTAAACTGGATACTTCTAAAGTTCTGTGTGCTTTTTCTGTACCAGCGAAGTGATTACAGGCATAAAGCACTATTTTAATAAAACTGGGCCATAGATATCCTCATGCTTGAAAGGCAATTGTTGCAGACATACATGAATGAATGAATGGCAGTTCTCATGTGTCCCTAACAATTCACCAGAGACCTAAAGATACAGATTTTAGGGTGGAGTTTGAAATTCTGGGTTTCTAATTGGTTCTTACGTAACACTGATGCGTTTGGATTATAGTCCTGACATTTAGCAAGAAGAGTTAATCGGTTTAGATTATATTTGTTCCAAATAGAAAAGAGCCAGGTGTTAAAAGTGTTCCCATGCTGTGAATCACTGTCTTATTTAATCAGGTCTAGGGGCCAAAAGGCCAAGGGAACAGAAGAAGGGATGTGTATTTTTGAAAGACTGCTTCTTTGCCAGAGGTAGAAAATTGGCTTCTGCGTGATTATTAAAGTTATTTCCTAACTTTTAATCTAGGAATTGCCTTGAGTTTATTTGTGTAAAGATGCAAGAAAGAATTTATCTTCAGAGGCAATTAACAGTTGAGAAATCCACAAGTGCATTAATGTGTTTGCTTACTTTGTTGTGTCAAATGGAAAGGAGTCTCCATTCGTGAAAATCTGTCCCTGCCCTCCAGGTCATCTTGAATGTTCAATAAGTCCTTCAGCGCTTACACATCTGTCAACAAGAATAACAGCGAAAGAATTCTCTCACACAGGGAGAATTTAAATAAGTGCATTCTATATAGTTTCTTTACAAATCCCACGCAGTCCTTAGTTCACCTTTGTCCTCCTGAAGCACAGCTGCTGATGAGATCTTAATGAATGATAGACCCTTTATAGGAAAGTATCACAGGATAAAGAATCAGAAAGATGGAGTTTGAATCTTCGATGATACAGACTTGACAAATAAGACAGATTAGTCCAGTGACTGAAGAAATGTACATTGTGTTCAGGCAGGTGAAAACGCTACATGGCATAGAGGAGAGTTTATGACTTGAAAATTGAACAATCCAGAAAATATAATGACAGAGTTTAGGGGTCTTGGTCCTTTGCTTTAGCCCACACTCATAAACACTTATGTAAGGGTTCTACAAAGATGACTCATCAGTTAAAACCACAGCTGCCCTTCCAGAGGACCCCAATTCCCCAATTCTATTCCCAGTGCTCATATAGAGTGTCTCATGACCATTGTAACTGCAGCTGCAGGAGTCTCTGATTTCTGTCCTGGAGTGACCAGACACCAAAAGTCATATGCACATACCCACATGTAGGTTTACACACATATACACACATGCACGCATTCATGAGAAACACACAGACACACAGACACACACACACAGACACACACATGTGGGGGAAAGAGAGAGAGAAAGAAAGAGACAGAGAGACAGATAGACAGAGAGACAGACAGACAGAGAGACAGATAGAGAGACAGAGAGACATGCTGTGATTATTGAGGGGGTTCCTTCTTGATTCTGAAGCATGGCTAGTGAGATTTATCTGCATTTCTTAGAGTCGTATTTTAGAAACCACAGGTAGTACATTTTCCAGCTATCCACTACCTTTCCACACATGTTTTATAGTTTGGATCTGCAGGGTAAGCCTCATAAAAATCACAACTTTTATCACTTCACATTAATGTGACTTGTGGGATGATCGGAATGAGTTAAGGGCATGGCTAATTATCCATCTCTGACAATTTGCAAGGTCGATGTGGCAACTGCCAAGGAGGTCAATCCCGGGTGAAAGGGTGACAGGAATTTGGGAGGTTTTGTGAGAAGGTCAATGACCTTCATTTGTCATGTTGAACAAACAATCACCCATGATTCATACAGAAGGCAGTGAAATGCCTGTGTAAGTGTCAGTATGGCAAAGGCCACTGCAGATGGAAATCAAGACAACCCAATAATAACCCGATCACTAAGCCATGTCAGGCATTTTCTTCTTGTACAGGTCTCGAAACTTTGCTTTGAGCTTTAAAAGAAATTGCATAAGATACCTATTATCTTTAGAGAGAGAGAGAGAGAGAGAGAGAGAGAGAGAGAGAGAGAGAGAGAGAGTTCCCATGTACATATATGTGGAGGTCAGAGAACAACCTTCAGTTATTATTCTCGCTTTGCACCTAGTGTGAATACATCTCCAGTTGCTCACGATAGCCTATGCTATGCCCGACCATCGGGTCTATCAGCTTCCAGAGATTGTCCTGTCTCTGCTTGTCACCTTGACTTCTGAGCACTGAGATTCCAGACATATCCTAAAGCACTCACCTTTGTATGGGCTCTATTAAAACTTACATTCTTAAGATTGCCAAACAATTGTACGCATTGAATGAAATCTCCAGGTCTGTTGTCCTGATTGTATCAACTACTTAGAGATTCATGTAACATTCCAGAATGAGTTGACCACCTACATGTATAACAGATGCAGGATTTGCACCCAAGAACACTGGTCAGGCCAGTTCTTCAGGAAAGTGTCCAGGCTGCTGCTTGCCTCCTACAAATAATATTTCCTTTTTAGAAGGTAGAAGCTGTATCTACTTTTTCATAGAATTTTATTTCATTTTTATATTAGGGAATCAGTGTCCCACTTGCATAAATGTCTGTGAAACACATATGTTTAGTGTCTACAGAGGTCATTACAGCACTTAGATCCTCTGGAAACCAACTCCAGATGGTTGTTGTGGATGAAGCTGTGTCCTTGGAAGGAATAGAAATGTTCTATACCACTGAATCACATCTCCAGCGACTATAGAAGTATTATTATTATTATTATTATTAGTAGTAGTAGTAGTAGTAGTAGTAGTAGTAGTAGTAGTAGTGGTAGTAGTACTGGTAGTAGTAGTAGTAGTAGTAGTAGTAGTAGTAGTAGTAGTAGTAGTACTAGGACTACTATCATAGCTAGAAAATTGACCCACAGACATTCACTTGCTAAGCATGTACTCTAACTTTGCCCTCCACACCCAGAATCTCCTGTCATAAAATCCACAGTGCTCTGACCATGGTCAATCTCATCTGGGATACTAAGACATCTGTTCAGTTATTCATGGATGTTCTTGGTTTAAGGTTGGCATTCCAGGTGGAAAGGACTAGAATAGAATTTATAAGAAGGTTAGATGATAGAATCCAAGGCTGGGTTTTAAATCTTAGGTTACTTTTCCAAGAGGGAGAGAAGCTAGGGAACCCAATCACTACAGTATAAGAAATTATCTATAATGAAATATGATTTGAGAAGCGTTGAAGAAGCAAATTACTATGAGATCAAGACTTTCAAGCCTCTCTTTGTCATTCATCTGATCTTTTATAACAAGATACCATAGAGTAGGTGGCTTCTAATGGACAGCAGTGTATTCTGTGCAGTTCTAGAAGCTGGAAATTCCAGTTTCATAGAAAAGTGAATGTTATTGAATATGAAGAGCCCTGTTTTGGGCATAGAGTTGCCAGCCTTTTCATGGCAGAAAAACAAAGAAGGAATTTCCTGGGGTCTCTTAAATCGTGGTGCTGTCCTTATTCATGACCCTAGCAATGTCTCCTGGAAGGTCACTTTAAAACATTGCAAGACAGTGAATACTTCTGGACCACTGTCTAACACTAAACCGAAAACCTCCTTTCTTTTTCCAACTTGAAGATCATCTTTTTTCCTTACAGTTTGGTATGAGGTATAAATTAAAAATGATACACTGCGATAAGAAATGTTGTATGCAAATTTCTCTGCTATTTTAAATATGCTGGTTTCTTTTCCATGAAGTTAACACGTGTAATGGCTATGTATCTTTTCCCATGTGATTATTTTTCCTAAATATATTACTCAATGCTATAGCTTTCCTAAAGAAATGTCTCACATTATCATAGTACTAAGAATGCTTGACAATGTATTTGCAATTGTTCATTGGAAATAGAAATTTTAATGCATTCTCTATAAGGAAGGGAGAGCAAAGTATCAGGAATGTCAGTACATGAAATGAATTGAGGAATATAAGAAACAAGGACTTAAGACTTTCAGTTTGTAAATGCATATTGCCGATTGAGATTGAATAGCACTTTGATGCTAACAATCCTAGTTACTAAATAGGACTTTGATTTAAGGGTTCCTACATTGTAACCACGAGTTAGCATGTGTAATTCAAGATTGCTATGAGTATAAGGGAGAGGAACCATTGAATGAGAATAAATAACAAAATGAGGGAAAGATGTGAAAAAGACCATAGACATTTAAATAAATTCAGAGGAAGAAAAATAAGGGATTCTATATGCTTGGCCCACAGTATATTTTAAACTCAATTCTAGAGATCTCATATAAAATCATTCCCTATATTCCCACTATGACCCTACTTCTGTAATTATCACTCTTGGGTAAGGATACACGGTATTCATGGGTGGTATACATGAAGGATTAAACTAGGCTATGTGTTCTTTCCCCAAGGATCCTTCCAGAAGAATAAGTAGATTATCGATGCAAGTGAAAGTAACGCCATGCATGATCCCATGAGCACCTGAGGCTCAAGAACTTACTTACAGCAGAAGCAGAGTGAGCACCAGGGCTGGGAAATTATTAAACCAACAGGAATGTGGTAACCTCATTATACAAAAATCAGAGCATCTTATGTTAGATATCTCCTCTACTGCTTCTCAAACTGTTTGCAATGAATTTCAAATTTAAATGGCTGAATGAAGAGAACAAAAGGGCTTAGGCTCAAACAGGTCATTCATTGAAACTAAAAGTACCTTGTGGCTCCCAAAACTTTTGAAGTAAGGAAACTGAGGTCCAGTGAGGGAGCCATTGCTTCTCCAAAGAGTACAGACAAGGCCTGAGCTTCAGTCAGTCACTGTGCTTCCTGTGCAGTGGGAGACGACGCACGTGTTAGGTCACATCTCAGTTCTTAAAACTGTTGTGTATTTTGTAACGCAAGCAGTGTCAGAGCTAATTAGAAATCAAAACAAGAAAGTATCTGATGAACATACAAAAGAAAACAGATTTCAAGTAGACATGGAGGGAGAAGGATGGACTCCTCTTCTGCCTCGGAAGTGCTGTGGGAATGAGACTAAGCACTTAGAACGAGCTAATATTTGCCATGATTTGTAATTATAGGAGGCCGAGCTGATGCACTCGGGTAGAAATGGTCTCCATCTTTTTCCGAAAGCAGTTTCAGCTAGCCATGGGGATGGAACAAACAAGACCACAGAGAGATGGGACTGAATAATTAAAAGCTCCGTCTGCTTATAAGGATTAATTGTGAGCCTGGATAAATATTTTATCATTTAACTAGTGAAAAATAAATGAGATAGACCCCTTTTTTCAAATGCCCCAGTAAAACCAAAATAAGATCTAACCTCTAATTGGCATGTTCTTCTTCTTATGGCTGCATTACACTGATGAGAGGGGTACTGACTGAAAAAGTACCCCTTGCACCAAGCATCATTGTAATAAAAACCTGTAATAATAATTTGGTACCTTAATTCATTAATTTATTCACTGAGTGAAAGCAAATTTATTGAGTATTCAAGTCTGCCTTCTGTGGAGAAGTGTCACAGAGACTATAGTAATGCGATCCACAGTTCATGCCCACAGAACCAGCAGAGCTCTTACCAGTGAGAACGGGTTGGAAGACGTGGAAATCCTGAGGACAGTGGGAGAGGGAGAGCTGGATCAATCCTGAAATGAGACAAGATTTCCAATAATAGTAACATTTACCATGAACGGTATAGAACGGTGTTCTTATGCACATAAATATTTTCAGGAGACTGGAGAGATTGCTCAGAAGTTAAGAACAAGTGCTCTTCTCTCACGGGACCCAAATTTAGTTGCCAGCTACCATGTCTGATGGCTCCAACTGCCTGCAGCTCTAGTGAGAGGGTATATGACACTTTCTTTTGGTCTTCATAGCGATATGCATGTACTAGCACAAAATGCACACATATATACACACACTTAAATAAAAAATCAATATTGTAAGGCAATATTGTCAAATATGTTAAAGTGACAATAAACTGAGTATATTAATTAGGGTTCCCAGAGCAATAGGATTAGTATTCATTGGTAAAAGTGAATTTGTATGATATAAGCTGAAAAATGGTTATCTGCATGTTGAGATGCTGAGAACTTTCTCAGTCTATGAAACTTGATTTGTTAAGAGGCTCGATATATCACTGAAGGCAGGAAGGATTCCCGAGAGCCCCTAATCCTTAGTCCACACTTGAATGCTAAAGAAGCTATAATCCATGGTCACAGGATGAAGGCATCAGCAATGGCAGGTGCAGAGACCGTGCACTTACCAGCAAGGCACAAAGGTGTGCACGCAAAAGCATACCAGTCTTCCCTCTGGATTCTGTTGCAAGGTGATGCCCACTCTCAGGGAGGGTCTTCTACCCTAAGGTAAGCCCTCCAGGAGATACACCTATAATCCTTACACTTGAGAAACTGAGTCTGCAGTACCTAGAGTTTTTGGTTAACCTGAGCTGTATAGTAAGACCCTAGCTCAGAAGAGAAAGAGGAAAAAAAGGAAGGAAGAAAAAAGGGAAGGGAAAGAAGAGAGGGAAGGAGGGAAAAAGAGAGGGAGGGAGAAAGAAAGGATTGGGATACTGTATATAATAATAAGATATCATAAATTAATGACAATATCAAGAACAGTTTTATTTATTTTGGCTTTCATACTTCCTAACTGATCAGCTATATTTTGTCATTTAACCTCGTAGATCTTTATATAAGGTTGAAGTCTTGGGACTTTCCTTTGTCTACTTTCTCATGTCTATTGTCCTTGTTTAATTCATATTGAAGCAGTCACATTTGCTGCACACACAATGACAACTTAACTAAATCAGCTAATCTTTAAATAACTTCAAAAATAACTGTTCTGAAGCCTGTACTTTGGTATAGTCCTCACCCTCATTATAGGACTCTCTCTTTTTAACCGATGGAAACCATTACACAAAGCCACCAGTTACCAAAATGCAGAGTTGAGGACATTTATGCATTCTTTTCTTTTACTTCCTTGAACTGCTATGCCCCCAGATAACTATAGTTCTCTCTGTCAGAGAATTTAGAAACAATGGGTTCTTGAAATTGTTTTTGATTATGCATCTTGTGCCAGTTCTAATACAAGGTTCTAACGTGAGAGCAAGGGTTTAATTTTTATTATTACATTTTGGTGCCTAGAAAATGTCATTACATGTGTATGTATATATATATATATATATATATATATATATATATCCTATATATCCTATACATCCTATATATCCTATATATCCTATATATCCTATATATCCTACATATCCTATATATATAGTGGATACCTGATAACTGTTCATGGAATGAGAAAAAAAGATATGTTAACTTCTGTCTGGTAACCAACATTTTTTCCTAACTCTTAAATGTACTAAAGGCATTCAAGGGCATGCAGCATAAAAGATATACTTAAAGAAAAATCAATAAGTTTGACTCTATTAATGGAAGAGAAATCAGGGTGACCCATAAGTGATATGGCCCACATGACCTTGCCCAGCCACTATTATTGTTTAGACTGAGAAATGATATTCATACACAGGCTAACATTTATATTTGTAAGTAATTAAAGTGATAAAGTTGTCTGGACACACAATTCTTTCCTATGCCAACCCCTCAGTTTCAATTCATCTGCTTCAGTCTCTGACTTCTTAACAACATTCATGGAAGAAAATGGTATATAATCATGGAAAGTAATGCCAAGCTTCATGGGGGACATTAGCGATTTCCAAGAGAGAATTTGTTGAGAAAGGGAAAGGGTTTTCAAATATGCTTTTGCTGTTTTAATTTGGCATGGAGGAGCTCAGCATGTGCCAAACAGGAGGTAGACACGAGAAAGCACCTTGCATTATTTAACTATACACACGCAGAATATAAACATAGAAATGTGCTTCCTTCTGCCAAGGATCTGTGGATCAGTGAAGATACAGATAGCCTGAGGAAGACATGTTTTCTTTTTCTCATCTTTATATTGCATGTGTTCATGTGTATGTTTCTGTGTGTGCATGAGTATGTGTACACATGTGTATGTAAAATAGAAGTTGACTTTCAGTATCCTTCTCAGTTGGCTGTTACATTATTATTATTATTATTATTATTATTATTATTATTATTATTATTATTATTATTATTATTATTTTGAGACTGCCCTCTCGCTGAACCTTAAACTCACCAATTCAGCCATGATAGCTGGTCATTAAGCTCCAGGAATCTGCCTGTCCCTGCTTTCCTCCACTGGGATTACATGGTTGTGACAGGGTCACCCTTAGGGTTTACCTCTTTGTGCTGCAAATACTTTGAAGTATTTTAGGAGAAAGCAACTCTGTCCACCCTCAGTAGCCTCTTCCATACCATAAATCCACCCAAAGGAGAAGCAGCGTTAGGTGAGTCTCTCAATGGCCATCCTACACGGGGAAAAAGAGTTTCCTGGCTGTGCAGATCTCTTATTAATAAACCATACTGCTCGAAACAGAGGCACAAACACATGAGCCAGTGATGTGGATGTGTTTCTCTTTAGTCATTGAAAATCTGTGGTGTGTTTTCTTTCTTTTCATGGCTTGAACCCATTGTTTCACAATGGAGTACACTCTCCTGTGGATTTTTCATACCATTCCATTCAATGTGTGGGACAGGATACAGACTTGGTGCTCAAAACAATAGTGGGGATCCACTGAGCTGCCTCTCGTCCAATCCCTGACAAAGGTGGAAATGAGGGGTTAGGATTGTACATGTCTCCCTTTGTGCATATAAGTACAGATTGTTACTCATCCCAGTTTGTTGCGCTTCAGTGGCATTTGGCAAACATCCTAAAAACATCATATTTGATTTCAATATATACTGAAATAGCCAGAAGTGAGATTTAAAGATAAAGTTTTAAAAGGAAATAATTTCTACACTGATTGGTTAATTCTCATTTCCCAAGTCTCCTAATTTCCCAGTTGCCTTGACCACTTGGGCTTTCTTTGGTAACTCATTGTTTTCCTAGGGTTTCTGTTTCTGTCTGGCCCTATAGAAGTGTTTAAATCTCTGTTACAGTATATACAAGGGGCAGCAGTTATGTCCATATGAGCTGATTCTAAAGATTATATCATATTTGCTTCTAGTGAAAATAGGGCACATATACAGTCTCCCCTAGTATATGATCTCTTAGGTTCTGAGAGGCTCGCAGAAAAAGACTGAAGATGAAGTTAGGAGGGCCACATTGTCAGTGAATTTCTGTAGTTTTCTTTCTCAAGTCTGGCTATAATAATTTTAGTTTTGAGCCTTAGTTAATTTATCTCTGAACTAGAGGAGAGTAGAAACTCACTAAATTTAGAAATAATTTTGTTTAAAAGACACAATGGAAAATAATTACACTGTATTTCACACCATCAAAGGAAACAGTTGAGCAAATGTCCATTTGGGGGAAGTGGCAATCACCATGAAAGGATTGGACATTTCTTAGTAAATGCTTGAATTCCAAGAATGCTCAAGTACATTTCTTTTATGTACATTATTAAGATTCATATTTCTAGGAGAGTAATCTTGTGCCAGTATAGGCCTCATTTTTGTTATTGTACATAGATTACCAAGAGCCTTTGATTGACAGTCCCACAAGCAATGTGTGAAATAGACCAGGAAATTCTCAAAGACAAGAACAGTGAAATACACAGCAACAATTAACTAAAGTTGTTCATTATGTCAGTCTCATGGCATCACAGAAACTAAGTATGTAGTAGATGTGTGTACAAACATACAACATAAACATACATTCAGAAAATAGATGTAATTATGAATAAGGGATGGTAGAGTGATAGGCGAAAAAACAGTCTCCGTGATGTCACTAACAGAATCAGCAAATCAGTGACACTCCAATGAGAGCATAGCCTTTAGCTTTTGATTGGCTGTGTGTAACATCAGTGACAAACCTTGGCTTCTTCATCCCAGAATGAATGATACAGTAATGCTAAATAAATTAAATGACTAGAATGAATGGACATAAAACACATTTTTTGGCTCGTAATACCATACTCAATTTATAAGTTTATACCTATGTTTAGATATCTTTATAAGACATATAGAGGATCATATCTTAGAACTTTAAACAAATTATAAAATTCATTTTCTTGGTTGGATCTACAGGTGCCTTTTATTGACCTATTCTCTTTATAAATGTCCTTTCTTATTATCCACAGGCAAATAGAAACCATATTTTATTCCACATAAAGCCCACAAATGAAGCACATCTCATTGCTAACATTGTATTCTAGAATAATGTATTAATATTTTCCTCATCAATTTTAAGGGTGAGTTGTTTATATATTATTACTAGTTTGCAAAACTCATATAAATTATTCAGTATGGATATTAAGTACATTCCATAAATGGACATTGGAACTCTTTTTTTCCACTGTCAAGACATAGCCTGTCTTTGGAGTCCAGGCCAGCCATATTGATGCCTCAGTCTAGTATTATAAGAGTGTACCATCATGCTAGCTTGGACTTACGTGAGTCAAAAGTAGGACCTAAATAACCTATATACACAACAGACCCCAGGGTTGGGCGACTCTACCTGACTCATGACTCCTGCTACAGAAGAAAATACAAATGAGTGAGCCTGATATCACTAAGAAAGGTAACATTTTCTAGTGATTTTGTTGGCCTGCAACACTGTGGTACACTATGGGAAAACAGCAAGTAATTCATAAGAAACAAGCGGCTGTCTTTTGAAGAAGTTTGTGGTTCAAACTATTTGACTATCTTAGTTTCTTTTTCTTTTCTGTTGCTGTGATGATGATGATGGTGATGATAGAAGAAGGAGAAGAAGAAGAGAAGGAGGAGGAGGAGAAGGAGGAGAAGGTGGAGGAAGAGGAAGAGGAAGCAGAAGAAGAAGAGGAAGAGGAAGAAGAGGAAGTGAGGAGGAGGAGGAAGACAAAGAAGAAGAGGAGGAGGAGAAGGAAGAGGAGGTGGAGGAGGAGGAAAAATGGTTATCTAGTTCACAATTCTAGGTTACAGTCCATCATTGCAAGGAAATCCCTACAGCAGAAACATGAGGGATCTCTGAGGGTCGCTATACTCTGAGTTGAGAATTGGAGATGGTGAGAACATGCTGGCCAGTGCTCAGCTTGTTTTTTCTCTTTTATGCAGGTTAGAATCCTCTGCCTAAGGAACAGTCCTGCGTACAATGACAGTTGTTCCTCCAGCATCAGTTAATGTAATATAACCAAGAGAATTCTCCACAGGGTGCCTGGGACTTGTGTGACAGGTGCCTGGAGATTCTTTCAAGTTGACCAGTAAGACTGAGTGAGAATCTCTTTGCCGTTCAAGTAGACTGAATTAACATAGTTGTTTCAGTAAAGGAGTACACATATGTCAACTAGTGTTTTAGTTATGTGATTTGTTTGTGAATGTTCTGGAACACAAATAGAAATAATGTGTATATAATATATATATATATATATATATATATATATGTACAGACACACACATACATACATACACATGCTACATATGCTAAACAGTGTTTGATGTTTTTCCTTTAATAATGATCCTAAGTCAGTTTAAACAGATTCAGAAAATGCAGCTGATGGTTTACTCTCCTTTGCAATGCCAAAAACATTTAAAAGTGTCCTAGTCTGTTACAAACGATACGGTACATGACTATAACATCATTCCATATAGGCAATTTCATGGGGACATGCCAAATTCAAACAGCATCTTGTAATTCAATTTCAAATAATGTGACCATAAAGATCTATTTTTATTTTTGTGTTGTATTTTACTTTTGGATTTCCAAGTTTTCTATCACAAACAAATAGTATTTTTAAAATAGAAAAAGACAATGGCAACTACTCTGTTCTTACAAGGGTCATCAGCTTTTTACATCAGTTTACAGGGTCTGGTAAAGGGTGCAACCTGGCTCAACCACTGGAATTCTTGGAGGCATCTCTTTCCTGTCTATCAAACACATTCTTCTGTGGACAACCTTACAGGACTATGTTTCAGTCTCCTAACATGCGTCTGAAGGAAGTCTTAAAGCCTTAACAATACCACACTGCTTCAGTTTGGACAGTGGCATCTTGCTGTTTCCATATTCTATTTACTATAGTAAGAGTGAATCTGCATTGTCAACTTTACCAGACTTTAAATTACCTAGGAGACACATATCTGAAGATTATCCTTAAAGCGCTCTCCAGAGAAGTCTGTCTGAGGGTGGAAGATTCAGGGTAAATTTGGATGGCATCATCCTATAGACCAGGGTCCCACGATGAGTAAAGTGGGGAAAGGAGAAAGCCCTCTGGGTACCAGCAACTCTCTGCTTCCTGACTGCAATGGCAATGTGCTTCACACTTCCCACAATCACAGCTAGACTCACCTTCACCAACACATCTTCCTCCCCATGAGGAACTTCAGCAATTGCAATAAACAAGAAGAGGTGTATCATTGAGTATTGGAAAAATACAGCTTTGTGATGTAACTCAGACTCTGAGTCAAGAATTTGTCTTACATCTCAGAAGAGAGTTGGACTATGTTCCTTTGTATATCATTGTGACTGTAACTATGAGGACTTTCAGAGACAAAAATCTAGAATAAGTAAAACATCTTTGCTGGGATACTGAGATGGATCAGCAGTTAAAGATGCTTGTTCAAAGTCAGAAACCAGTTTGGTTGCTGGGACGAACATACTAGAAAGAGAGAACTAACTCCCACAAATTTTCCTCTGACCTTCAACAATGATACCCATTTGTAACACCCCCCCCAGTAAGTTTAAAATACCTTTGGCAGTCAGGTAAGTTTGCATTTGCCTATTCTATACGGAGCAAAATAGATAATGCAGAATACTGAGGCCAGAATCCCTTGCTGTGAATACTTTCAAAGGGGCTGCCCTCAAGTTGATATGAGCTAGGAAACCACAGGTAGTTCTCATGTAAAGTAAACTGACCTCACTCAATCACACCAAGGTCATCATTTACATCAAATCTTAGACCAGGAATATAGGTGGTTATTCCAATATTTCATCCAAGCTAAATGTGCTGGCTAGTTTTCTGTCAACTTGACAGAAACTATAGTCCTATGAGCAAAGGAGGGGACCTCAGTTGAGAAAATACTTCCGTAAGATTGGGTTGTGATTTAAACCTGTATAACCTTTTCCTAATTCGTGATCAATGTGGGGGGAGCTTAGCCCATTGGGTATGATGCCACCACTGAAGCTGGTGGTTTAGGTTCTGTAAGAAAGCAGTCTGAGTAAGCAGGTGGTACCCAATCACGGCTTCTGCATCCGCTCCTGCCTCCAAGTTCCTGCCCTCCTTGAGATACTGTCCTGATTTTCGTCAATGATAAACACTGTTTGTAGTTGTATGCTAAATAAATTTCTTCCTCAGCTTGCTTTTGGTCATGGTGTTTCATCACAGCAATGGTAACCCTAGCTTTGACCCCAAAAGAGGAACTTTATCACTGGCATTTGAAGAAAAAGGAGAAGATAGAAATAGAGATATCTATGGAGTTTGATGCCACCTAATTTTTTTTTCAAGATAAAAATCCATTCTTTGCAACCTGGATTTAAACACTACTTTCTGTTATAGCAACACACGACTCACCTACTTATAAAATTTCTCCTGCTCTAAGTATATAATTATTCAAATAACCTAGCAGCGTTCTCCATTCTCTGTTCGGATTTGCGTAGACCCCTTCTGCACAGGATGTCCTTTTTGCTGGCTCCAGGGCTCTAAGTGTTTACTCCCTCCCCCATGTAGTTATTTGCTTCGTCTAGACTTCTCGAAAGTATATTTCACAGCTCTAACACGTGGCTACACATGGTGATATAAATTCACACTAGTCTTCTCCAGCAAAGAGGAACTCCAGCAAAGGCCTGTCCCACTCCAAATGCCTCTTAAATATAACTTCAAAACACTTATGGATCATTGTTTACTTGGCCCTATGATGGGTGTTTAGGAAGACTCTGAAAAAGCAGAGCTTGCCATCCCTATTCCCAGCCACAGTGGGAAACCACAGGAACACGTGTAAAACCATTAGAGGGCGAGCATGACATTATGTAATTAAGGGTTTAATTATGTAGACAAAATTATATGGGATTTAAATGGAAGGAGATTGATGACTGTGAAGGGATGAAGAATAACTTCATGGGAGAAGTGTGCAGGGACAGAAAAGTATTAACAAGATGATTGGAAAATGTTCCTTAACCAAGGCAGTTTCTCTGACGTTTCTATATGATATGTCCCCCTGTGCCGCCCTGGGACGAAGAGGAGGATCTGGAGCACACATAGCAGAGACAAGCACTAAGGCATTCGGTTTACAGGGCAAGCAGGCACGCATAGTGGCAGGCATTTTTCATCTCAATTTGAGGGGAAAGGTCATCTGTTTTCACTCATTCTCCTTTTGTAATGCACATAATCGTGCTCAAGCCAGAATACCATTGATTTACTTATAATTACTAAAGAGACCTTGTACTTTCCAAGTACTTTCTATTGAAAAAAATCAGAGCAGCTGTATGTTATGAGGAAAACAAAGATTCTGTGGGGAGCAAGTATTGAACAGTTATAGATGTGAGCGGTGATTTTAAAATTAATTTAGAAATATTTGAAAACTTTTATTTCTTTTCAGTTTCTCATCATGTAATCAAGTACTGTGAATATCTAATACGGTAGGGAACTGGTCTCAAATTAGGTATATCCAGAACTGTGACGCGGTCCTTTTCAGCACTGTTGCTAGATCTTCGGTAGGATAAACGGGATGCCGCCATTAACAGAAAATGCCGTAGCAATGTTATGCAGTTTTAGAATCTATATATCTGAGTATTACTACCTGCACATGAGTAACACGAGGAAGCAAAATGTGAAGGCTGAAAGTAAAGAGGATTTTATTGGCTTATAAATCTTTGCATCTGCACATTGTGTATATGCAGAGAAAGACATATGTTTGTATTTATAGTGTATATGCACACACATTGTATAACGTATTTTTCACCTGTGCATAAATAAAAGCTGATTTTTCTGTAATCATGGGTGAGTGCATACCACTTTCTTTTACCTCTTAGATTATAGTGTCTCCGCATGAATTAAGAAACATTTGGATTGTCGAGCTTGCTGTAAGAGGATCCTCATAAAGAATTAGGTTGGACCGGTAAAATACTCTTTTCCCCACTAACCTTTACCATCTCTGACCACAAGGTGGCAATCTCTAGATATGTGTGAATTCAAGATTTTTTTTTTTTTTCTTTTATAATAATGCTTCAAAATCAAATCCTTCCCTGACCAACCTCCATGGTTAACAGCCCTCCTAAAAAGCCATGCGAGCTTACAGATGCAGCTCAGAAAAACAGGGTGGTCAATTTGTCACATAGATGACTAACGAGGCGTCTCTGTTTGTATTCTAAATGTGGAGAGCTCTTGATTCTGGTTCAGTCACTTTAGATCTAATTGTGTTCCCAGGTATGTCAGGAGAGCAGATTGTTCACAGAACGTCTGGTTGCCCTCAGAGTTCAGTTCAGGATTGCTTCACAGGAATCCCACACTGTGTCCTGGAGGGTGTTTGTACACAGAGAAAGTTTACCAGCTTCCTGACTGTTGTGACATGTCTCTCAAATTGACCTGGGCTTAAATAATTCCAAAAAGGCTACTTATAACATTAGCTACATTTTCCTCAAGACCCTGCTCCGATTTCTGGTGATGAGACTCACGTTTAAAGGCCATCACTACTTATCTCATATTCAAGTGTGTACAGTATCAGGCAGACAGCACAATGCTCGGTATCCAAGTTCAATAACGACCCTTGGAACTTCAGGTTCATGGGTGAGAGGACCAGGCAAAGTTATGTCTCTGGATCTTAGAAACATATTACCTTAACAGTCTCTCCTGCTGGTTTTGTAGCTGTCTCAGGCAAGTGAGACATTTCCATTGAATTCTCAAAAATACAGTTCCGTAAATCTTCATTTGGGTTCTTCCAGAAGGAATTATATAAATTCTCTTTTTGTCCAGGGTAATGTTTTCTCAAGCTGAGAGCCATGACCTCTTTAGTGGCTCCATACCAGCTCTCCTTCATGTCAGATATTAAATATTTCTATACACAACAGTAGCAAAATTACTGTTACAAAGTAGCAAAAAAATAATTTTGTGGTTGAGAAGGGGGTTCACTGTAGCATGTGAAACTCTAGAGAATCAAAATGTATGGTTTCATTTTTTTGTTTGTTTGGTTCTTATGAAGGTAAGTGTATATGTATACTCACACACACATACATGTGTGCACGAATATGCACACACATACATGACACACATGTGTGCACGCACATATGCACATATATATACATGACATATATGTGTGCACACATATGCACATACATATACGTGACATATATGTGTGCATACATATGCACATACATGTGTGCACACAGACATACACACATACACATACACACACATATTTTAATACAAGTGGCAAAGTGGATGAGTTTCTTTGACTAGAGCCGCTGAAATCCTCTAGCTCTCTCCTATCTACTAGGTTCATAATAAAGAAATAACTGATGGTCACTGTGGCTGGCGCATATAAGGTGGAGTACATGATTGCATCTTCTGCCTTTTATTTAAGTACAGATAAAGCCGCAATAAAGTCTCCTATTAATATGGATGGCACAGCTCGGTCGTATTTTAAAACATTCCCTCAGCATGTGGAGCCACTGATTAAAATGTCCATGCAGAGCCCTTGGGTAAAACAAATGAGCCGAATCTTAAAGAGGAGGAGCCTACACACATCCTAGATACAGACGGGGATGGAAATGAATGGTGAATGGCAAGGCCCGGCAACAATATTAAATAAGTTAAACAATTAACTTAAACATGTAGTAGGCAGAGAGTCAGCCTATAAAATGCTCAGACAACCAGTTGTCCCCGTGCTATTAGTGTGGAAACGGTGGCAGCTGAGAGGGATTATGGGCTTGCATAGCTGAGGAGATGCAATAAAAGGGGAGGGGATTCTCACTGGAAGCACCTTTGGCACACGTGGGATGGGGAAAGGCATTACAACCCCGACATAAATAATCTAAGTGCAAGTACACCTGATAGACATTTGCAGGCAGTAATGTGAGTGGAAAGTAAACAGAGGGACTTGATTTGATTTAAAACGAGGAGCGAATCTGATAAAATAAAACAGAGACCAGGATGGAAAGGTCAAACTGGAGAACGCGGGCTACACCCAGACGGCAATGAGAATGGAGAGATGGAGGGAGGACCGAGGGCCGAGGGGAGGATAGACAACTACCCAGGAGGCAAATTCATTACACTCCAGGCTCCTGCTGTGCATAAGGAATGCACGCCATGGGATCTCAGGGGGTGAGGAACAGCAGGATACACAGCTGTCCTTTACCAAGGACCGAACACTCTCCCTAGGGAGAAAAAGCAGATACATATTAAAGACTTAGATTTAACACAAATACTAACAAGACAAGAATACAAGATACAACAAAACGCCAGGAAAAACTACCAAGAATGAACTGATTATTGTAACTAATGGTCTGCGAAGGGATGAGAAGGAAGAAAATAATTCACCTCTATTCTTAAACAGAGATTGATCTTTTGACTTCTAATGTTAGGATGTGCATTAAAGGGATTTGGAGAAGTGAATTAGTCTTATCAACTGTAGTTTTCCAAAACATAAGCTTCAGTCTTTGAGCTCAGAGATTGAAGAGTACAGGGGCTATGTTTAACAGCTCAGTCAATTAAGCGTCCAAGTCCTTTACTTGTAAATGTTGTTTTGCTGATTAACAAACAAGAAACAGGACAAAAGCAATCTTTTCCCATTAATGAATTTAGTTTAAATAGCCAAGTATTTTAAATTGATATTTGGATCCCATGATAAAGAAAAAAAATCAATCGTTAGATTGAAAAATAACTCCCTTTTGATAGGTAAAATAATTTGTGACACTTAAAACATAAATACAATTTTCTTATGAATTATTTCTTCAATTTTTTATTAATTTAGGCGGTTTTGCTAAGATGAAATTATTTAAATAATAAATTATTATTTATTAAAGAATTTCTAAGAGCATGGACGACGACAACGATGACGATGATGATGGTGATGATGATGGGACGGTGACGGGGGCAGTGACGGTGGCGCTGGCGGTGGCGGTGGCGGTAATGATGGTGAGGATCATGATGATTGTGATGAGTCTGCTAAGTACCAACATCATATATTTTAGTTGATTAACTTACCAATTTAAAAAGGCTGTTTGAACTATGACATCTTTCAAGTTCTGAAACCATCTGTCAAAATGATTGTAATGTCCCCAAATCTAAATAATTCCAAAACCACTGCTCTTTCTTCTAGATTATGTAACATCTTTAGAAAACCACATGGGTATATTTTTGTATTGTTGGGGTGTGTGTGTGTGTGTGTGTGTGTGTGTGTGTGTGTACATGCAATATATGTGCACAGTCTTCTTTAAAATGCTCACTTATTAGAAAATCTAAACCTTTTATTTCAAGGTTTTATAAAAACTGAAATAAAAGTTAGAATTAGATTTTCTTCCCTGGTCCCTGACTATCTTCAGAAAGGAATTTTGTTTGGTGCCTTGTGATTTGCTGCTTGTCAATAAAGGGTCTTCTTCGTGTCCTTTTTGTTTTAATGGCTACAGCATTTGATTGATCTAGAGCAAATAGTCAAGAGCAGTATTTGAAAAATGCACTGTACAAAATTCTCAAAGCATTAATAAAAGTGAGGAAGGATATGTGAGAAACCAAGCATTTTTAGTCTCTATCCATCGCTAATTCTACAATTCACAATTGTTTTCTCCCATGTTCTGCAGTATATCTTGCCCCAGATGTTATAGAGGCTGTCACCAAAGATGTCCTCCTATCCAACTTGTTCCCGATACCAGTAACATCAAACCGCATTCACCGTATTTAAAGTAATTGTGACAGTAAAAATATTTAATCGACTCAGACAAATAAAATCTCTAAAAGTCAGATTTAATTTCACAGGAATCTAGCTTCCCAGATTCTTGTGTCTTCCATGGGTCTGATTGTTCTCCATCAGAGTGTCTAGCTTTCCAATTGTATCAGTGTCATTTCTGGGGTGATTCACTTTCCTGCCTCAAGATGACTTCTGGAAGCTCACTCACATTTATATGTGACATGAGAGAAGTAACATGTTCACTCAACATTATTATATAAAAATTAAGAATCACACAGATTTGATCAGCTATGTTCTATGTCTGCGTCTGTGACAATCGTGGTGACATAATAAATTAAAGAATACTGATGGGATTAGATTTGGTTGTGGATTCTTGCCCAAACCTGGGAATGGAGTCATCTTATCTGCATTTGGGTATTACTGCATTAATGTACACAACTATTGTTACACACTGAGTCAGTCTCTCTCTCTCTCTCTCTCTCTCTCTCTCTCTCTCTCTCTCTCCTCCTCCCTCTCTCTCTTTCCCTCTCCCCTCTCCCCACAGGTACCAGTGCTGTTATTAGATTCCTCTTCCTTGAGAGGAGCTTCTTCTGAAGGTGCTCTCAGAGATCTGTACAGGTAGGGAAGCTAGGAGAGATTCCTTTATACAGAGGAGGGAAAGTACAAGAGCTCTTCTGTTTGAGGTTTGATGTTCACTGAAATAGTTATTGTCTTTCTATCACTGTATAGAGGCTTAAATAGAACATAATCTTTAAAAATCATTATAGGCTCAAGTAAATTTTATTTTAGCAAACAAACTACAGGACACATGGGCCCTTCTGTCATCTATGAGGCTCATCATTGAAACACAATGAACATTCTGCTGCTATCTTGACTCACTGGCCATCAGCTATCATGCATTTAAGACCTGGATTTCAACAGCCACAAAATTCCTGAGATTAAAGAAAAGAACAGACTTTTGAAATAGCAAGCAGGGTTTGGAGAAAGCATCCTAAATGTTTCAGGAAGTACCTTTGCAAATAAGATGACAGACTACACATGTAGATTGTCCTTTGTGTACACGTTATGGTTTCCAGGTTAGTATTTGTATGGGATTCTTGAGTGTGAAAAGCACTGGGTCTCTGATTCTTGTGTTTTCTCTTGGGCTCCGCCTTCTGTTCGTTTGAGCTGCCCAATTCATTTTATTTTATTTTATTTTATTTTACTTTATTTTATTTTATTTTATGATTTTTTTCCCCTTTATAAGCCTGTTTGTTTCTTAGTGAGAGACAGAAACAGAGGAAATCTTCATGGGAAGGCAGGTGAGGCGAAACTGGGAGTAGTAGAGGGGGGGGGGAAAACTGTAAATAGAATATACTATGTGAGAAAAAAATTATTTTCAATAATATAAATATTTTCAATAAAATAGACTTTCAACAAAATGCTGTGGAATGTCCCAGTGTAGATGCCACCCAGCCCTCCAAAAATGGAATATTGAGTTCGTGTTGTGGAGCACAAATGGGAAGGAAAATGCACAAATCTAGGAAAAAGAAATAGGTCAGCAATAATTCCAGCCTTGCTCTATAAGCTGTGAATGTGGGTTTTTTTATTTAAACGACTAATTGAATACATGACAAAAGACATTCCTGGAAATAACCAGCAATTAAAAACATATCACTGCTGAGCAGGAACCAAGGTTCATTGTAACTGAATGCTGAGCCTACAAACAGAGTGGAGGTTAGAAAAACACAAAAGTAACTTGGGGCGTCGTGGTGAAATGGCTGGAGAAGTCTTCACTCTCTCACACGTTGGATGGCAAGCTTTAGAATTTGATCCTGTCTATGTTTTTGTTGTTGTTGGTGGTGTTGGTGGTGGTGTTGGTGGTGGCGTTGGTGGTGGTGTTGGTGGTGTTGGTGTTGGTGGTGGTAGTGTTGGTGGTGGTGTTGGTAGTAGTATTGGTGGTGGTGGTGGTGATGGTGGTGTTGGTGGTGGTGGTGGTGGTGGTGGTGGTGGCGTTGGTGGTGGTGGTGGTAGTAGTATTGGTGGTGGTGGTGGTAGTGTTACTGGTGGTTGGTTGGCTGTGTTTGTTTGTTTGTTTGTTTTGTTTTGTAATAAGAAATCATATAGAATATATAGCTGCCTAAATGGATTCATATCAGGTTTTGGCAGCCAATTAAATGCAAACAGAAACGATAATGGAAAAAATCGTTTGAGCCAGTGGTTGGTTGCACATATTACTCGAAGGTCTGTCTATAGACATAAGTTGGAAGCCTTACTTTGTTCCTCAATTTGTACCCAGTGCTTGATAACGCAGGTATGGTGCAGTAGTGTCATTCCATTACAGGTAACATTTCAGAGAAAGATTTAAAACGCCACACCGTAAAGGTGTTGAGATAATCATACTACTTGGATTATTTTGGAGAAATATTTATTAATACTGCTAAACTGAACCAAAACAGTTCAGAGCAAAAGGTATCAGATTATTCTTTGGAACCCCAAGGACACATTTAAACCACATATGAAAAGTAACCAGGATGTTAACTTTGTCACACTTCAAAGAAAAACGCTTTAGCAATGAAGAGATTACAGACAGGAAGGCACCAGATTCAGCCTGTGATCACACTGACCGTATCTATCCAAAGAGACCTTTAAGCCCTTAATTCAGAGTCAAACCAAATAACTCAGTGAGAAAGCAAAAGTTTTGGAGGAAATCATTTTCTCTTTAGTCCATCGCAAATATTGCCTTGGAAATCTGGAAACAAGGAAGGGATGTCTGGAATATTTGAGAAGCATTTATATTATGGGAAAGGTAAAGCAAGGCAACTCTCTGTAGGTCCTAGGATTGCTGAATTTTGGGATTGTTTGCTTTGATATGTTTGGAAGTAATCTCCTCCAAAATGAGGTGGGTTGGAGAGTGGGAGTTGATGCCTTTGAGCATCTTTGTGGTGTGTGCTTGTGTGTGTGTGTGTGTGTGTGTGTGTGTGTGTGTGTGTGTGTGTGTGCTGGATGAAATTTCACATACTAAAGATATAGCCTGAAACATTGGTTACTCTTCTCTTCATAGAAAAATTCATCTGAAATTGTCATATGGAAATTTCAGTGGTAGTGGGAAGTAGAAAGTCTCACATACTCTAACTTGACAGTAATAACCTGGAGTTCTGAAAGCCACTTGTCCTAAGGCAAACAGTTTAGATGTGACAAGGACCTTCCCCTGATGAATAAAGATTTTGGGGGACCAATCACTGGGCGAGGAGTAGGCGGGACTTCAGGTAGGAGGAGGGAAGAGAGGAGGAGAAGAGAGAGTACAATGAGAGAAGGAAAAGAAGGATGACCCAAATCCTTGTGACTTTAAACAGCCACACGTAAATATGCATATCTTATAAGGGATGAATTATTATAGGATAATTTGTCTTATCTAGGTGGGCGGTTTATATCAATACCAATTGGTTCTGAGTTTACTGTGTGGACGTTTTGTGGGGTGGAGATTTACTGATATAAATCTGATTGACAAATTACAAGCCTTAAGAGTTTTGCTTTTACCAGGTTACTGGTAATTGTGACAGCAAACTGCAAGATGGGCAGTCACTGTGTAGGGCTGATGTGGCAGCCACCTGACAAGGGAACTTAGCAAGTTTGACTAATGGAGATGAGAACACCCTTCTGGTGCCATGTGGCCTGCTGGTGCCTGGTGATAGCATGAGATGATGTTCCTTTTTATATTATTTAATGCTACATGTAGGCATAATATTTTTGCAACCTACTTTTAATAGGGGAACCTCTCATGTAGCCCACCACCCTGCAGAGGCAGAGGAAGAGAAATGTTATTAGGATATGGGGGAAATGGGCGTGCTCAATAATAGTTTTTTTTTTCTTTTTTTGCAGGTGAGCTTGATCTTCTTTGTCAGCAGCTCAGTCCTGGAGCAAACACCAAATATGATTCAGCAGCTGCAGACCAATCTGCTAGGCAGACAGACACCACACAGAAACCAGCAGCTACAGTCCACTCCTTTCAGCAAGCAGACACCAAGCAGCTGCTGTCCAGTCCTGAAGAAATTGCTAGGCTCGCCAACCAGCCTGAGACAAGGCCACAGAGGCACCAAGCTGCCTCAGGAACCTCAAAAGCAGTTCTTGGGCAAGTTTCCCTCAATGACCGCATTACCACAAGTTGCACTCAACAATGCTATGAAAGGTGAACCAACACATACGTTCCTGTCTTTGGTGAATAATAGCGAGGGGGGGGGCAAACCAAACCAATGCTCAGTGCTCTCCTCCCACTGTCTGTGGGGTTACATTTATACTCCTTCATCATAGGCCCTTCTATGTGTCTGCTCTATCAAAACATCCTTTCACCTGGGTCTGCTTCAGGAAAACATTCTTTCATACGTTTGCTTTAGCAAGAGGTCCTTTCACCTGTGTGCCCCAGCAAAACATCATTTGACATAACTAACTTCCTAAAGAACTAGAAGGTTACACTTCACAACAGTCCTTTGTTTTTATTTACATAGGGGGTCCATATTACTTTTGACCCTCTACAAACAAGTGCCCAGAGTCACTCTTCCTTTATTTGTGTCTGTGTTGGAAACAACCTTGGAAATTCTATTGAAAGTACAACAGATGAAACATATTCTCCACATGCTCACTAACTGTACTGGCTGGTTTTCTGTGTCAACTTGACACAAGCTGGAGTTATCACAGAAAAAGGAGTCTCAGTTGTGGAAATGCCTTCATGAAATCCAGCTGTAAGGCATTTTCTCAATTAGTGATCAAGGGTGGGAGGACCCAGCCTACTGTGGGTGGTGCCATCCCTGGGCTAGTGGTCTTGGGTTCTATAAGAGAGCAATCTGACCAAGCCAAGGGAAGCAAACCAGTGAGTAACATCCCTCCATGGCCTCTGCATCAGCTCCTGCTTCCTGACCTGCTTGAGTTCCAGTCCTGACTTCCTTTGCTGATGAAACAGCAACATGGAAATGTAAGCTGAATAAACCCTTTCCTCCCCAACTTGCTTCTTGGTTATGATGTTTGTGCAGGAATAGAAACCCTGACTAAGACACTAACCAAATGCTAAAAGACTGTATTCCCCAAACACTGTGAGCACCCAGTAGAAGAGATTAGGTTTCTGTAAATAAAAAGCCAGAGAGGTTATTGAAACTTAGTAAAAGCACTTCTCGCATAGGATGTTTCCTTACAGGTCTCTGTTATTTATTTGTTGGCTATAAGATACCAGAGAAGGGACTATAGAATTCTAGTGGTGTTAGATGTCAAAGCATAGCCAACAAGGTAGGAGAAGTTCAGAAACATGGTGCATTTGGGGCTCCCTGCTAGAAAACATGAACTTCTGAAATTCATTTTGGAGATGAATCTCACTCATAAACAACTTGAACTAAATGAGGAAAAGGTGTATGGTGTCAGGGGAGCTGCCTCTGCACAGGTCCTGGGCCAGAAGTGAAATGGCAGAGTCTGGGTTCTTACTGGGGCCTGTTAACTCTGGGGTGTCAAGAGCCCTTCAGGTTTCCTCAGATATTAAAGTGTTTCAGCATCTTGTTCTTGCTTATTCGTCAAGCCTTCAGCCCCAGAAGTCTCAGCTCTTGAACTAAGAAACACTACTACTAACTCGGCTCTTTCCTCTCTTTCAGTCCTGTTAATACAACATCCCATATTACAGCACACCAGCCATATATTATATTATTATTCCAAATATCATATGGTCATTAAATAGGCTCGACAAAGGAAAAGGTAAGTATTTATAGCTTGCCACGTAATCAGACTAACTTTCTTCTTTTTCTTATCTTCCCTTTTTTTAATGGGTTCAAATTGCATATATTTCATTTTCGTATTTCAGCACAGTTCTTCCGCCAGCTTTCAGCTTTGTGCTGTTATTGTGAAATATATTAATATCAAGTTTATGAGTAAATAATGCAATTTTATACATATTGTATTACATAATCACTTTTTAATCAAGAGGAGAAATGGGCGTTAATATTACCTTATAATTACTTAATTACCTTTACTAGTGCTCACAATTTTTCATATAAATTGAAGCCAGTCTGGATTCCTTGATTTCAACCCAAAGAAATGACTTTAGTATTTCTTGCAAGATTGGACTGATAGCGATGAATTCTCATTATTTGTCACATGAGGCTACATTCACTGCACCTTCAGTTTGCACGGAGAATCTACTGTGTACAATATTCTTGGTTGGTGTAATCTCTGTTTTCAAAATCTTTGACTCTATCAATTATCAACTTAAATAAGATCACTAGTTATAATTTTCTGACTTGTACTGCTTAGATATCCACATATATTGTGCAGGAATCATATTTTGAATTTGGAATTTTGCTTTTTTTTTAATAAATATATACAACCATTATGGAAACTGATTGCCACTACACATAGATCAGTGGCAGTGAGCTCCAGCTCTTTGCTACATGGCCATGAGAGGAACAGCTTAAATATGCATAGACTTGTTGCTAGGCTACAGTGTTTGCCAGGTGATGTGAATTAAATGCATTTGAAACTTAGAGTATTTTCCATTTACTCTCAGTTCATCAGAACTCTATTTAATCATAAATCAAGGAATATCTACAGATTATTGAGTTTCCTTGATTAATTTTATAAATCAGTGGTTGAACTTTTCACTCCTAAATTTCCATCTTGGTCTAATTGAATTTAATCTCTATCTCTTTACAATTATTTTTTTTCTGTTTGATGAAATATTGTCATGATAGCTTCTTTTTATAGATGTAAGTCAGGTTCTTGTTAGCTGGTTGAATGTCTCTCTCTAATGAATGCTTTGAACTTTTATTCACTCCCAAATCTGACATGTGATGTCTGTCATAGGCAGATATTTTTCTTCCTATTATTCTTGTATATAGGTGACAAAGTCCTGATTTTCTTTCTCATTCGTCCTAAGTTTTCATCCAAGTGGGCACTGTATGTAGAGTATTGTGCAAACTCATCCTTTTTACCCTTTGAAAGGTGTGCCTTGTGAATTGATTTGTTGTCTTGTCTGGACTCATTCAGGAAAGCTATTCTCCCTAGTTTGGGGTGGCTGCTGCTTTTCCTCAGGATGTGCAGCTCAAGTGTAGGGATGCTCTGCTTCTGTCGCTACACCCAGGTGTTAGGATTGACTAAATGTAGCGCAATTATATTATTTTTCTTTAAATAGAACCCTGAAAAAGAGTATGTCTTTTAAGGTCCTCTTTCTTTTCTTCCCTTCCCTGACATCCATCTCCCCTTCTCACCTCCCCTTTCTTCCCTTCTCCTCTCCTCTCCTCTCCTCTCCTTCCCTCTCCTCTTCTGTCCTCTCCTGTCCTCTCCTCTCTCCTCTTCTTCTCTCCTCTTCTGTCCTCTCCTGTCTTCTCCTGTCCTCTCCTGTCCTCTCCTCTCTTCTCTTATTCTCTCTTCTCCTCTCCTGTCTTCTCCTGTCCTATCCTCTCCTCTCCTGTCCTCTCCTGTCTCTCCTCTCCTCTCTTCTCCTCTCCTGTCCTCTCCTGTCTTCTCCTGTCCCTCTCCTGTCCTCTACTGTCCTCTCCAGTCCTCTCTTCTCCTCTTCTCTCTTCTCTTTTTTTGTATTTGAAGTCAGGTCAGCATTTCTTCTCTGTCTCCAGGAACTCTCCCTCTTGAACTATGAGGCAAAATAAAGTCTTCCATATGTCACTTTTGGTCACAGAGTGTAATTAATGTATGCAGCAAGTATTACAGTCACCTGGAAGATTGTTTTAAAAATTAATTATTAACACCGCCCCAGAATCTATGACTTTTTAAAATCTCAACTTTATAATGTTTTCTGAGGTTGATGATAGTATCACTTGAATGCTCCAGTTGAAAACTTGTTACTAGATTTTATATCTCTGTCCTGGGTTTCAGGCAATATTTCAAAATTATCTTTCAGGTGACAAGGTTTTGTTATTCAACTATGTCTGGTTTACCATGTATAATTTTCTGTGTTTTAAGTTTCAATTTCTACAATTTCTAGAAATTCTATTTCTGTAAAAATCTACCATTTATCTTTTAATTATGTGTTTTTCTTATCTTTGGATCATTCTTACATTATTTTAGCACACTTCTATTTCAGTTACTCTTTCAGAACTCTCAAGTACATTAATCCCTTAAATGGCAAATCTTTTCATGTGGTTAACCATATTCGTTGGTGTGTTCATTTCCTCATGTGAGATATATATATATATATATATATATATTCTTTAAAAAATATTTGTTCATATGAGTTTTGTGCACTCCACACTAGAATTACTTTTTAATGATTAATGGAATCTGGAGCTAAGAGGTTCAAATGCTTAATCAACTTCAGCTTATTTCTGTAAGACCTTATCACATAATTCGTACACAAAATGCAATTCAATGTAAGTGTACAGAATTCATTAACTGTATAAGAAGGCTAATTGTAATTATTTTGTGCTCCTTTTTCTGGAAAAGTAGCAAATGAAAAGTTTTCTAGACCACTTTTTATTGAATAGAGGATACATTTGTGTGTGTGTGTAACTGTGTGTGCATGAGTGCATATGAATCTATATCTTTGCAGGTATACATATGAGTGTATATGTGCATGTCCTTGTGCATGAATATATACTTTCTTATCTACTTACTATGTAAAGTCATGATTTTATAATCATCATATTTAAAGTTGACTACTAAATCATGTTAAATTGCATTGCTACAATGCTATTGTATTAGATTCCTGATCATTCTCAGAATTCTTTTCTTTTGTTGTCTTGAGATTTTTTTACTATTTATCTTTTAAATATGGAATTAATTAACAATATAGTTATATTGATTAATTTTGTGTATGAAATTTTAGGAAGTATATATAATTTGAGTTACCAACTCAAGAAAATATGCGTGACAGGAAAATAAAATCGCAAAATGGTTAAGAACATAGCATTAATCACTATAACATAAACTTATGGTATGATGGTGTATTGTATTATATTTTCATATATAATATACATAAATATAATATATTTACATATGTACAATAAATATGCACATATATAGTATTATATAAGTAGATGGTATTGTTACTATTTTCAGAGATGGATTCTATGTCTTTAAGTACATTAACTTCTCCTCTGTTCATTTGTATCTTTGTTGGACAAATAACCAACTCCAATTTTTTTCTCTTTCCTGGAGTCCAAACAAGGGTTGACTTCAGTATTAATTTTAAGGCACAATGGAATTAACATACAGCTGTCTGAGAAGTTAAGGCTCTGATGCCAAAATGATGAACAGTTTCCTATTTCTACAACAATAATTTGTACACTGACAATTGGTACCCATGCTGCCTTATTTAATGATACATTTTGGCATAAGGTGGGTATTCAACAAATCCCTCTTGCAGAATTACATGATCCTATCTAGCTACCCTAAACCAAGGACTTGGCTATGGTTTCCAGAATCAGCAGATAACATTCCATATATCTGCTTATAGGGAAATTCTTAGCCCTTGAATCTTTCCTCCTAACTGAAACCAAAATCTTAAGATCTACTTTCTCTAAGAACTGGAGAGAACAGCAAGGATGCTTCTATTCTGTAGGACTGTGGTTATCTGGGAAATTTACCACCACTAAAACTTTTTTATTTACTCAGATTTATATGCATTATAGTTCAGCAAATGCTTTGCACATTAAAATTCATAAATACCCCATTGTTTAAGTGTCAAGTAGTTAGATAATTGTTTTAACAAACCCATAAAAAGGTGAATTTTATGCACAGAGATTGATTAATTTGCTAATTACTGAGCCCATGACCAGAGCTGGTGACAAGATAAGAGCCAGTACTGTAAAATATTCACTCGGAGCCGCAGGCATCCCAACTTTCCTTGTCTTTGTCTCACAGGGAGGATTGCGCAAAGATCTGCCTCAAGGAAAATCTGCTTTATTCCAATGTTCTGTGAACATTTGGTTAAAGCCACATGATCAAGAACATTTTTCTATATCATTTAGACATTTTTAATGAGTATGTCCAGAATATAAACATTTCTACTACTTTAATAATTGCTCAATGGAATGTGAGGCAAGACTAAATCAGCCATTGTCAGTTATCCACTAACTAAAAGTCAAAGCTTTTAGATCTCTGGTATTCTTTAATTGAAAGGGTTTTCCTTTGCACTCTGTCCATCAAGCATTTCGGCTCCTCAAGGATAACATCCTCTTTATTCCCAATCAAGTTTAAAAAATGTTTTTTAGAATAATATAAGCCCCTAGAAGGCACTAACTGTGTTGCAGGGCCATGACTTACTGTAATAATTAATAAGTCAGTGTCTGCATCTAGACTATATTCTACTGGTGACCAAGGTCCACAAATGTTTTCAGATGCTCAGCAATTGCTGTGGGGCTGGTGCAATGCTTACTCAATGTGTGTTTGTTAAAGGAATGCTCGTACTTTCTCCCCAGCCTGGTGGTCATCACAATGGCATGTGATGAGACATCCAGTGGTATGATTAAACATTTCCTCAGGAGATTTTCCAATCCCATGCTATGGAAAGCCTTTGACCCATCTCTGTGAGTAAGCTGGATGAATTCAAATTAATAAAGGTAGAATGGAAATATAATGTAGTTGATAAAAAGGGAAAATTTAAATAGCCGAAGGAAACTTAAGTTCCCACTGAAACACTCATATATGCTTTGTAATTTAAAATACTAAGCGCCCTGCTAGAGATTAAACACTGTAATACTCTAAGTGTAATTTTCTAGTAATTCAGTTTTTCTTTCTTCAGTATCCCTCCAAGGCGTGACAGACTGAACAGCAAATATGCTGTATTAAAATTTGTCCCTTTTAATCAGTTAATGATACTGAATTATCCCCCTTTATCAAAACAAGGCCCATATTTAGTCTCAGTTTCTCTTCTCCTTTCTGGTTGTCATGACTAAAGTTCTAGGGAGGTGAGAAAGGCTAGGCTGTGTGGGTGAAGGGGTACAGAAACAGAACCAGTATCAATAGATCCTAGATGTCCTTGCGTCAATCAGGCACACATCCTTCAGTTTCATTAACTTTCAGTTACCATTGAGAATTCCAGTAAGAAATGTCTACTTTGTTTTTGCATCCAATTCTCTTTGAATTGTGACACAATCCTGCCCCCTTTCTCAACACCATCATCAAAAAGGTTACAGGAGTTCTATGACTCACTGAACCTGCTATCCTGAAGGCTCAGAGACAGTCCCTCGTCCCCTACATCTTGATTCATTGGTATCATCTGTTTCCTGTTTTATGTTCTTTCTTTTTCCTTAGTTTTTAGATTTCAGGAATTCTACAAGACAGGACCACAGAACGGTATGCATTTTTCTTTCTTTCTTTCTTTCTTTCTTTCTTTCTTTCTTTCTTTCTTTCTTTCTTTCTTTCTCTCTCTCTCTCTTTCTCTCTCTCTCTCTCTCTCTCTCTCTCTCTCTCTCTCTCTCCTTCCTTCCTTCCTTCCTCCTTTCTTTTTCTTTTTCTCCTCCTTCTCCTTCTCCTTCTCCTTCTTCTAACATAGAGTCTTCTCTCATACAATATATCCTGGCAATACTTTCCCTTCTACTCTTCCCAGTTGCTCTGCACCTCCCCTTCCCTCCAGATCTACTTTCTTTCTGTCTTAATAGAAAAAGAACAGGCTTCCAAGAGATGACATCCAAACATGGGAATGCAAAATATATAAGATGGAGCAAAACCTATGGAACTTGGACACAGCAATACAATAGGAGTAATAGAGTCCCAAGAGCAGGCACAAGAGTCAAAGACACACTTGTTCTCACAGTCAAGAGTCCCATAAAAATACTAAGCTACTAGCTATAGAATATACAGAGAGTGCATGATTCAGGTTCACATAGGCCCTGGTTCGCTGCTTCAGTCTCTGTGAGCTCATACACAACTTGGTTAGTTGATTCAGGGGACTTTGTTCTCTTGGTGGCCTCCACCCCCTCTGGCTTTTACACCATTTTGCCTCCTCTGGCACTGGATTTCCTGAGCTCTGAGGGGAAGGATTTGATGGAGGCCACCTATTTAGAATCTCTCTCCACATGTCTGGCTGCTGTGGGTCTCTTTGCTGTCAGAATCTCTTTGTTGATAATTGGCTAAGACACCGGAGAGCCAATGTCTCTATGTGATTTAAGAGAGTTTAGGATTTTTGACACCAGCCTATTTCAGAGTGTACTTGTTCCAAGTGGAAGGTGTGGTGAAGTAGGGAGTGGAAGAAGAGAGTAGACGGGCAGGATGTACTGATAATGATATTTTTACTATCAATTATAGTTATGTTTCGTGACTAGTGAATGACTCAGAATAATCTAAGCTTCTACCTCCAAATTTAACCCTTAATAGAAATCTATTCATTGAGGAATCACATTTTGTCCACTATAAAGGTGAAAATAATTGAAACAGGAGGAGGTCATCAGCTTGCCAGGATAAACATATTTCAGGATGTGGACGGCAAACATGGTTTGATTCACGGGGGCATATCTATAACCACTGAACGCACAGTGCTGTAGAGTTTCTAGCTTTTTCTATTTAAAGGCAAGTACACAGTGAAACACTCTCCCAACTCTGTTTTCTTTTTTTTTAACTTTTCATTTTTGAGTCTCACTTTGTAGCCCTAATTGACCTAGGGTTTACTCTGTAGACCCCCTCCACAGTTCTTGCTGTGGTAGCTATACCAGAGAAGAGAGCAAGCTGCTGCATATTTGCTCATCGTTTGATAGATTTGATATTTTGGCAATGGTAAGCATAACAAATATGAGGTGGTATTTTCTTGTGGCTCTGATTTGAATTTTCCTGATGGTTAGTGGTATAAAACATTTTTTATATCCCTTCTGGTAACTTGCATGTCTTTAGAAAATGCTGATTTGGGGTTTTTGCCAATTTTTCCAAGGTCTATGTTAACTGTTGAGTTATTTAAGTTCTTATATTACGTAGATGTTAAAATGTTAAAATTCATACCTTACATTATGCCACTGCTTTCCATTTCACAAGTCCTAATGGTTGCCCCATTACCCATGCTTCCGGTGTCATATCTAAAAGTGTCCCTGTTCAAACCAGTATCAAGTAAATGGTACTCAAGAACTGCTTTAGCAATTTTATGTTTTTTCTTCTTTTCAAATGTTTTTAATTTATTTGCCCCCCCTCCTGTGTGTGTGTGTGTGTGTGTGTGTGTGTGTGTGTGTGTGGTGTCTGTCTAGGGTAGCAGAAGGTGTTGGATCCACCAGATCAGGAGTTACAGCTGAGATCAAGTAGATCCAGCACCATCTTCTGGAAAACAAATTCATTTATTCTGGAGGAACAGCAAGTGCTATTAACCGATGGATCATGTCTCTTTCCCTAAGGTGTACCCCAGGCTATCCTCAAGCTAATGATCTCCTTGTGTGTCCTGCTGGCTTACTCTACCACAACTGGACATTTTGAACTTTTACATTTAAATTTTCATATATTTTACATTAATTTTCTGTATGATATTTAAAGGATCAAATTTTGTTCATGTGCATGTGAACAGTATATTTTAAGAGACTCTCTTTTTCCTATTGTTTAACCCATAATAAGCAAAAGCCCTATTCTGCCCATTTCCACTGATCTAGCATTTCTACCAGTGCCGACTTTTATCACTATAGCTTTGTAATAAAGTGTGAAGTGAAAGAGAATGATACATATAATTTTGTTTATTCTCAAGTTTTATTTATTTATCAAGTATGATTTTGGGGCTAGTTATGGATCTATAGGTAAAGTCCTTTGAAAGAAGCCTGATTCCATGTATTTCAATATATCATGTCCATCTACTCATCGTAAGCAAGTGAGAGCATGTGAGGGTGAAAAGTTAAGAAAAGATTTCAACTAGTATGTTTATGTTAGGAAAAAAGAATGTCAGTGCTCCACTCCAGCCCACCACCCACCTCTCACCTTCCCCTTCCTCTCCCACACACACACAGTACACCATAGGACACTTGACAAGTGCTGTTGTTTTAAACAAAAGACAGGACTGGGTAGATGTACTGGCTGATTTTGTATGTCAACTTGACATAAGCTGGCGTTATCATAGAGAAAGGAGCCTCCCTTGAGGAAATGCCTCCATGAGATCCAGCTGTAAGGCATTTTCTCCATTAGTGATCAAGGGGTAGGAGGACCCATTTTGGGTGGTGCTGTCCCTGGGCTGGTAGTCTTGGTTTCTATAAGACTTTCTATGAGAAAGTCAGGGGAAGCAAGTTAGAAAGTAACATCCCTCCATGGCCTCTGCATCAGCTTCTGCATCCTGGTCTGCTTTAGTTCCAGTCCTGACTTCCTTTGGTGAAGAGTAGCAATGTGGAAGTGTAAGCTGAATGAACCCTTTCCTCCCCAACTCACTTCTTGGTCATGATATTTCGTGCAAAAATAGAAACCCTGACTAAGACAGTAGATGAACAGTTCTGGTTAGAGTGTGATCTGGGTATTTATTCATTTTATTCTTATTCTGCACGATGACACAGAGACATTCTTAACTTTTGAGGCACACACCAGTTCCCATACTATGACCAATGTTTCCCTCTTTGGTTAATCTCATTGTTGAATAATTAATGATTCTTTCTTTGCTTAATCTCACTGTTGAATTATCTGTCCATGGAAATTCAGTGTCTCTCAACTCAGGAGGATTTCTGGTTTAAACACTGGCTAAAACTAGCTGCAAAACTAGCTGTAGTTGACCAATCTGCTCTATTCTCCCTGGCAGCTACCTGATCCAGTGTTCTGGATTCTCAGATGAAAGACACACACACCAAGCCTTATATTTAAATTGTCTTAGTCAGCTCAATGGCTCGGCCATTCCCAAACTTCCTCATTGCTAGTGTCTCCCCTCCTATACTCCTGAATTATTACTTACTCTAATCTGCATCCCATCTTTGCTACCTTAGATCCAATTGGGGAGGCCTCCTGGGACTGCGCACTCCAGCTCTTACTTGATAATACATTGTCTCCTGCAGCTCTCAAGCCTAACCTTCCTCTTTTCCCAAGTACTAAACCCTTCTTCCCTTGGTTCCTTTGCCCAGGAAATCTAAAGTTCTGTCTCTGTGTCTCTGGCCAGCTTTTACCTTCCAGCAATTTTATTTACCAATAAGAGCCAGCTGGGGACAGGAGCCCTCAGTGTCTCATACATGGGATTCTCATGCAATTTGGACTCCCCCACCCCCTTTAATACAAGTAGCATTAGAAGCAACGAGAACCTTAGGAATCTGGAACAGGGCATTTCAAATGTTGTCAGAAATAGAGGTCAGTTAGCTCCTCTTTGTGCCCTCAGCCTTGAAAGGGGTGAGATATCACATGTGTTTGGACAAATACTTCTTGAGTGATTAACATGTGTATATGTAGAATCAAGCAAGAAGTCCGATCCCAAGTAAATGAGATATATCCAAAAGGAAGACAGGTATGTCAAATTATGTGTCTTGTGCTTATTTGCTTATGTATGTGCAAGCTTAAGATAATACACGCGTGTACATATAGGTATGCTCGTATGTAGAGGCCATTGATCAACATCAAGGGTCCTCCTGTATCTCTCTAACAAGACAATGTATCTCACTGAATCAGGAGTTCATCATTTAGTCTAGATTTGTTGGACAATGTTCTCACCAACTCCTACAACCCTTAGTTCTGTGATTCCACAAGTGCACTGGCTTTAATATGGTATCAGAGAGTCATACTTGGGTTCTCCTGATTATGCAGCAAGCTTCTTATCTTATGGGAACTCTCCCTACTGCTAATACCATCACCTATTGACTCAGAATATAAAATCACAACCAGGTATAACAGTTTATGCTTATAATCTTTATCTCTGAGTCTTAAGGCAGTCTGGTATATATAGAAAGTTCCAAGCTGTCATGAGCTACACAGTAAGACCTTCTTTTGTTTACAGAAAGTAGCACTGTGTCTCATGAAAATTCCTCTCAACCTGGAGAAAATAAATTTGGAAAGTAATGTGTAGGGTCGTGAAAGGTTGTCCATCTCCACTGGTCCATGTGGGCATCACTAGTTGGACTCAGAGCTTCATTGATAGAAGTAAAAAAGAGGACATGAAGTTCAGAAGGACAAAGAGAGTACAAGGGGGGTTAGAAAGAGATACTAGTACTGGATATTATCAAAATGCTTTGTATAAGCTGGACATAGTGAGCAGACCTTTAATTCCAGCATTCTGGAGACAGTGGCTTATGAATTTCTGTGAATTCCTGATCAGTATGATCTACAGTGGAGTTCTAGACAACCAAGGCTATAAAACAGAGAAACCCTGTCCCTGAAAGCACAATATCAACAAAGACAATAATAGAAAGGCCAAACACTGAGACCACCAAAAAAAATCACTTTAAAAAAGAGCAAAAAGAAAGGAATTGGTTTTTGGAACTACCGAAACAAAGGGCTACACACTGTGTCATTTAAAAGAATGGAAATTGACTCTCAAAATTCTTAAGATTTGCAACCGAAAATAATGGTATCATCCAGTTCATGCTTACAGGAGCATTCTATAGAAGAATCAATCAGTGTCTATTGTATCTTGAAGTCATTAGAATACCTTGGAAGTCCTTGAATGTCATCTGTATCTCTCTAACATCTGTTTCATTGGCATATGGTCTCCTTTGTGTTTCTGTGTCTTTCTATGATCTTCTGGTTAATCTACTAGTTTTTGACTGAAAATTTCACTCTCTCAATCATTATGTATGCCATTGCATCTATAAACATTGCATCTCTAAATGTAGTCACATTTATAAGAAACAGAAGTGGAGGGCTCAGTGGAAAATGGGGTACATCTACACAATGGAGTACTACTCAGCTATCAAAAATAATGACTTTATGAAATTCATAGGCAAA
Organism: Rattus norvegicus; assembly: GCF_021556685.1. Taxonomy (NCBI): domain Eukaryota; kingdom Metazoa; phylum Chordata; class Mammalia; order Rodentia; family Muridae; genus Rattus; species Rattus norvegicus. Next base: position 261,972,331 of record NC_141534.1, on the reverse strand, counting down.
TTGATGGAACTAGAAAATATCATGCTGAGTGAGGTAACCCAATCACAGAAAAACACACATGGTATGCACTCACTAATAAGTGGATATTAGCCCAAAAGCTCGAATTATCAAAGATGCAATCCATGGACCACATGAAGCTCAAGAAGAAGGATGACCAAAATGCGGATGCTTCACTCCTTAAAAAAGGGAACAAAAATATCCATAGGAGGGGATATGGAGGCAAAGTTTAGAGCAGAGACTGAAGAAACAGCCATTCAGAGACTGCCCCACATCTGATATATAAATATATGTATGTGTATATACACACACATAATACATATATATATATATATGTGCGTACACACACACACGCACATATACATATATATCCACATATATATCCACCAAAACTAGATAAGATTGATGAAGCTAAGAAGTGCATGCTAACAAGAACTGGATATAGATCTCTCCTGAGAGACATAGCCAGAATATATCAAATACAGAGGCAAATGCTAGCAGCAAACCACTGAACTGAGAATGGGACCCCAGTTGGAGGAATTAGAGAAAGGATTGAAAGAGCTGAAGGGGCTTGCAACCACATAAGAACAACAGTGCCAACCAACCAGAGCTCCCAGGGACTAAACCACTACCCAAAGACTACCCATGGACTGACCCATGGCTCCAACTGCATATGTAGCAGAGGATAGACTTGCTGTGCACCAATGGAAGGAGAATCCCTTGGTCTTGCCAAGGTTGGAACCCCAGTGTAGGGGATTGTTGGGGGGGCAGTAAAGGGGCGGATGGTGAGGGGAACACCCTTATAGAAGAAGGGGAGGGGGAGGGGAGGCGTTCTTACGGACAGGAAACTGAGAAAGGGAATAATATTTGAAATTTAAATAAAGAAATATCCAATAAAAAGTGGTGAGTATTTGGCTGCAGAGATGGCTAAGAGTTTAAGAGCACTGACTGCTCTTCCAGAGGTCCTGAGTTCAAATCCCAGCAACCACATGGTGGCTCACAACCATCTGTAATGGGATCTGATCCCTTCTTCTGTTGTGTCTGAGGAGAGTGACAGTGTACTCACATACAAAAAATAAATAAAATATTTATTTTTAAAGTGAGCATTTTGGCCTCTTTTTGTAAACATAACTCATAACATTGATTTCCTGTTTCATCTTGCTTCTTGCAAGTTATGTTTAGGTTGGTTCTCTAGACAGATTGTTATGCTTTACAATGGATATGAAATAGGCTAGCATAGCTCTCCTACCCCCTAATCCAGAGGATTTTAAATAAATTACTTGATAGAGCAAAATCTTCCATTGCCACATACTTCCCCAAGGCAATTCTTTGAGCAAATATGAGGTCTATTCATTAAACAAGTGCTGACAGCTTGGAGAGGTTCATTATGTATAAAACCACTCTAGTGAAGAAAGAAAGAAAGAAAGAAAGAAAGAAAGAAAGAAAGAAAGAAAGAAAGAAAGAAAGAAAGAAAGAGAATTTGAACACCTTAAGGTATACAGAATTTTAAGAAGATGAGATTCTGTCGTGCTTCCTAAAAGAGCACATGGTGGAAATTCTTAATGGTTGTTAGACAAGCCTTTCTTTTCAAAGTCTCAGCCAGATATGAAGGGACCTGAGAAATATCTCTCATTCACTACATCAGTATTCATTTATTTATAATTTTCTTTCTCAGAATTTGATACAAACGAGATAAGCTTCAGATAATAAGCTATAATAAATGTAAACATGAGCAAAAATCAACTCACGTAGGCAATAACATTTGACAGAAAGATCCTTCAGAACAACCTCTGTACTCATGATCCTGGTGTCCTATCATTTACTTGAAATTCCATGCTTTAAACTTGCAGTGTTGTGCTATAACTTGAATATCTTTCAGTTATTTGGATTCAGGTGCAAGTATTTATGGTTTAATGGATCTGAATATACTGAGAGATGTTGATGGGCTATTTTTCCCTAGACACGCTATGTCTTAAATATGTGCTGCTTAGAATGAAATCTGGTCTTCACATTGGAAAGACTTCCTGCTCATTTTCCCTGTCAACCAGAGGCAACAAGTTATACAAACAGCCATCCATCTGCTGGAAGCTACTGCGAGAAGCTCTGCTCGTTTTGTGATTGAACAAGTTAGGACCCATTTTATTCACTGATCAAGAAAAGAAATACTCTAGTTTTCTATCTCTGTTATCAATATTGCCAACACCTGTTCTATGATGGTAAACAGCTACTGGATGAAGATTCTTTTAAATGTCCTCAGTTATTTCAATGAAATAAAATTGTATTCTTTTCTTCTTTCTTTCTTCTCTGTTTTTAAACAGAAAATTTCAATTTCTTAGGTCATCTTTATAGAAAAACAATACTGTCCAAGGAGGAATCACAAATCATTATTCTGAGATCACAAGGGCAATGCTAAATTACTCTTGACAGTTCAGAGCAACTGGACACACTGTACAAAAGGATCTGAAACTTATGTTCATAGCACCATCAGAAATGTGGTGACTCCATGAGAGAGTGTATCTCAGAAGTTTGTTTCTCTGTAGGCCTGACTAATTGGAAAGGTAGATTTGAAACTTTGCTGTGCTTGAGAAGCACTACGTCCTTCCCCTATCCTCCCACAGTATTTTCTCTTTCTGCCTCTCTTTGAAAGGTGAGCTTCTGAGAGCCTGATATCCTATATTGAAAAATTATTTGGATTGAAGTTGATTTAAATACACAAGTAAATAAAGTGTCTTATTCTTTAATAATCACATATTACAATTTAAAAGTTACCATGAGGAGAGAGAGAGACAGAGAGAGACAGAGAGAGACAGAGAGAGACAGAGAGAGACAGAGAGAGACAGAGAGAGACAGAGAGAGAGAGAGAGAGAGAGAGAGAGCTGAAGATACTGACACTATGATAAGGTACAGCTCTATAAACTCTAATGTGAAGCTTATTTAATTTTGTTTGTGTTTTTTACAACATATTATTATTAATCATTGGAAATTTCACACAAGGCATCCCACTCCTCCCAGGTCCACCTTCTCACCCTTGTACCTTCCTCCCAGGAAGAAAAAAGTAAACCAAGTCCAATTTTCCTTGCCCATATATTCACTGGAGCATGGCCAGATTCTCAGAGGTCAGTCTCTTAACTTAGTCCTTCCCCACACCTCACCTGAAGCTGTCATCTGTGAAGAGTCATCTCTTCCACAGATTTTAAGGACCTAGTCCAATAACTTCCTTTCTGGACTCAGTGTTACTCTGATTTTCCTTTAAACAATTGAATGCCTTGGCTTCTTGAACTTTTTTTCTCCCATTAAGTGTGCAGCCAGTGCATTTGCCAATGAATAATGTGTCTGGGAAGAATAGTATGCATTCTATAAAGCAAGCTAGAGCATTGCTAGAATTATATCTAAAATATTCCCTTACAGTGGAGATCTTTAATGATCATTGAAAAGTTTTCTGCAGAAGTTGCCATTGACTATCTTGTCTGTGATTTCCAAAGATGGGTGATAATATTAGAATTTGTTTCATTTATAATACTATCAATTTTCTGTTTTGAAAAAAAACCATCAGAGTTCACGGGGTTCACAGTTTCTTCATTTTTCAAAAGTAAAAAAGTTATGGAAATTGGAGTGCTGAGGTCATGAGCTTTTAGTAGCAAAGCCTGAAATAGAATCTAAACATCTTGGTTTCTTCATTATCTCCTGCTTCTGTGAATTTGAGAAGGCTCCCCTGAAAAAAAATACGGCAAATGATTCATGTGTGTTTTGTATTTAAACAGCTTTTTATAGGTAGATACTCTCATTTGTTGAAAAAAAATATTTTCTATGTCTATCCAAATGTTATCAACTTGGGTAAGTTCAAGTGAGGGTCTCGGTCTCTCTCTCTCTCTCTCTCTCTCTCTCTCTCTCTCTCTCTCTCTCTCAATTGATTCTAATAAACAGGAATTATCCAAGTAGGTCTAGTGTCACCTGTGATGTTATTGCACTGGAAATTTAGAAGGCATCAGACTGTGATCAGATAACAAAAACACAGTGCCACAATTTGTGTAAATTTACACTCCTTTAGTCTGAGGGACATGGAGACCATCCTAGGCTGTTCTTTGCTTTTTACTAATAAGTGAGGGAGGGCTGCAGTTGGGATGTATTGTATGAGACAAGGGTAAATAAAAAGAAGAAAAGAGTGTTATCAGTCTTGCTGATTCGTTGCTCTTTCCATGTGTCAGGGTAAAGCTGCAGAGATTCACGGGATTGGCCTACAGAGCTTGCAGTGTCTGTAACTTCACCCTTGAGGGAAAGACTTCACCACTTCTTGCTGTAGAGACTATAAATGGTGCATCTTAAAACCAAAGACTCCATAAGTTGGAGCCCATTCTTTTGTTCATGCTCCCAAGAAAGGGTAATTTAAAATTCATGTTAAGATTTTTAAGTAGACAACTTATTCAATACCTTCCAGGACAATCAATGCTGTTTTTCTTGTTGCATTGTTGTATAGATGATTCTTCCTATGTTTTTGAATATTCATCTTTCCTGAAAGCTGACAGGTAATTTTAAATCAAAATGACTCATACCACATAAACATGATGCACTTCTCCTTTTAAATGTGGAAACCTGAAGATACAAATGTGCCTTTGATTTGCAAATTGACATTTGCAAGCCTTTAATGAATTATCTATGAGAAAAATCAGAGAGAAATCAACATCTGCTCTGAAATTACTCTCGAGTTTTGTGCTGACTCTTCTGACTGAAGATGTGGAGGCAATAAATTTGCTTCCTTTTTTTTTGCAAGAATGCTCTTAGAATTACTTTCTTCATGAATTGTTAAATTCCAAGAACGTTTTGAGATATTTTTCAAAAATATAATAAACAAGTAATAAATATCTTTGAATTATACTTTAGTCATTTCTTACCAGTTCTAAGAACACTGATTAGCATTTCATTGACTTTGTTCATGCCGTTTTGTTAGTAATCAACTGTTTATGAATTGCCCAGTGTCTAATAACCATCACGATGAAAATGCCCTCCCTCTGTCTCCTTCCTATCTATACACTATAATCACTTGTTTAAAAATTATCTCCTCCACTGATTGTAAGTTCCATAAAATTGACTTAATGCTGATATACTTTTCACAGCTGCTCCCTCTCCCCCACCACATACACTCACTTCTTCAGCATTCCTACATTTTGGGGGCTGCAATAGCTTTCTAATCCCAAAAGGGGGAGCAGTATGAAGCATCTATTGGACCTCCTTCTAAAGTTCACAGTATAGTTTCTAATATAGAGATAGGCATACAGATATTATCTAGAGTAAATCAGTGAGCAAAGGAACACCTGGTGGATATTTGCACTAAATCAGTCATATCTTTTCCAATTCCATAGATGCAAGCATCTTCTACCCAACAAGACTTGACATCAAAATTGATAAAATAAGATAGAGGGGATAATTCAACACTTTACTACTGTTGTTTGAAAACTTGTGTCACAGATTATAATGAGTACTAAAGGAAGGCTGAATCTTAATTTCATTTCATATTATAATATTTGAAAGTAAAAGTAGGGAAATTTATTGAGGCTACATGACAGATCTTTCGAGTGGCTTATCAAAGCCAATGCATCATTTCTGCCCAGGATCAGGACCCACAGCCTATGCTTTCTTCCTTCATTCACTGACTTTCTTGTTCTTCAAGCACCGCAGACATATTTTGGCTTCTGAAACATTAAGTCTTTTCTTTTCCAAAAAGAAAAGCATGATTTTCTCTGGGACTCATATGACTCTCCTTCTCCATAGAGAACTTACTTCCCATGTTACTATTTCAGAGATATTTCCTCTGACTCTAACATCAAAGTGGTACGTTTACTTTCTGCTTGTTTTGTTTATTAATTCATTACTGTATTTTTCTGTCTATTTATCTATACACTAATTTGATAATTCCTATGTATACTCTTTTCTGCCTACTGTTAAGAAGAGATAATTCCGTGTTGTATGAGAAGCTGATATTCTATCAAAATGGAAAAGCAATGGAGAATGCTTTAAGAAAATACTATATAATGATATTATTTGCAAACTGAATACTGCATAATATTTCCATGAGATCAGAAGATAAAA